>NC_090933.1:933749708-934052738 GCF_040938575.1 Ambystoma mexicanum
TGGCAATCCCAGCCAAGAGCTGATACTGACATAGTTAATCAAAATGGCTTCAAATGTTAGGCAAGCTTAGCAGAGCCCCAACGCTCGCTGCCACGTTTTCATGAACTACACTGAACCACAGCCTCTTCAAGAAAACCTATGAAAACAGGAGCGTTCTATGACCAATGCCCATTCTGGGCTGGGAGCCAGTTAAACTATACATAGCTAATGGGTCGAGATTGGCTGCTAAATTTGTCCCTGTAATTCATAGCAAGAAATGCAAATGATATAATGTTAGAAATTCCTAAATAGGCAGTCAAGTTATGCATAGTTATGATGAACACAAGACAAGTGTTGAAACAAATGAAAAAAGGAAAAGCAGGGGTAAGAGGAAGCACAGAACTGCATATGCTTGGCAGAGAAGACAGCAGGCCCGATCTTACCGTGCAGGCGCTGCATGGAGGGTAGGGGAGCATAGCAGACCAGTGGAGAGTGAGCAGAAGGCACAAAATACTGCAGGCCCCCGAAAATGAGTATGTCTTTCCATCCGGCAAAAAACACATGCAGACAAAACGCTGTAAAATATTTTGAAACAATTTTTTAAAGAGAAAAGGCCTGTTGATTTTGCTTTTGTTTTAACCACAAAGGTCTCTGCTATGAACATATACTGTATGTTAGGCAGCTGTTTAGAGCAACAAATAGCTCGGATTTTAACGAGATAAGTTTCAATTAGAATTGTTAGCAACAATATGCCTAAAGAAACTGAGGCTATGAGCCAGAATATAGAAGCATTTTGAAAGTGAGAATAGAATGCTAGTTTCAAACTGATTTGAATGAAGCAACAACCTAGATAAACATTTAACCAGCAGGATGACTGGATAAGAACTTAAAGTAAATTGGAAACATAGTATAATTGTATAATTGAAACCCTATTGTTTTATGAAATCCTGAAACCAATGTTGAATTTAGCGAGAATTTGTGGAGGGTTAACATCATTGATGAATGATTTCATGAAGTATAATGGGTAGAATGTCCCAACAAGTAGATGTTTTGATAAACAGAAATATTTTCAGAACTTTGCCAATCACTGAGTCTGAGCTTTCTGCTCCAGTGAATAATTATTTAATGAGTGATTTTTTTGTCATACATAATGTGCGAATACATATTGTACTCAAACATCATTCAAATATAGACTGATTAACCACACGCATTCATTCTGATCCTATTGCCTTCATAACGTTAAGAAGACAGGAACACACAGTGCAAACAATACATGCCTTTGGCTATGTAGAAATTGTTACTCCTTTTTTTATTTGACATTAACGTTCAAAGTTGATTTTGCCTTTAAAAGTGACGAACTTCAAGCAGAGCTGCAAAGAGTCACGGGAGCAAATATCCCTGGGTTGTACACTAATCCCATCATAGTCTCTGGGAAGGTAATTATCACCCAGAGCAAGTGTGACGAATCAACTTCCGGGGCACCAGTGGTCCAGGGATGGATATTGGTTTCAAAAACATCAATGACCCACACACCTCTAGTACACCACAAGGGATCGGAACAGATTGGAACACAAGTAATTTATAAACCTCCTTGTCCAATTTTTGGTAACATGGACGGAAGGGCAGGCTTACCTCTGCCAGGTCGTGGATTGCTGGTTAGTTGTGACACAGCAGAAATACAATTATTACCCAATGATAAAATGGACTGTCCAGTCAAGGTTGTATACACATTTCTACTTTATTATTACTACAACAGACAGTTCTAGCCCACTACAAAATACCACCCACCCTGTAAAGGAAGAGAGAGGACCGACTGTTTCATAAAGGAAAGGGATGCACTCTGGATACTGACAGGAGGGTAGTTGTAAAGTAATCAGTCTTACTGTTCAAGGTTATTTGTTTCAGCACCAAGGGGCAAAAGGTCGAAACTGTATCTAGGGGCCTTCAGTGAAGGACCAGGGGGACAGAACCACAATGTACCTGGTTCTTAAGAACTTCTTGACGCTCGACAGCGTCGAGGCGGTTCTGGTTTTGGGGTCAAGAATCATTGTCTATGTGCTGGTTGGCGGATCTGGAACACTGGTCGAGGCATCTAGGAGGGCTCTGGTGATTGCAGCGTGACAACAGTCAGTGGTGCAGCCGGTTGCAGTTCAAGGACTCGACTGTCTCGAAATGGTCCTTAAAAGATGAACGCTGGTTGATGCTTGTGTGTCCCTTCTCCTAGCTTCTTCCAGGGCTGTGTCATTCTTTCAAGGCAGACGGCACAAAGCTTAGGAGAGGGTTTGCAGGCAACAGCCTTATCCTTAGTTATGATACCCTCCAACACTTCCCATCTAGGAAGCTTGCTGGTAGAACCTAGCAGGGCACACTGTGTGCTGGCTGGGTACAGGTTCTGGAGCTGCTGGACGGGTCCTCTGAGTCCGGTATCTCCCTCTGTTCCCTGGGAGATGGTTAGGGGAGGGGTCTTGCTTCCCTCTTGGAAATCTGTGCCTTCCTTTACTGGTGGAAGATGTAAGGTAGACTGTACCTTCAGCCCAGGTCCAAATGGGTCCTTCTTCTTACTCCTTTTGAAGTTGTCAGATGATCTGCTAAGTGAGGGGTTCAACTCTCTTTGAAAGCCAAAGGGGTCTCAGTGATTGGTGCAGGCTAAGCCTACCTTAATGAAACAATCCTGGGACCCCACCAACAATCTTCTGTTGTGCATGAGGTCAGGGCCAGAGTGCTCTGCAACAGGAATGGTAAGGGGTGACAACATATACCTAAGTCCCACCCATCTTCCTGTCTGTTGTAGATCAAAGTGTCTCTCTGTTTAACTGAGCCCTCTGTGACTCTTGATTAATGCGCAGGTTTCCCTTGAAGTTTGTGACGAGAGGAGACATCCAGTCTCCATCAAATCGCATACTTCTCCCCTCTGAGAGGGGTCCCCTCTGCAGGGCTATCTACGGTATCTAATGGGCGCAGACATGCCATTCACTGCCTTTCATACAGAGGGGTGGGAACTAGCTTAAAGTTGACACATTGCATACCAAAGGGGTGTTAGCCCCGCCGTCCAATTGTCTGTTCGGCAACCAAGCCCCTTCACCAGGCTTGCCTCAATAATCTCTCATTAGTATGCACTGCCACCACCTGAACTAAACAATAGGAAAGCAGATCCATGGTGCCTTCGATATATATTTTAATTAGGCTGCCCATGGCCGGAAGAATGCATTCCTTCCCCTTACTTGAGATGCTTTGATGTACCCGTGGCTGTCACAGTCCATCTGAACATGACAGGTTAGATGGCACCTGTAGGCTGTGTCCTCAAGGAGTACATGTGACTATGCATTTCATGTGGTGAGCAGAGTAAATGTGTGTGGAATGGCCTCACACATTTTCTGAGGTTGATCTCCCATCATTCATTTTCGTTGTACAAAAATCCAAAAAGCACAGGCAAGCACACACTACCCGTGCCGATGGTCGAATTCCTCACATGCCCCCCAGCCTCAACATGTGAACCACCACCCTACGGAGGGTCTGGTTCATCATCAAGGCGAAGGTACCGGCTGAGGCCATCTGCATTTCCATGCTGGGAGCCTGGCTTATTCTGGATGTCCATATCTAATCCCTGTAGGGATATGGCCCAATGCAAAAGTTCAGGGTTCTCCCCTTGCATGGCCATTAACCCTCGCAGAGGTCTGTGGTCTGTCTGGATTAAAATGAGACGCAAAGATGTAGGGTTTCAGCATCTTTATGGCCCACACGACCGTATATGCCTTTTTTTCTATGACAGCCCAGTTTCTTTCCCTTTTTGTCAACCGCCTGCTAATGTAGGCAAAAAGTTGTTCTACGCCTTCAGAGTTCAGCTGCACTAACATGGCTCCAATCCCAAAATCAAAGGCGTCTGCTTGGCTAATGAATTCCTGACCGTAGTATGCCACTTTCAGAACTGGTGCCCTGCACAATCCATCCTTTAAATCCTGAAAGGAGATTTGACAGGCGGGGGTCCAAGTTACCTTCTTTGGCATCTTCTTGGACGTTACATCATTCAGGGGCATGGCAATGGTCCATACCCTCTGATGAATGACCGGTAGTACCCGGTGGGACCTAGAAAGGCTCTCCCTGCATCTGTGTGGTGGGGATGTCCCAATCCTTCACAGTCTGTACCTTTGCTTCGAGAGGTTGTTTCTTACCTCCACCTACCAGGTGGCCTAGGTAAGTGACGGTACCCTGCTCTTTCTGGAACTTTGTGGCCTTGATAGTTAGGCTTTCACTCTGCAGCGCCTGAAGCACTTGTTTCAGGTGGGATAAATGATCCTCCCAGGTGTGGCTGAACACAGCAATGTCATCTAAAAAGGCGAAACTGAAGTTTTCCAGTCCAGACAAAACCTGGTTAACCATCGTCTGAAAAGTGAAAGAGGCATTCTTCAATCCGAAGGGAATCCCAGTGAACTGATAATGTCCTTCTGAGGTTGAGAATGCTGACCTCTCTCTCGCTCCACCGGTCAAGCCGATGTGCCAACAATACCCCGCTGTGAGGTCAAAAGTACTCATACTTGGCAGCAACGAGCTTGTCAATGAGCTCATATGCCCGAGGAATGGGGTGAGCATCTGTCTTCGTGACAGAATTGAGCCCCCTGTAGTCCACACAAAAGCGAAATTCAGTCTTCCCACTGCTGGTCTTTTTAGGAACCAATACAACTGTGCTAGTCCAGGGGTTGTGGGATGGCTCTATCAATCCTAGGGACAACATCTTGGAAAGTTCCTCCTTGATGCTGTCCCTGACGTTATCAGACATCCAGTGAATCCTACTCTTCACTAGCTACTGTCTCCAGTGTCCACATCATGGGTTCACCAATCTGCGTGACCTGCAGTCCGAGAAAACAGACTTGCATACTGTCCCGGTAAACAGCAACAGTCTGTCAGTTGCTGTTCTGACAGGTCTGTTGCAAAGTTGGCACCTACAACCCATCTGTGGCTTCAGTGTGCAAGTGGTTCGGGAGGGGATCGGTCTCCTCGTCAGTCTCTCCATCTGTCACTAATGCCATGACCAAGTCATCCCGGCTATAATGGGGTTTTAGCCGGTTGACGTGAAAGACGCTGCACATCTGTTTCGGTCCTTTCACGTCAATGAGATAATTCACCTCACAGATCTTTTCCAGCACACAAAAGTCCCAGTCCATTTGTCCTGAAGGGCACTGGGGTTGACAGGCTCCATAATTCAGACACACTGGCCTGGAGAATAGACTGTCACGGTGGCCTTCTGGTCGTTCCACTGCTTCATCAGCTCCTGACTGGCCTTCAGATTATTTGTTGACTGTGCAATGTACTTTACCATTCTAGACTGAAGGCCGAGTACATAGTCCACCGCATCCCGTGACGGGGATGAGGGTTTGCTTTCCCATCCCTCCTTCACTAGACTGAGGGGACCTCATACAGGGTGTCCAAACAGATGCTCAAGGGGCTAAACCCTACTCCGTTCTGTAACACCTCCCTGTAGGTGAACAGAAGGCATGGCAGGAGAACATCCCATTTTCTCCTCAGGTGCTCTTCCAAGCCACCTATCATGCCTTTCAGGGTCTTGTTTGTATTTTATATTTGTATTTTATTTATATAGCGCCCCGAGCCCAAAAGTATCTGGGCGCATTTCTTAAGTTACGGATACAGGCAGACATTATATTTACAATGTGGCAACAATATTACAGTGCAATGCAGGTCACTTTACAGTTGAAACTCTCAACAAGCCCATTGGTTTATGGATGGAAGGATGCAGAGAACCGGTAGGTGACTCCACACTCTTCCCACGTGGCCTTCATATAGGCTGATATGAAGTTTGGTCCCCTGTCAGAAACAACTTCCTTGGGGAATCCAACATGGGAGAATATCCCAATCAGAGCATTCACAACCACAGGGGCTTTGATGCTCCTCAGAGGGACAGCCTCAGGGTATTCTGTGGTGTGGTCTACCACCACTGAGATATATCTGTTCCCTGGGCTGGTTTGAGGAATCAAAGGACCCACAAAATCCATGCCTATTCTCTTGAAAGGCAGCCCAACCATGGGTAGTGGAATTAAGGGTGCCTTTGTGGCACCACCTGACTTGCCAGAAGCTTGACAAGTCGGGAAGGACCGGACAAATTCCTTAATCATCATGCAAACTGGGGCCAGTAAAATGTGCAGACAACCAGTCTGTTGTCTTAGTCACTCGCAAGTGACCTGCTAAAGGAATTTGTTGAGCCAAATTCAAAATGAACTTTCTGTGGCATTGGGGAATCACCAAGCTTCTGGTGTCCTCACCCTCAGAGTCTTTTGGCTCACTGTATAGGAGTCCATCCTTGCAGTACTCTTTTAACAGTCCAGTGGAACACTCTTTCTGGGCTTTAAGGAAGTCAGGCTGATCTGGGTACCCAGCTGATGCAAACTGACCCAGCTTGTGCAGGTCTTTCAGATCTGAACTCACCTGGTGCTCCACTTCAGGTTCCTGTGCTGTGCCAGGCAACTCTGAAGTCACTGATTCCCCTGCTACCAAAGTAGGGTCCTTAGTGGCTACTGGCCCCTCTCCCGCAGCAATAGGTGACTCAGCAGTTTGTAGAACTGGACCAGGGGCTACCGGCCACACCAGGCTCTCCAACAAGCCCTCTGGAAGTACTCCTGGCCCTAAGGTTCTGAGTGTTCAATCTGGCACTCTCTTTGGCCCTCGATCGTGTAGCCACTACGACTATTTCGGGATCAGGAACATCATTACCCACCAGACATGGGACAGGGATTGAATCTTTCACCACCACACAGCGCTGGGTCGTTTCACCTCACCAGATGAACATTACTATCACCAAGGGGCACTTACTCTTACCATCAAACCCACTTACGCACAAATCAGGCCCAGCAATAAACTGGCCTGGCTGTACTCACTGCCGGGTGACAGTAGTGATGCAAGCCACTGTGTCTCGGACCGCAGGAGTTTTGTGTCCATTGATAAACACATGTTCTAGATAGAGTTGAGAATAATTGGCAACTGGGGTTTCTTCTGGAGACCCGGTACCGTTTCAACTCAGTGTAACTAATCCACATTCGACAACTCCCTAGCCTAGTGGGAAGTCCTGAAAAAATAAGATTGGACCAATAGAACAAAGATGACAGGATTTCAGCTAAATTGTCAAAATTGCACAATACGTAGTATTTATTTCATATTTATTCCATATATCAAATACAAATTAAACATGCTAAACAAGGCTCAACAAAAACACTTTTCCCATCATTCGTAACTCATTCATAACTCATATACACCATAATCATACAAAACAAATATTTCATACATGGGTGTGTTAACCCCCATAACATAGTCCAAACTGGAAATACAAATTTTAAACTCTTATGTTTTTTAGATGTAGCCCTCTGTTTTTCCTACAGGGGTTATAATGTCTGTCTGTCGACACGTGTTTCGGTTGTAGTCCACTGTGGGCGGGAAACACCTTGCCCAATTAGTATAAAATCAACCTTCCTCAGGACGGAGTACAACAGTCCATTATGTGTTGCCTCTTGATAGAATGGGATGAGCCTCAAAATCTCCACTGGGATTCAGGGAACGGTGGTTTGATAAAGGGATGTATCCCTAGTGTATAGCCTGTATCATGGTCTAATAGAAAACTGCGTACACCCTTGTCATGTTATCTGCCAGGAATGGGTCTGGCGTTATGAAAGAACATCTCAGCCTTCGCAAGTGCCAAGAACAGTAAAGGATTGGTGGCGGCGCCACTATCATGCGTTTTGTTCTAATCCGTGGTGCACTTTAGTCGTGTGCCAACACGTTGATATGGATCTCTTGTTCATATGGTTAGAAAAGGTAAAGAGACCAATCGGGTGTAGTGTTTAAAAGTCCCATTCTGTGTAGATCTCTTATTCTTTGTAAAAGCCTTGTACTAATCCAAAAAAGCTTCCACTAGCGTCTCTCGATTTCTCACTGTCCATGTCTGTGCGCATCACAATGGATACTAGTGGGAAGTCCTCCTTTGAGAAGCCCACACTAACAATGGCCTCTTCCATGAGTCCAACATTCACTATGGCTTGCTTGGGTAAGCCCTTGCAAGCAGGATCCCCTTTCCTATGGCCCTGCTCCGTGCACACGAAACAACCTTTGGGTAGTGAGAGCGCAGGAAACTCCAACACTGGGACACCACGGCTGAACTAGAGTTTGGGGGATTCCCTTTGTTATTTTGGGGACCAGACTTTGTAGAGGATTGGGTTGGACCTTTGTCTTTCCCATCCTTGTTTACTTTTTTGTCCACTTATTTCTCTTCTGGTTTGGGTGTGCTCGCCTGAGCCTTTTTCTGGACTCGAGTACTCACAAACCTGTCGGCAGCCTTTACAAGCTCCCTATGGTCTGTGATAGTCTTGTCCAGAAGATGCTGGTGTAGGTCAACCTCACAATTTTTCAACACATGCTCACATGCAATCAAATTGTACATCACTTTAAAAGTGTCAACTTTATTACCAGTCACTCAACCGCTCAGATATTTCAACGACAAGTGTGTGAACGCTTCAAATGTCAGCCCACTTTTCTTTCTGAGATCTCTGAAGCTCTTGAAATACTGTTATGGGGTTTTACAGAACTTCCTGAGGAGGGTTGCCATCATTCTCTCATAAATGGGCCTTTCCTCCGGAGTAAACTGAAGAATTGCATCAGTCCCTGGTGTTGTTAAGTCACTCATCAGGACTGCACCCCACAGTACCTCATCCACCTTCTGTAGCTGGAAAGCCAGATCTAGCACTTCATACCCGTCAAAAATATTCTTCCCCACTTGAAAAGCCTGTACTAAGTCTTTGGGGATGTGATGTCGGGGCTTATCCTGGGAACTCTGCTTTGAGCCACTACTCCTGCTTTCACTAGAGGCAGATCTGTTGGCTCTTTATGCACCAGCTTGCCCAGCTCTATGGTGACCTTGTCCCGCTGTTTCTGTTCCTCTAGCGCTAGTCTCCTCTCCTCGGGCAAGAGCTTTCTAGCCGCTACCTTATTAACAGCCGGAATAATTACTGGGCTACTTAGAGACTGTGCTGAGGCCTGGGACCTGCAGGATGCCGCACTAGCCCCTGTCCCCTCTGACACTCTTGAGTCGTCCTTGTCAATTTCTCCCTTCCAGAAGGTCTTGTCCGTTTGGGTACATGGGGCCTAGTCCGTCCCCTGGTGTCTTCTCCCCAACCGCCCTCGGCTCTACCCAAGCTTGGAGGCCGGTCAGCAACTCAGGTTTATTAACCTTAGTGCTGTGGGGATGTCCCCCGTCTTGACATAAGATGCGCAGGATATCCTTAGTCATGCCTTTTACAGTCTCCATGTCAAGCTCTGTGACTATTACTAATACCTAGCAGTGACCAAACGTTGCCTTCAACAGTTCTTTTATCGTTGGGTGACTAAGCAGTGCGCAAGGCTCTAACTGATCCGACCGCTTGCCACCAATGTGACAAATCAACATCCGGGGTACCAGTGGTCCAGAGATTAATATCGGTGTCTAGACAATCAATCAGCCCTACACCTCTAGTACACCAGAAGGGATCCAAACAGATTGGAACACAAGTCATTTATAAACCTCCCTATCCAATTTTGGTAATGTGGACCAAACGGTAAGTTTATCTCCAAAAGGTCATTGATCATTGGTTAATTACAACACAGTGAAATACAATTATTACCCAATAATAAAAAGGACTGTCAAGTCAAGGTTGGATAAAAGATCTACTTTATTATTGTTCAACAGCCACTTCTAGCACACTACAAAATACAACTCACCCTGTAAAGGAATGCAGAGGACATACAGTTTCGGAAAGGAAAAGAGATGCATTCTGGATACTAAAAGGAGGGTAATCAGTAAAGTAATTAACCGCAATAGTTCAAGGATACTTGGTTTCAGCACAAAGCGAGCAATGGGTCGTAAAATGTCCCTAGGGGCCTTTGAAGAAGGACCAGGGGGACAGAAGCACTATGTACCTTGGGCTTGTAGAGGTGTTTGGTGCTCGAGAGGGTTGCCTCGGTTTCAAGGTGCTTTGCAGCTCCTGCAACAGAGTTCCAGATGGGAGACAGCTGGGAGTATCAGGCAGCAGGTGGTTCGGCGAGTGAGGCTGGATGGGCAGCTGCAGGCTGCCCTACACGGCGGCTCAGGGTCAGGAATCGTTGTCTCAGTGCTGGCTGGCGGATCAGAAGCACTGGTTGCAGTGTCTCGGATGAAGTTAGCAACTGCAGCGTGACAACAGTCGACAGTGCAGTCAGTTGCAGCTCGAGGGGCTCGACTGGCTCAAAAATGTCCTTTAAGGCAAACACTGGTTGATGCTGGTTGATGCCCCCTCCTAGCTTCTTCACTGGGCTCACAAACCTTAAGTGCCAAGGACGAGGTATCTCGTCCTTGGGATTACCTCCCCAGTGCCAAGGACGAGATAACTCGTCCTTTGCACTTAAGGGGTTAATAAAGGAGAAAATTTAGAAGACTTTGAATGGTGAAATACCAAAACCACCAAAAAAGGCCTTGGCACTGGGGGGGGGACCCATGGCAGTTAAAGCTGAGGAGAGAGTTGCAGGCAACTGCCTTATCCTTGGTTTGGTTCAGAGACTCTCTGGCACTTTTGACCGAGGACGCTTGCTGCAGAGCCTAGCAGGGCACGCTGTGTGCTGGCTGGGTACCGATTATGGAGCTGTTGGAGGGTTCTCTGGATTCAGTATCTCCCTTTGTTCCCTGGGAGATGTTTAGGGGAGGGATCTTGCTTGCCTTTTTGGAAATCCTGGCCTTCCTTCACTGGGAGAAGTTGTAAGGCAGACCGTACCTTTAGCCGGGGTCCAATGCTGAGTTCTTCTTGTTAATCCTTGCAAAGTCTTCAGAGGATCTGCCCAAAAGATGGGCTCAACCCTCTTTTAAAGCCAAATGAGCCCCAGTAATTAGTGGAGGCTAAGCCTACCTTAATGAACCAATCCTGGGTCCCCACCAACAATTTCCTGTCTGCATGAGATCCTAGCCAGACTGCTTTGCTACAGAAAGGGTAAAGGAGTGAAAACATGCAATACTAAGTCCCACCCCTCTTCCTGTCTGTTGTGGATCAAAAAAGTCTCTCTAGTTAATTGAGCTCTCTGTGCTTCCTGATTAAAGCTGTAGCGAGACCAGACTATTGGTCGCCACCAAACCACATACTCATACCTTCTGGATGCGGTTCTCCTGCGGGGATGACTGCTGTACATAGTACCAGACATGAGATGATACTGAGAGGCGGGAGCTGGCTTCAGGTTGACACAGTGCATATCAAAGGTTGTTGGGGTTTTCCTGTCTTTTTTTAACGTCTGCAGCCAGTCCCCATGTGGGCCTGTTTGAAGTATACTCTATTAGTATGTTCATTTTGTTAATTTCTGCCACCATCTGTAGAGGGTAAACAAATGGACACGGCAGATCCGCGGAGCCTTTGATAGTTAATCAGGCTAGCCATGGCAGGAGGACGTTTTTGGCCCTCCACCTCATGAGATGCATCATGTACTCCACTTGTCAGATTCCAACTAAATATGACAGGGAGGACTGCGCTTGTCCACCCAGAGTACACAGGTCTATGTCTATGTCGTGCGGCAAACATAGGAAAATGAGTGCAAATTAGCCCCACACATTTTCCAGAGGTTGATCTACCATCATTCAATTTCATATAACATTTTTAAAAAAAGCCCAGGTGAGCGCACACACATCGTCGAATTCATAGCAGAGGAGTTCCCCCTCCAATAATAAATGTGTCCACATACCACATGACTGCCAGTGGTTGCGCATGCCACATCATGCAATTTCCACTTTTGGACTTATGGAGATGATGCATATTCATCTTTAATGCCTTGCTAACAATTTGCCAGGCCCAGTGCGTGCTCGCTATTGGATTAAGACCACATGGAGATCTGTCCCGGAGTAGCGTTACTGATCTGTTCAGCGTAATGGGCGCAGCAATTGCCTGATATATCTGCACACGCACAAAATCATCATTTGTGATTGCAAACTGTGCTTGTGACACTAGGTAGTATGCTTCAAAGTCATGGGTAGCGACTACACCCTGAGATTACATCTTGCCAGTATCTCCCAATGCAACCTTGCATATTTCCTAACCCAGACTAATAGTTTATAACTCAGTGAACCATTTGGGAGACCAATATATAGCAATGTGGCCTAAAATAAATACGGACATTTTTTAAATATTATAATTTTAACAAATGCTACTCTGCCAGCCAGGAACAGTGAAATCCATTTCTGGGCATGCTGTTCCGGGTGTGTGTTCATTTGGGTGTAGATCAGAATGTCGAGTGGGTTGGCATCTGCTCCCAGCCTAACCCCTCAGTACTTCATCATATCAAGGCACCATGCAGAATTCTTGTGCATTGTGAATGTCAAGGCTCTGTTTGCTTGGGAGCATTCATTCTGACATAGTCCAATTATTAGAGGACAGCATATGATTTAAAATGAGTAAACGCTGCCATAAATGTATCTAAATGTATCTAGGTTCATTTATATAGAATACCAAATAACTGCCATACGTCGCAATATGTATCCCTCCATGCCTGCGATGGGGACTCAGCCTGAAAGGTAAGGGTCTCTTGATAGTGCAAATGCGATTGGGGACAAGGGGAAGCCCTGATGTGTACCCCTTGCTAAATGGAAACACGAGGAAACATTCCTATGAGTAATTACTCTAGCATTCGGCATAGTGCATACGAGATTGATCCAGTGCATAATGTTAGGGCCCAAGAAGAACCATTGGAGCTTCAGCCGTAAGTATTTTCACTTCACTGAATGAACTTATTTTTCAACATTTAAAATGACAGCTCCTGTATGTTGGGTTTCATCAAACAAGTGGATGCGCTCAAAATAGGCCTGATATTTAGTTCAGTCGATTGTCCCAGAATAAAACCGGACGGGTACAGGCACACCAGATGCTATTCAAGGCGTAAAAGACATTCCGTGTGATTTTAGCTAATATTTATGTGTACACATTTAACATGGAGAGGAGGTGATATGATTCAGAGCCGGCGGGACATTTGTCTGCTTTTCCGCAGGATTATTATTTTCGCTTTGAAGCACTGCACTCGAATGGCTCGTCGAACAATGTAACAAAAGCCTCAAAAGCGATGGTTTGTGAGATGAATCGAACTTAGTAACTGTCCACTTCGACTCATACAGGCTCGAGTTGGCTGATAGGTCACTATGCTTTGAATTTCATTTTGAACAATAGACAGATACTGATTTAGACTTTTTCCAACTATTGGAAACTTGTATTGTATCCACATTTATAGGACGCGAACTATGGTTCGAAGGCATCTAGGCGCTGAGCAAAAACGCAGACATTCCGGGAGAGGCGCCAGATCATGAAGAATGATGTGATTCGAAGGCATCTAGGCGCTGAGCAAAAACGCAGACATTCCGGGAGAGGCGCCAGATCATGAAGAATGATGTAAAAAGATGAGTTTTTAGCGCTTTGTGGAACAGTACATAGTCTTCGATTTCCCGAAAGGAAACTGGGAGCTTGTTCCACAGTGGCGGAGCCAGGACTGAAGCGGAACGGCCCCCAGTTGAGCTTGCTGATAACGCAGCACATTTAAAAACGCAAAGGAGGATGAGCCAGGGTACCTGGGGGGGCGGGGGGTGGTGGTGCACCAGTTAACTTTTCAGATAGGTTGCGCCTTGCTGTGAAGAGCCTGGTGTGAGATACACAGAATTTTAAACTTGACTCGGTCCTTCATGGGTAACCAATGGAGTTGCCGCAGCAAACCTGCAGGAGGAGTGAGTCTAGATGCATTTAAGGCCAACCTTGCAGCAGAATTCTGGAGTACCTGCTGCCGCTGCACATGGAACCAAGGCTGTCCCAGGTATGCCCTGTTACAGTAGTCCAGCGATCCCATGATCGTCGAAGTGACTGCCTTTGTACGGCAATAGGCAGGAAGAAAAGAGAGAATCTTTCTCAATACTTTTAGTTTTCCAAAATCAGTATTGCAGACTACCAGGATTTGAGCTTCACGGGAGCTGGTGGGGAGAATTCTCACACCTAAGCTCTTCACAGTCATACTGGGGGTGGGGCACGGGGGAGCTCCAGGTACTAGTCGCCGCTTGGGGACAAAACATGAGCACTTTGGTTTTTTCCCCATTGAGCTTCAACCAGTTATGGCTGATAAGCATTCTCTCAATTTATGAGGGGGCTCATTGGCAGGGGAGCCAAGATGGAACACCAGTTGTGTGTTGTCAGCCTACGTGTAAAAGTGAACCCCAAACTCTGCCAGTGGACGTAAATAAAGATTATACAGAAGTCAGAAGTGGCGACAGAGCCAATCCTTGGGGCACGCCACAAGGAAGAGAGGAAGAAGAGGAACGACAGGCATGAAAGGAGACAGTTTGTGTACGCTCTGAAAGGAATGAGGCAAACCATGCCAGTGGACCCCAGAAATGCCAGCCTGCTCCAGATGGTCTAAGTGAATGCCATGATCCACCATATCCAAGCCGTGGAGAACTCAAGAAGAATCAACAGCCCAACCCCTCCATGGTCTTGAAGCATAGGTAAATCATCTAAGAGGGAAATCATGACAGGCTCTGTGCCCATCAGGGGCCTAAACCCAGATTGTTAGGGGTGTAAGCAGTTATTATTTTCCAGAAAACAGGAAAAGAGCAGAGTGGCAACAACCTCCATCAGCTTCTTAAAACAAGCAACAAAGATATGGGCCTCATTACACGGTAGGCGGTAAGGGTTTACCGGTACTGGTATTTTACCGGTACCGGTAAATCCTTACCGCCTTACTACGAGGTCCCTTTGCGGGTTGGGGAATTTAACGCCTGCTTTTTGCAGGCGTTAAAAACCAACCCGCAAAGGGACCAGTGGAGCTAATTACAGTACCACAATTTGCGGTACCGTAATTAGCACCTTCCCCATTCCCATAGAGCCCTATGGGGCAAAAATGGGAATGTGGAAGGGCAATGGTGGAAGGGGGAATTACTGCCCACTAACCTTGGAATGGGGCGGTAATTCCCCTTTCCACTAAGGCGGTGCTGGTATTTTACCGCCATGAACCATGGCACTAATAGCGCCATGGTTCACCGGCATCCGTGTAATGAGGCCCATAGACCGATAATTATCAACTACAGTAGGGTTGACAATAGGCTTTTTTAGTACAGGTATAACCAGCTCGTGTTTCAAGGGAGCGGGAATCACCTCTGAGGAAAAAGAGTATTGAAGAGCTTCCATAAACATAGAAATAGCTTTCAGGGGGAGGGCCTTGAGAATATTTAGTGGAACTGGGTACATGGGGGATGCTGCTTTGAGCTGGCTCAAGACCCTGGACACAGTTGTGTCATCGATCAGTTCAAATTACAAAGCCCCACTGAGATTGGTTTGACTAATCCAATAGGAGGCCTTGGCTTCTGATCAACCTCAGTAGACGTCCTACACTCGTCGGTAATGGCTTGCTGGATGCGGCTGATCCTATTAGAAAAAAAGGTATTAAAAGCATCACATTGCATCTGTGATCTGGTCGTATTAACTTTCATCATCAAAGGAAGCAAAGAAAGTTCTTTGGCAACTTTAAAAAGCAACCGCAGGGAGCATGCTGCCTCAGTAATCGGGTTGACATAGAACTTAGATTTTTCCCCGGCAATCATCTTATGGTAGCGTGTCACAGCAAGCTCATAAACTGTTCGGGCTATCTGGTTAAAGTTAGTCCACCACTTACACACCAGGTGACGAAAAACTTGTTTAAAGGTTCACAAATTGATAGTGAACCACGGTGCAGATGGTTTGGACCACCCGAACCCGGATCATCACTGCATCTAGAGAGTCAGCTATCTTTGTCAGAGCATTCAGGAGTGCGGTACACAGTTCGTGTCCGTCACCCACCACAAAGTGCTTGGTAGCAGCCACCAAGCATTCAGCCATTATTAGAGAGTCCACCCTGTTCCAGAACCGACGAATTTGAAGGCAGTTTGAGGATTTATGGGGGCAGATTAATGAGGCAACAGTGAACAGTAACACAAAGTGATCCAACCATAGCACTGGTAGAGGGTTAAAAGTAGCAGTAAGTTTCTTTTCAGAAAAGACTAAATCAAGAGTGTTTCCACTACGGTGTGTGTAGGGAGATGATTATGGAGACTGAGAGAGGTGTCAGCTATGCTAGCGTGCGTGCAAATCTATGGGATTATTGGGTTGAAGATTAAAGTCCCAAACAAAACCAGATTGGGATGCATCAGCTCTAAATCAGTACTCAGCTGTGAGAAATCATTTAGAACATTTGGTAATCCTTGGGAGGGTGCACGATATGTCAACAAGATATGAATTGACATGTTAGGGGTGACCTGTGCCCTTACCATTAAAAATTTGCATGGCAGAAAATGTTCAACTGAAATAAGTATGCATTTTATGGATGCACAATGAATTACTGCCAACACCCCGGCCGTGGGTTTGGGGGGTGCTGTCATGACGTATTATAGTTAAACAGTCTGACAACATTTGTTGAACATCCGGATCAGAATTGCCTGAGAACCATGTCTCAGTCACACATATAAATCAGGAACTATTTCCTCCAAAAGATCACGAATATGATTGTAATGAGCCCCGGCTGATCTGGCATTGATGAAGAGCCCCTTTAAAACCCTGAGGGGCGCAGTCTCGATTTGAATAGTGCTAAATCAGCTCAATATATTAGAGTTTCTGAAAGCAGAAAAAAATTGTTTTATGAACAATGTTCTGAAATGATAACAGATGACAAAAAAGGCATTGTGCTGTCAGAGCACATGCTTAATGTGTCTCTTTATGGGTTTGGCAGTGCAGTGAAATATGTTAGTAATTCTGTTACCACTTTTTTCCTTGGTTGTATTGGAATTACTCCATTAGTGGGGGAATTTCCACAGACAGAATTACCACCACAGTATTTCCTCTAAAGTTTCAGTGGAGTCCTAATGGCTCTCAAAATGGGGATTAGCACTGCCCTTACCGCACTCATAATCTGGCAGTAATTCTGTGAGTAAAAGGTGAAGGGTATCCTATGTTGAAGGATACTCCTGTCCCCTGGACACTATCTAGGCTAATAAATGCCAAATGTTGTGGATAAGGTATGGTATTTTTGGATAATGATATCTCAATAGTAGGAGTCCATGTAAATTCTATGTACTTCCATTAATCCAATATTAATTCAGTAATTCAAGATTTTAAGCGAAATCAATTGGTTTTCATTCTTTACAAGCATATTCTAGCTAACAATCTGATGACCAAAACACATTTGTTTGTGATTCATGTATTCGTATTGGTGAAGTCCAGATATTTTCAGCTCAAAGCGTTTCAGTACATATTGATCCCTTCATCAGAAGCACGAATTTAAAGTCTAATTAAATAAAGAATAAATAAAAAAGTGTTAAGAATACACTAGGTAATTGTATTTTGGTCAATGAATTGTAATCAGAAGTAAACCAGCTCATGTGGTCAAGTCATTCAATGTACCTTTTGTGTGAAAATTCAAAATATCTCCATGTAATAGAGCCAGTTGTGTGGGAGCCTCTCTACTGAGAATGAACTTGGGTCAAATACCCTGTTCTATGCAGTTTATCCCACTCAGCAGGGTCTACAATCGCGCTTTAGCTCACTGCACCCTTCACAAAAGCGAACTACTCATTTGCATATCAGTCTGGTCCCACCCACAAGGGCAGTCCAGAACCAAAATGCTAGGCAATTCTCCTCTGAACAAGAGTACCATCAGCAAACCTAGACATGTGTTTCGGCCTAGTCGGTCCTCATCAGTGAGGCACAGTGGCCAAGGGGTTCACATCTGGATTGCCCTGGGTTACTCAGAGCAAAACCCCAAGTTACAAATTATTACAAGGGTGTGGAAGAAATTCCACAGAACAAGGTATTTACCCATGTTTGTTCTAAGTAGAGGGGCTCCCACACTCCTCTGTGAATATAAATAGTAGTTCCATATTTCAGCTGTGTACACGTTTTCTTCTGTAATATCAACAATTTTATATCAGTGGTCCATGTAGGAACTATTAACTTTAATAACTGTCAGATAATGAAGATTTGTGTGGGCTTACATCCTCTGTGTAAAGTGAGGCGTGAGATAAGAAGGTGCTGTGGTCCAAAGATTCCCTAGATGTGTTCATCCTCATCCTCTAGACAGAAAGTAATCTGTAGGGAAATAGTAGAGAATGGAGTTGTTGTAGCGGAGATAATGAATGTGGAATTAAGGGAAGTGTGAGGGAAATCTCTCGTGAATTACCTCTTCTTGTGCGATGAAACTCCACTGCGGCTTCTGTTCACAAACGCCACCTTTACCGAGGTGCCAAAGATGTCGTGGCGTCAGCTGTAATGACGTCACTAAAGATGGCCGTTGTAAACGTTAGCTGTGATGTAATTACTGCAACCTAAATGTGCGTGTTAAAGTTATGTATTGATGTTTAGAGAGTCCTACAATGTAGCATATGCTTGCAACCTGATATGATTCAAAGTTGTTAGACGTTGATGGGATCTGTTATAGAAATAATCAAGTCTATAATGAATACTATTTGAGATATGAACATATTATAATGAAATGGTGTGCAAGTAAGGAGTAGGTAAATTGAATTGTTGAACGCACATTAACAATCTAAAGTAAAATGGCATAATCAGATAGAAATATTCATATTAGTCCTTCCCATAAATAATCAATAGTATAGGTTCACTTGATGTGCACATTGTATTCAAGGTTTATCTCAAAGAAGGTCCCTAGGTATGTATATACATTAAAATCTTAAACCAGATGCATCTCGAGAGGGAGATAAAAAAAAGTTGATCTGTTTATAAATGTTGAAGTGTAACTCATTGTTTGTATCAGATACATATTAAAGGTCAAAATGAATGGTCTTATTTCATAGGGTGCACCAATGAAGGTATTGATAATATTGTGGTTAACATCAACAGTTGGTGTCACATCTTACAATAGTGGTCTCATTTATAGTACATTATGTCTCAAGAATGAGTTCCATGTTTCTCTATATGAAGACACTAAGGTGAAACCCCTTGTTCGATCAAAGTGGATATAATGATTTTAATTTGTCTATCTCAAGAAAGAGATACATGTTTCTATGTATGAAGGCCCCAGAGTGAAACTCCTTGGTCATCCCAAGTGGATATAATGAGTCTAAGCTGTCTATCCAGTACAGTTCCCGGTGTGCAAATCCCATGGACATGTCTACACCTCTTGGTAAGGGCTGTATTACCTCTAGTACGATGCATCTGAATTGTGATATGGTGTGTTTGTGTTCCTTAAAGTGTCTGTATACTGGAGATTTCAGGTGTCCTGTGCGTATATTGGACTTATGCTCAGTCCAGCAGTCTTTTACCTTTTGTAAGGTCTGGCGCACATAGAACCAGCCACAAGGGCAAGGGTGTCGAATAGAGGGTGTCAAATAGAGTTTCTCTTTATGATATTATAGCAGTTATAGCAATAGAAACATGGATTTGTGCCTGATTAGGTTTTCTAAAAAGGTTTCTGTTTGTCAGGTTTATTCCTCTCTGCTTTCACTAGATCTCTAGAAATCTCTGATTTCACTGGTCTCTTAGGTTCCTCTCTCTTTTATAGGCTAACATCAGTGGTTTTGGGAGCAGATGTGCCAACTGTGGATCTAGTTGGACTAATCTCCAGTTCATTTTGATAGCCATTGCTATGTGGTGACTTTCACTAGAGAATAGCATACTGTGTATGAATGGAAATGGTTGAGTCTTAAGTTTAGGGATTAGGCGTTGTTCCCTCGTTAGGGCTATAATTATTTGTTGTGCCTTTGTTATTACTCTTGCAGGAAAATCTCTAGATTCAAAATGTTCCACTGTAAGAATTTCACTATCAGAGATGATTCTTCTCAACATCAGAAATTGACCATAAATTAGATTGTTTTTGAGGTGTTGAGTGATGGAAACTATGATAGTGCAGCATGCTGTTTACATCAGTAGGTTTCCTATAGATTGAGGTAATCAATGTGCAGTTAGATAATGTGATTCGTACATCCAGAAAGTGCAGAATTGGTTGACCTTTCTCTAAGGTAAACTTAATACGTGGATGGATGTGGATGGGGTGTATTAAGGCACTCTATGAATTGGGGAAGTTCAACTAATGTTCCATTCCAAATCGCAAACTAACAAATCCTGTACCCAAGCATGAGTTTGTAGTGTCGTTTGGGAGTACCCAGTAGAATATTCAACAACATTTTCTTGTTTTTGAGGGGAGGTGGTTCGTCCTGCAAATATTCATGGGTCACTTTTGACAGATCCGGCAGGACATTCCTTCAATGCTGAAAAAATGCACCTGAGTTAAACTGGCTCACCTTTCTCCTGTCGCGTGTAGATTAGCCAGGGTGATACATTATGCACACAACTAAAACAGCATGAATGGTAATTTTAGCATCTGTTGAACTTATTATCTGCAATTTATTGTTTAAAAATAACCATGCTTTCCCTGAGTCATAGCTTATTTTTATTTCTTCTAGAAATATGGAAGCACCTCGGTTGGAGCAGACGAGTACATGTATGAAGACACAGGAAGGTATGTTACTGGGAGTCATTTTGCAGATGTAGTGGGTGGGGCCTATGTGGAATCCAGGGCATGATTCTGAAAACCATTTATTCAGCAAGGGAAGGCTGGCAGTAGCAGCCATCTTCTTCACTTTCTGGGGAAGAAGTAGCGGGCAGTTCACCAGTGAGAATTGAATATATGCATCTGTGACACTGTAGATGCAGAGGTTAGGACGTGCCTTTTGTCCTCTTGTGCAATCATGCCTGTGACCTGGATGCCTGTTTGGACCAAGCACAGAGGAAACCACGTGCAACTACTTTTAATTGGGACGGTCAAGGTATGCACCACTGCTCACCTGCATGCATTTATTTTTTATTTATTTTCTCGATTTCTTTCACTTGTCCCCATTTGAGCACAAAGGTGCATTCAGGTCCTGTCACAAACACACCTGGGATGCTTTACTCTATCCCTTCCTCTGTCTGCCTAAATCAAAGAGACTCTGTTAGTTCTCTCCCTGGTGAAACTTCCTTTGCCCTGGGACCGTCTACCCTTTGAAGAACTGTACCTATCTTCCTGACTTCTTGGTGACAACCCTTTACACTGTGTGAATGCCATGTGACTGCCATGTATCCAAACCACAAGGCAGCTGCTGAGAGGTGACAGTAGACAGGCAAATCAAACTCACATGTATTCCTCATGCTTTTCTAGCATCAAACATCATTAAGGGGGAATGGGGTCTGATTAGCAGACCTCACTTTCAGAGACAGATCAACCCACATCATTTTATCAATAGAAATAACTCAGGCTATCTCACCATCACAAATGGCATTCTGTCATAGTATATTTAACCTTTTATAACGAGAAGTTATTTGAACTTTATTTCCACCAGTGCAATAAACAATACATTTTTAAATTGTACGGAAATGGGTGAGGTACTTGTTTATTCCGGCCTGAGGAGGCTCCTCTTAGAATGTAACACGCAGCACCCACCTAGGAATTATTCATTCATTGCTCTGATAGTGGCCTTCCACAGAGTGCTGACACCAAATACATAATATGGACAACTGCCTCTGGACTTCCCATTTAAAAGATATTTCTGTCATGTTGGAATTGAGAAGTACAGAGTGTGGGCTTACCTACCATAAAACAAATTGCTGAGGATTTGATAATCTCATGCTGTGGTCAAATTGGGTGTATGTCAGCCTATGGACATTTAATTTGTAGTCTAAAAAAGGCTTAGAATATATGAAGTATAGACCTCAAAAGGCTGAGCTGGGAACCCCAAGTTTGTAACACTCTTGGGAGGTACCTTTGCCTCCTGCCACAGCTCAAGGGATGAAAATACAAGATGATTAAAGACACGAGAAGGTTCCAGCAGCATAGTGATTTTTAGATTAGAATACAGGGCTTGGATTAAGGGTGCAACTCAGATAGGGAGTTGCTACAACAAAACAGGGAGACATCTCTTTTCATGGTACAAATATTCAACAGCAACATAAGCAGTGAGAGGGATTGTTCAAAGCCTAGTCTGAATAAAGTAGGACCGTGGTCCCAAGTCCAATTTCCCTCCTTTACAACAGCTTTTGTTTAGGGTTTTATCGTCCTGTGCAAGTCTCGTAAAGTCACACACAGTTTCCTCGCAATCCCAGGTCCTTTCAGGTTTCTGTCTATTTCTTCTTCTTCTCTCTTTTCTCACTCCTCCAGACTATTACATGTGCCACGATCAGAGCTAAAACCTCCAGAGATTTTTGGGCAAGGGTGCTACCTCACCACCACAAGCAATGAGTAGGTTCTTTCAGTTCCTATCTGATTCCCTCTCTCCAGCTGCTCAAGAACATATGACCGTCATCCTCCTCCTCTTGTTCTCCTGTTCCCACTGCCCATCTCCTCCGCACATCTCAACTCACCTCCTCCTTTCCCTTCTCTTGATCTTTCCATCATCCAGCTCTGCCTCTCACTTACACCTCCCTTCCTTATCTCAGGTCTTTCCTTTCTCCAAACCTACCGAGTCCCTTATACACATTCCTTTCTCCTCATTCCTACACACCTCCACATCTTCTCTCACACTACATACTCCCTCACCTCGCCTTGACCCCAACCCTATTTATATTCAACCTCATGAGGGAATTGGGAATTAATAGTTTAACTACTGGGACTTGAGCTTCAGTGGCTGTGGGACTAGGTGATGGGAAGCCATCATCTTGGAGATGAATGCTCTGTAATTGCAGGTGCCTAACTGCTCCATGGCTATGTGTGTGTGTGTCTGTGTCTGTGTCTGTGTGTGTGCCCACTCCCTGTTTTTGTTCATGAGAGGTTTCTTATCTGCATCTTTCTGCCTAGGAAACTTGTTAAGTCGGTGAGTGCTTCTGCCATCCTGTCCATGGACTGCATGCTCTTGTCAGTCCCTCTGTGCAATCCTTACTGAGTCTGCAGTCCTGTTCCCCATAAGTGGCAGGGTCTTTACAGTTTGTGATAAGGACTTCTGGGTGTGTGTTGACCATGTCAGCAGTTTCAGGGTCGGCTAAAGGCTCCACACGTTCCCCCATGAACTGTGTTTGGGTCCAGCATCATAGAGCATGCAGCACCCACTGGCCATCAGAATCACTCTCATCCTTTTGCCCTTACTGGCACCATGTGGCTTAGTCTCCCTCTGCTACCAAGGAATAAGATCAAACTTTGTTTTAAACTTCGCTGCAAAAGACCTGTTCACCAAATGTGGTCCCAGCTAACTTCATGCTTCAATGACAAGTTATGAGGGACCAGGTTTCCTGTTGTATCCAGTTTGCCTACTGTTTCAACCCTTGCCTAGAGCAGCCTGTCCTTGGGAAGAATCTTGGTAAACTGCTGAACTTTGGTTCTGGGCCCTGTGTCTGGTGGACAACTGATAATTGCTTCTCTCTGTGTGTTCCTTACTTGAAGTCTTGGAAGTCCCCAGAAGACAGTGGAGGATTGTGCAACACGCAGAGTGGACTGTGGACCAGCAGAGACATCTCCATGCTGAGAACAATTTGGCCTGAACCCTGGGTTGACATATGTAGGAGGAGGAAGAAGAACACTCTTGTTTTCTTTGAGAATTATTAAAAAATATACATCTAGCCACACATGGAATATATGTTATGGTATTTTAGTGTATTATTATGCAGTTTTCAATTTTTTTACTCTGGGGTTTCTTTAATCTTATATTTAGTTGTGAATGGGTAACACGTGTTAGGGAGAATTCTCATAAATGTGCCAAGTCATCCCACCTTAGAGCCCTCCAGTTCTTTTGCTAAACTTTGGGACTTTGAACTTTTTAATTCTAATTGTTTTTTGTGTTTATTTCTTTTGGTTATGGAGTCTACCCAACTCCATTGACATCATCTTTTCATTTGTGTCACACAGCACCCTCAGTGCAGTGGCACAGAGAAAACTTTTCAGGCTTTCCCAAGGTGTTAATACCTTCTCTGGGATAAACTACTGTTTCCCAGAGTAAGTAAAGTGAAATTGCCTTTACTAGTCTTTTTAAATTCCTAGACCCAGCACACCCTATCTTACTATAGAGTGCTGGAGGGGTTACGTAGTATCCTCTGTGTCTAGATACTCATGTAGCAGCCAAATGCTACCCTTTCCTCTCGAAATGGCTGCTGGCAGTGGTTTTACAACGAACTACCATGATTTTTCCTGACCGCGAGCAGCAGTAGCCTTTAATCATGGGAGCCATGTTTTTCAAGATGGCGTTTGAGCACCCTTTGTTTAAACTGGTCCCTGTCTTCTTTTTTCACCATTTCTTTGTGTAAAGTTCCTTCTAGAGTTTTGCTCTGCGCCCCAAGCCAGGTTTGGTTCCTTTGTTCATTTGCCTTTGGCGGGTTTCCGGACTGAAGACCGCCTCTGGCGCCCGAGGGTCTGGGGTGGGCAGGAAGTGAAGGAGGTGCCTGAAACTCCCTGTGCTTTCTCTCCTAGGAGACCCAAATGCACTTCGGTGTGTTTGGCTGGCTGACTATCTGGCTGGCTACTGGGAGAGAACTGAATAAAAGGCGAGTCTCTTGGCTTGGAGGGCAGAGTCGACCACTGGAATGAAAGAAATGAAGACGAGCTTGAAGAGGACGGCTGCTGCAACTCCTGGACCAGTGATTTGCCTGGTGATGCCCTGCTGCAGGTCCAAATCGCCAAGTTCACCTCGACAGAGAAACCCCTTCAAGGACAACTTATCCCTTTGAGTTGGTGGGACCAATCAACTCGACAGTAAGCCACCTGGACACCTTATCTCGGAGCTGGTTGAATTTCCTCAGAGTGCTGCAGGAAACCGTATAGCCAGGGAGAGGGACACCAGTTTGTGTGCTTTACTCACAGGAACCGAAATTGAAGTTTGCCAAGTTCCAGCCTTTGGAACTTTTGCAACTTGCAGGCCTAATCAGCTTGTGACCCAACATATGATTCTTATTTTTACAAACTACTTCTGAGAACTTCTACAGAGACTTTACCGTTTACTTACTAGAACCGTTTTACCCTATCCAAGACTTTAGCCCATTGACCTTGGCCTATCCTATTGAATTGAATTAACTCTTCTGGTGAACTCAAAGTATCTGCACTGTCTAAGAATAATTGTAATCCTATGTTCTGATAACCTATTCCTTTTTGCTCCTCCTTCAAAGTATTCTGAATGCCATTTTGCTCCTCCTTCAAAGTAGTCTGAATGCCTCAGAAACTTAAAGAGTACGGTACTTAAGTATATTTGTGTATAATATTGAACTGCCTCCTTCTAGTGAATGTTTTATAACTGACTGTTGAATAAATTAATACGTGTTTAACCAAGAAACCTTGAGTGTTAGAGTTTATTTGAACACCTATGATTGTAGACCTCTGTGTAACATCATTACTGCTCACATTCCTCTCTTGAGATAGGCTTGGCTGCTCAGCCCTGCTACCAAAAACTGTGTACTACAGACTTATACCAAAGGTTGGTTTGCTTACATCTGTAGTCTTAGTTGTGTGTAGTGGTCCCAAATGGTACTGCATACAAACTCTGCCTAACAACATGTTTTGTATTTTTCTGAACTTGGTTTGGACCCTATCTTTTAACAGTGTTGCTATTTAGATGCTCTTTACTTCCTTGCATGCTCTAACCTCTCCCCCCGGAGTAAGATGTGAGCTGATCCTAATATACAGTGAGACAAGCAGCTCTTCCTGGCAGCCCGGTAATGCCCACCTGCCCAAGTTGTTTTCTATTTTTGACATTACATTTGTCAAAGTCATTGTTCACTCTTTCCCTTGAGTCTGCCAGGTGGCATCCTGTATTGTTGCGCAGTGCCAGGTGTTGGGAAGGCATGGTATCACAAGTATGACACTCACAAAATGGGTACAATTTGTAAAACATTTATTGAAATTATTGGGGCTGGAGAAACTCCTACTTTGCCCTATAACTAAGATGGGAGTAGCTCAACCATCAAATAATAGATAACGTAAGTTTCTTTTCTTGACTTCCAAAGTAATGTTTAAAATAAAAGCTCACGTAGGTCACCCTCTATCAGGCTCAGACCTCTCATGACAAAGTTCAACACAAACTTGCAAGCGGACTCCCTTCCCCAAGCTTATTATACTTCAGGTCTCCCTCTGTCGGGCTCAGACCACTTTCAGATGTCGAAGACTTTTGAATTTGCGTGGCTTTCTTTACAGACCACCACAGGACCACTTTCACTCAAAGTTCATGGTTTAACTTTCACTCACCCCTTCTCTAGGAGTCAGTCTTGTTTTACTTCACTTTTGCCGTTCATTCACTTTACCGCTTCAAACAATGTACCTTTCACAGAGACTTGCGATATAATGTTGCTACTTCAAACTTTAACACACAACGGTCTCTCAGGTCTCTTGCCAACTCACCAGCTGTGTGCGTCTTCTGCTTGGTTTAACGATTTACAATTCACGAGCCAAGGTTAGTACCACAGGCATAGCCTCACCTCCCCAACTCTGCCGTTCACCTGGGAGGGTCGCTGCCATCCTTGAAACATAATGCAGTCTTCACTTGTCAGATCTGGCCTTCTCCACTTGTCTTTCATGGCCTGTCAGAGGCAATGAACTTCAGTAGGGAACTCTTGGGGTTTTTGACCCACTGCTCTCGTCCCTTGGTCCATCACTCTGCTCCAGTAGGTTTGCCTTCATCCCAGAAGCCCTGCTAGTACTTGTGTTCTGCCTTGCTCAGATTCTTTCTCTATGTTCTGCCTTTTATTTGTGTGAGGAGAGCTAATCAGGTGTATGCACATAGAATTAAGTGCTTAACTTAGCCTGACCCGATTAGCGAGACATGTCTAGTACGATTTGTGAAAGTTAATGTTGTTAAGCTCAGTCACCTTCTTCCTCGGCCCAGTGTTTGTGTAAAAAGGGGGGGGTTGGTCCTATTCTTCAGGTCAAAAGACCTCAAAGATGTCCCTCTTCAACAATTCAAATTCATCCTGGCACTCCCGGGACCAATCAAATCTGACATTCTTTTTCAACAATGCCTTCATACACACCGTCTCTTCTGCATACAATGGTATGAACTTCACATAGTACTCGGTCATACCCAAAAAGGACCTAAGTTGCTCTTTTTTTATGGGAGACAGAGCATCCCTCATAACCCTCACCAGCTCCTCCCTTGGCCTCACACCATCGGTGCTCAAAGTATGCCCTAAGTATCATCTGGTGAACCCTGTCATCGTGCTCCTTCTTACTCCTGCCCCAAACCAAAATGTCATCCTGAAAATAACTTACCCCAGGAACATCACCAAACAACTCTTGCATGAGGTGCTGGAAAACGGCCGATGCAGAAGCCAAACCAAAAGGCATGCAGCAGAACCTATACGCACCAAAGAGTGTCACAAAAGAGGTCAACGGGCACGACTCCATATGCAAATCAATTTGGTGATACGCTGATGACAGACCAAAAGTAGAGAACCACTCTGCATGCCCCTTCATCAGAAGCAACTCATTAATGTTGGGCAGAGGACGGGGATCTACCCAAATACTGCATTAAGTTCCCTCAGGTTAACGCACATCCTCAAACCCCCATCCTATTTCCAAGCCAACAGCACAGGGGATAGCCACTCAGAGCTCTCGATTTCCTCTATCACACTTGCGGTTTTTAACTTCGACAGCTCGGATTTCAACACTTCCCTGGCTAACACTGGGACCCCTCTGACTTTATGTACCTTGGGCACAGCCCCTCTCTTGAGTACAATTGAGATGGAGAACCCCCGTAACATCCCCAACCATTCAGCAAACACCTCTGGACATTAACTACACAAATATTGCAAAGACATCCCTACCTCCGGACCCTCTTCCACACTCAAAACCGGTATATTCTTCCCAGGACATATCTCAATGTCCAGTGCAGCCTGCTCATCCCATGCGAGCACTCTGGCACCCTTGTGTGCCACATAGAGCTTACCCTGGGTGCTGCAACCCTTAAACTCAATCTGCACCCATTAATACCTCATCACCTTGTTTGTTTGTTTGTTTGTTTGTTTATTCATTTGTTATGCGCACAAGACTCGTAAGTAAAAGGGCGCAGCAGTATGGAGATGCAAAGCTTACAGAGGTTGCGAAATATACATAGGATACAGTATTTACATGATAACAGGATATACAAAATGTACAAAATGGGGCAAAGACTAAGAATGTCCTATGTGGTTACAGAAATAAACAATAAGCACTGTACAAGAAATCTGTGTGACAAAAGTGAAGCCCTTCGTATATCACTAGGCTCCCAGGTAGACTAGATTACACATAGTCTTCAAATGTTAACAGGATACAGTATTTACATGATAACAGGATATACACAATGTACAAAATGGGGGCAAAGACTAAGAATGGCCTATGTAGTTACAGAAATAAACAATAAGCATGGTACAAGAAATATGTATGACAAAAGTGAAGATTTATATATCACTAGGCTCCCAGGTAGACTAGATTACACATAATCTTCAAATGTTAACACAGTAGTACGCTATTAGTGCAGGGTGAGAAGGTCTCTTCAGATGTGGGCAAGTCCACAGCGGTTACTTAATGGGCACCTGGCCATACAAACTCGGGTAGATATCAGGGGGATTGAGATCCACCACCCTCTTTCCAAACTTCTCTCTGTACAACTAAGGAGAAATCAAGGTGTATGGAGACCTGGAATCCACCAGCATTTCAAGGGATGCTCCATTCACCATCAGCACATCCCCTGGCCACTTTTTGGTCACTCCTTCCACATGCAGGATCACCCCTTGACCCACCCTGGTGCTATCAACCACCTCTTGACACACCCCCTTCAGATTCAATCATGCCAATTGTCTGTTTTCCCTGTACACTGCCCTCGTCCAAGCTTGCTCTGTACATCCTGGCAAAGTGGCCTCTGCTCTTGCACCGTCTGCATTCGACTGCTCCAGCCGGACACTCCTTGGTCCCTGTGGCATGACTGGACCAACCACAGCACCTGCAAGCCTCCTTCAAACCACCACTATTGTTCCCTCTGTTCGCCCTGGCTCCTTGCTCCTCTGGCTTTTCCACTTTCCTTCTGACATCCCTGGTGCCTCTCCTGTGCGACGGCAAAATGCCTTGAACTGCTTCTCCTTGACCATGGTCGTCTGTCTTCTCTGTGATGATCTGGACACTTGCATGTGATTCCTCTATTGCCCTGTCAATCTCTATCACCTTCTCTAGCGTTGGGTTTCTTTCTATCCACAGTCTCTCCCTGACCTTGGGACTGCTGGTTCTCATCATTATTTGATCCCTAATATACTCCTCCTGGCATCCCGTAAACTTGCAGGTTGCTAACAACGTCCGCAGTGCAGTGACATACGAGTCAATACTTTCCCCAACTCCTTGCGCTCTGGAAAACAAATGATATCATTCCAGCACCACATTGATCCTTTTGCCAAACCGCCCCTCCAGCTTCTTAAGGGCAGTCTTGTAGGGGCTCACCACTCTCTCGCATGCTCCACTGCCAGGTACGTACACTTCCTCCCCTGGCAAATATCTGAACATTCAGAGACCCTCAGTTCCAATACAATTCAAGAGTGCGCTTCTTTCTCATCATTACTGTATTTTAATCCGCCTGCAGCTCTCAAATACACTCGGAAAGCGTCCACCCACAAGTCCCGTGGAACAGGCGGGTCACCAGGACCCATCAGAAAAGCTGGAGGAGGCCTGGCGCTGCTGTGTTGCATGGCTGCGATGTGACGAAATTGGCTTCATTTGCTTTAAATCCTGACAGATCACGTGCCACTAGATGGCAACTCGCCCTGATGAAACCAAGCACAGGCTCCCCAGGCCACCATGTCTGTCTGCTGCAAATACCTCAGTTCAATGTGGTAATCAGCTAATTGGCTCATATACAAATGTACCCTCTCCTGCAACATGCTGCAAGAGCCTGAAACAGTCTGCTGCAAATACCCTGGTCAATGTGCAGCTCTGAACAAGCTCTCCCCTGTGGACAACCAGCTCATATACACTAAAATGTACCTTCTCCTGCAACATGCTACAAGCTCCTGTGGTCGTGAATCTCAGTTATCAGCTAAGTTTTGATTGATTGATTGATATTTTATTTCTATCGCGCTCGTACACAAGTGTTTCAGAGCGCGACAAGGCAAGGGAGGGGAACAGGGGAGAACAAAACAGCGATCGTACAAGGCCCAGTGACATTGAGAACGCGCAAGTGCATGGGAGAAGGGGAGGGGAAAAGTGCATGGAAGGGGGGAGAGGTGGAAAGTGCGAAGCAGAGGAGAAACAGATAAATAACAATAAATAAATAATAAAGGCAACAAACAATGGTAATGCAGCCAGCAATTTGCAAGTGCTAGGTTTAAGGCAGCAGACAGGGTAGGTCCGATAAGTGCAGAAAGAAAAAGGGGGGGCTGTATGGGTACAGATACAGACCCCAGTGCAAGGGGTGGCCCGGAAGGCAGTGCGGGAGGGTGACAGGATGAGAGGTACCTGGGCCCAAAAGACAGAGGGTGGCCAGGTGCACGGTGCCAAGAGAGAACAGATCAGCAGGGGAGAGGGGGAGCGAAGGCAGAAGAAAAGAGGAAGGTCTTGAGGTGCTTCCAGAATCGAAGAGGGTTCTCCTCAAGTTTTAGAGTGGCAGGGAGGCTGTTCCAGAGGGAGGCCCCAGCCGAAGACAGAGATCCCCTAGCTCGTTTCTTAGAAAAACGACTGACCCTGAGTGAATTGGAGGTAGAGGAGCGAAGAGCTCGAGAGGGGAGGTATTTGCGGAGGGATAGCTGAAGGTATTTTGGACCCAGGCCCCAGAAAGCCTTGTGGACAATGCAGAGGGTTTTGAATTTAATCCTTGCATCCACTGGGTGCCAGTGAATAGATTTCAGAGCTGGAGAGATACGATCCCAGGGCTTGAGGCCAAGAACAAGTCTCGCAGTCCTGTTCTGGATTAGTTGCAGAGGGCGGAGAGTAGAGGCAGGTTGATTTAGAAAGAGGCTGTTACAATAGTCCAAGCTAGAGAGAACCAGAGCTTGAGATACCATGAGCTTCTGGGAGAAGGAGAGGAAAGGCAGAGTACCTCTGAGGAGGTGCAGTCGGAAATTTGACTTTTTAGAGACCTCAGAGATGTGGGCGGAGAAGGAAAGGGTGGAGTCAAAGATGACCTCGAGGTTCTTAACCTCGTAGGTGGGGGTAGGAGGAGGGCCAAGGGAGGCTGGCCAGAGAGTGAGGGGAAAGGATGGTGAAGGTGTACTGATGAGGAGGATCATTGGCGGCACACCAATCTTGAATGGCAGTTAGGCAATCAGAGATGAGAAAGGGAGAGGAGGTGGCAGAGGTCAGCCTGAAAATGAGTTGAGTGTTGTCAGCGTAGCACTGGAAATTTGAGCAGAAAATGGCAATGCAGTGGGCGAGAGGTAATGATATATAATGATATGTAGCCACGACACCAAACGGGAACATTCCTCTCCCTTCACCCTGTAGCGCAAAGTCGCCTTTGTTTACAGTTGCTGGGCAACCAGGGCGAATGCTGATGGCGTGCGAACGTAGCGAGGTCCCGTCCTCTAGCTTCCAACATCCGCCACCGGCACAGTCTCGAGCACCCAAATACTTGGTGCCAAAATGCTGCTGTGCACCCCACGCCCAGGAAACTCTCGGGTCCTTCACCTAGGCCGCATGGATGCAATTTACAGCTGGAAAGCCTGGACAGGCCGTTGCACCCCGGTCCACCGGTGCTTTGGGACCTGCATGCGTGGGTTGCTGCTCGGGGTCTGTTCCTCTACCAGGTACCTCGTCACCAGTGATAAAATGCAAGACTCTGCTTAGTTACAGTAACTTTATTAACAGACCCCGTGGTGCACCACCATAGAGTCCAGGCCAACCATCCTCCTGCAACGGCTGGAATGCTGTCTGCGTAAAGTGAGCCAGCATTCCATGCATGCACCACGCACCTTACATTATGACAGATTTCCAACTCTAGGGCTGTTTCTTGCCGTGCCATCCTCTTCCCACCTTTGCCCACCGACGTTGATACTTGGAAGGCTCCATGGCATGGCTGGTGGGAACAAATGACATCCCAAACATGTCACTGCCGTCCTCTATACTCCTCATGCACCCCTGCAGCTTTGGAGACATCTGCATGCCAGGAGCAAGCTGCATGCCAGGAGCAAGCTGCACCATCATAGTGTGGCTGTTGATGCTCCTACGTTTGTGAGTGCCAACGGATGGTGAGCATGTTCCTGCAGCAGCAACCTCCTCCTCTTGCCAAATCAATGTTCAATTCTCAGGGGCATTTACAAGATGGCGGCCCACTCTTACTGCACTTGTTTCACCCTTCCATGTAGCATGTTGGGAGCTCTTTTTAGGCTTGTTTCACACTTTACTAAACTGTATAAACAGCTCAAGAAATATAATAGGAAATGAAATGGAAAGATGTGGACAAGTAATATATAAAGTCACAGTAGGGTTTTGTTGTTTTGTTTTAACAGCAGCACATTTCATTACACTCTGGAAGCGACCAAGTCCCTGCGTCACAAACAAGGGGAAGGGCCGATGACCTACCTGAATAAAGGACAGTTCTACGCCATCACTATGAGCGAGACGGGAGCGAACAAGTGTTTCCGGCACCCAATCAGCAAAGTCCGGGTACGAGAAGAGTTTTAACGAATGGCTTAAGTTCATTGATCTAGTGTTTTGTTGCGAACGTCAGAATGCATGCAGCCCTTACTTGGTACAGTTTGACATAGACCCCACAGTCCCTAGAAAATGCAATATGTGTTCACAGCAGAACTACCTAATGATGAACATCTAAGCAGGAGCTCACACAACTAAACCCCATTACTGAGTACAAGCCATTTCAGCATATGCAAAAAGGAAGTGGCTGCCAGAGATGTCTCCATCACTGCACAGCACTCAGGTTTCCCGTGGCTATGAGTGAGAAGGCTGTCCAGTCAGGGCTGACCTTAGCTCTGGAAGCAGCTGAGGCAAATGTGGCACCCTTCACCTGGGTCTCTCTGGGTCTGGGACCCCCAAATTTGCAGTTGCTCTGCTAAATAGAGCGCCACTGCCAAATCAGCAGCAGCGCTCTATTTAATTAAGTGATTAACTCCCCGCTCCTGTCCTGTACCGGCAAGTTAATCACTTCAATAGGGCGCCGATGCTAGACAAGCATGGGGCAGACTTTAAAAGGCTGCCCCATGCTTGTATAGCAGCAGCACCCTATTGTAATAAAAAGCACCTTGTTCCTGTGCTGGAGCACCCGGCGCCAGCACGGTGCATTTTTACTCCAATAGGGCACCTGCAGGGAGGCTAAAGTAGCCCCCTGGGTGACCGCCCGGGTGGCCCATGCCTAAAGCCGGCTCTGCATCCATCTCTTTTTTTCATTCTATTTCTGGCCTGTGAATTTTATTTTTTATTTCCTATTTTCAAGATAGGAAAACGACAAGTCCCAGAATTCTAAACAAACACAAGACTGGGTAGCTTTTTCATGCATGGCCACAGGAAACCTAAGGGCTCTGTCAGTGGCCAAACTTGAACGTTGTTGGATTTATTGGTTAGCATAGGCCTCCATCCAGTTTGTAATCCTAATGTGTTTTATTTGTTTTGTTCTTTATTGAAGAAAGTAGGTGTTTTAAATAAAAACACTGCACAGAGTGCAATCCACGATGATACCAGTACCGTTGCTGTGGGCTTTAACGTCCACTCTATCGCACAAAAAACATCTGACATTTGACTTTAAAACCCTATCCCTTTCAAATAATATTTATTATATATATATGCGATTGATAGATAGACTCCTCATTTTATTTACAGGTACTTTTCATTTTCAGGTGCCACTTGCAAGTAGTGGCATTGTTGTGATGTGGCACGCTCTCTACCCAAATTGTCCACCATCACCAGACTCTGTGCGTTAACACCATGAAAGAAATCCATACCTCATCTGGGCACGACAGTATTGAGCAAGACTTGTGTGGCGCCAACCCATGCCTCATCTGGCCTCTGCAGTAACTAGTAAAGCTGATGTGGCGTCAATCCACGCCTCATCCGGCCTCTGCAGTAACTAGTAGAGCTGATGTGGTGTCAATCCACGCCTCATCTGGCCTCTGCAGTAACTAGTAGAGCTGATGTGGCGTCAATCCACGCCTCATCTGGCCTCTTCAGTAACTAGTAGAGCTGATGTGGCGTCAATCCACGCCTCACCTGGCCTCTGCAGCAACTAGTGAAGCTGATGTGGCGTCCATCCATGCCTCATCTAGCCTCTACAGTAACTAGTAGAGCTGATGTGGCATCAATCCACGTCTCATCTGGGCATAGCAGTAACTAGCAAGACTGGTGTGGCGTCTCTCTTGGGTCCCCTTAATCATTTGTTACTACGTCTGGGCTTAGTGGCGATGGGGCTACTCAGTGACACCCCTTCCAACAACTGACGGCAAGGATGAGATACGCGAGCGCTATGGCCTGCACTCGGTTCTACGCCTGATCCAGCACTGAGTGTAAAGTGAGACTGGTGCTCCTGCTGAGGTAGCAGAAGCACACCAATTCTCTCTTCATGCAATGATCTCTGGATACTGGCTGGCGGCCCGAGTGAGGGTGCTTGTGTGGTCCACTCGGTACAGCATTATGAAGGTGAAAAAGTCCATGTCACTTTTCTTAGCAGGCCACCAAATACTGAAGATTTTAGTGGCAGGTGACAGTCCAATGCAATGGCGAAGTAAGCTTTAAAGGACTACTTCAGCCCGTTAGTAAATGCTGATTATGAATAGTGCACTGGCATTCTCATTTGTACTAATCGCAATATCTTTGGCATATGATCCGAAAAAACATTTTCAATTAACTTTCTGAAACCCCTATAAATGCAAGAAAATTCAAACTGACCAAAAACACATACAGAAATTCAACTATTATGTTCCACGCTAGAAAGCACACCTTAGATGCACTTGATGACAGACTACCCAAACTTATCAGGTTCCTCAAGAGCAGTAAAAACCTACAGCTTTCCCTTAGCTCCCAAAATAGCATACCATAACTAACTCAGGGAATCACCCAGTGCCAACAACCCATGAAAGCCCCCACAAGCTGCTCCAAAGAGGATTGCACTTATCCTCAGAAAGTCTACTAAGCTTCCGGCCCCCAACATTCCAGCATAGCTTATTATCTACTATACCAAACCCTACTCTATCAGCTTAAACCCTTACAAGCCCAAACTCTCGCCATCACCCAAGGAATCAGAAATCACAACTCTGGAAATAGGCACAGCCAACAGTAGATCAGCTATCAAAAATGCCAACATTCTGAAGATTTTAATGTGGGTTTACTGGGAATCACAGAAACATGGTCCATTGACAATTGTCAAATAGTCATTGACTCCATAATGCTATCTGGCTATACAATATTCATCTCAAATAGAACAAATAAAAGGTGAGGAGGAGTAGCCCTCACCTACCCAGGGAGACTAAGGATATACCAGCTGGACACACATGCCTCTCACAGTTTTCAAAAATGAATGTACAAATGCTGCATCAACAATAACAACACCATGACATTTACTGGGGTCTACCACCCTCCATTTTCCAACCCCTCCTTTATCCTGGAATGGTCAGAGCTACTGGCCAGTATAAAACCCATCTCCAATGAAATCTTTGTAATTGGAGATATTAATCAATGACTCAATCAACAAGTTGATCCAAAATCGAACATATTTACTCAAACCATGCATAATCTGGGTTTCAAACCTTAGATTAACAAGCCTACCCATAAAGATGGGCAAACCCTTAATAGTATCTACTCATTTGAGTTAGACTGCAAACAAACCACACACATGCACCTCTCATGCTCTGATCACTACCACCTAGTAAACAAATAGTAGATCCACAGTCATAACATAGAAAATCTAACCAGAAAAGACAACAAAAAAAACATATTCTTAAAAGGAATGGAAAAACTATACTCTCAAACCCTTACATCTGCTCCACGATGAAAGATCAAAGGAGATTTCCAAATGTATAATCTGCAAACCTCTCCCCCTCCCCACAAATTCCTAGTAAACTACTGAAACCCTCAGAGGAACTGGCTAATTCTCTTGCTAGGGCCTTTTATGATAAAATTGCCAAAGGTCACACCAAAACTGATCACTAGAAACAATCAGATAGAGAAGCCACCATATTCTAGGTCTATCCACCTGAGTTTATAGATTTCTATTGCGTTTCACCTGAAGATCTGACTAATATCGCTTAGAAACAAAATCCCTCTGCTGTAAAATCTCACCAATGCCCAGTCATGCTGATAAAGGAAACATAGCAGAAACACTGACAGAATTTTGTAATTCATCACTAACATCAGCAGTATTCCAACGTCCTTAAATATTTTCATCAAATCCCCCCTTAGAAAGAATTGAGTGGTGACCCAGAGATACCCGAAATTAGAGATCCATTTCTGTCCTCCACAGTGAAGAGAGCCTCCTACTTGCTCAATCAGGAGTACGGAAACAAGTCGCCTTTTCATGAAAGAAGAAAACTTGGAAGCACTTGACAACAATACACCAATCGCCCTAGTGCCCCTTGATCTATTGGCCGTTAACTGCCTAGAAAACAGGAAACTAACAGACACGAATACAAAAATGAAATGTTCCGATTAAAAATGGTGGTGATGCCTTGGAGTGGATCACAAACTACCTTTATGCATGATGCTTAAAATGGGAGACATCAATTCACCAATGTTCCCGTTAAAGTGTAGCGTCCCCAAGGGCTCCAACCTTTCCCCATGGCTTTTAAATTCCTTGTTTCCCAGAACACCACAATATGTGACTAGTCACCTCCAAATATTAATGAATGCCACCAAATGATTTATCATGAACACAACTAGGAGATTACGCATTATGTAAGTTATATTGGGTCCCATTTATTTCCATGGTCAAGTTTAAAACTTTGGACCTGGTGCACAAAGGAATAGGAATGCGCATGGTTAACAATATACACGCCTTGTAGCCCTTTGCAGTCTCAGGGGAAACAACTAGTTATTATTCCGCAAATAAGATTCGCTCATGCTATTGGAAATTCTTTCACCATCCAGGCAGCTCTACTTTGGAACTGTCTGCCTAAAAAGATTTGCATGATAGTGAACTTGCTACCCTTCTGAAGGACACTTAAGACGTGGTTATTGTAACACATAATCTGCTTGCTGCATTGACATTTCTTCTCCTTTAATTCAGAAGCTAGTCAAAGAGCATTTATTTTTGGGTACATACTTATAGACATTATCATACTCTTCTCAAAACCATTCCAATTGTACACAGATGGTTCTCAGGGAACTATGGGAATTGCAACCTGATAAGAACAATCATCACACAATTGAACTCCTCAAGAGAATCCAGGATTGGACCATCTTTGCCGTAAATGTCTCTAAACCAAAACAGATTATCTTCTTTAGGATTCCAACCCTGGCAGCACTTTCTTTCAAATGGCCGCCACCCCTCGTGGGTATAGCATCCACCCCATCGGAAATGGTAAAGGATCTATGCATTATTTTCAGCACTGAACTCTCACTGCAACCACAAATAGACTTGCTAGACCAGAAGTCACACTCCCAACACCGCATCCTTAGGAGATGTGTCCTCTACTTGAAAATGGCACAGAAAATGGAGGCAACCAGAGCCCTTGTTGTTCCCTCGCTTAGTCTATTGTAATACTCTAGCTAGGGCTAAACACAGAAACAGGTAAACCAACTACAACTTACTCAAAATGAAACCTCTCGAGCCTCATTGCGAGTTTTGTGGTAATTCTGTGGTAAATCCATTGAATTACTGACAAATTCAATTACTGTTATCGCCACTTGGGCCTGTGGATTTACTGCAGGATTACAAGTGGTGAAAGGGCAGTGTTCAACCCAATTTTTGGAGTCCAGAGGACTCCATGGGTGCTTTGATCAAATTACCACCTGCAGTAATTCTGCTGGAGGTAATTCCCCTGACTTTGACAATCTTTGGCATTATGGTGGAGGATTTGTATTACTGTGTTGTGGTAATGCAGCGGTAATGAGGCAGCAACAGAATTACTGATGCATTACCGCCATTTTAATATGCAACTTACTTGTGAGTCCCCTAGATTTATTTTGGAATCAAGATCTGGAACCATATCTCATCAGACCTAAAAAGAGAACAACACACAAAATCCACACACAAAATCTACTGGATTATTTTCTGAATTATTCATAACATTGTTCCTAAATCCTTAAAACCTTTACATAAAGACATGGCCATACAAGGCTGCTAAGATCCTCACTGGCTAGCACCCTGAGTAACTACACCTCGGTGCAAAAGGCTGAAACACAGAGGGAAATCCCTTGCAGTGTCATTAGGTCCGCCATTTTGAAAAAGTCGCCTCACAATCCTAATAACAGAATATACTCTCAAAAGGTTCAATAGGAATGTGAAACTCTGCCTCCATATGCAGAAGATCTAACTCAGATGTACCGTGTGCATTAATGAAACAATCTTCCGTCCACCCACGACTCCCAAACTTGACACTAGGCACTTTTACCTTATGACTAGCACTTCCACCCAACTTCTTCATTGAGCCATTAATTGATAGCCTTGAATTTGCCTGCTTTGGCCCTGCATAAGGTTACCTGACGTATTTGTACGTACACTTGTTTAATGCTTCATGTACTGTGAATAACCTGCAAGCACCAGCATTTCCGTAACACAGGTTACCTTAGCAAACGCTTCACCCACCCCATGTAACTGAACTATCAGCTCAGATCTTGGATAATGGTTGTCACTAAACACACTACTTGGGCATGTAACTTAATCCCATGCTTCCTATTACTTGTATATATGTAGCATCTTTGTATTGTACCCCATCTCATGTTTTGTTTCTCCCAGGCGCTATGAAATGGCACTTCCACAAGTTAGCGCAATATGAAACTTAAAAACAAATTTGAGTACCAAGAAAGTATTACGTTTACAGTGTACACTATTATAAAAAGCAACACACATTATTAAATATATAGTCCACAGCCTCACAGACAAAGGACACACAGCACTACTCGTACTCAACTTCTCTTCAGGGTTCGAGACCATCGACCACACCATTCTACTAGACATCCTAGGCCACAGGATGAATCTCTCTGGCACCGTACTCGACTGGTTCACCTCCTTCCTCACTGAGAGGACACACTTTGTCTCTGTGCCCCCTTATCAATCAGCCCCCACCCCTGTGAAGTATGGGGTCCCTCAAGTCTCCCCCCTATTTCCATTCCTCTTCAAACTATATATTGAATACCTTGGACAGACCCTTAGCAAATAAAACACAACATACATTTTGACCAAATAAACAGTTGATACACAAATATACTTCCAAATGTCATCCCCTTCACAGTTCTAAACCCTCAAAACCTGTCTCTCCACCATCACCAACTGGATGGCCACCCACTTCCTTAAACTCAAACCTTTCAAAAGAGAATACCTCCTCATCTGCCACCAAAGCACAAACCCAACCTCACCCCCTGGGTTCAAGAACTTGCCATGGACACCCCCACATATATCCCTCACCACGCCTTTTAAATCCCTTGGCTTCACCATCAACCCCCACCTTTCCTTCACCTACCACATAGCAACTCTCACCAAAACATGCAATCTGCAACTAAACCTCCTATGCACATTCAGATATGCCTTTCCTCCTGACGACTTCCGCACTGCAGTCCAAGCACTGGTTCGCTCCTCACTGGACTCCCCAACAACAGCCTTGCCCCCCTGCACGCTATACAAAACGACGCAGCAGCCAGAATCATCCTCCACCTACCAGAACATTCACACATCACCCCAGTTCTCGCCCAGCTCCACTGGCTCCCCGTACCCAAGAGAATTGCATTCAAAGGACTCTGCATTGTATTTAAAGCCATCCACCTCAAAACTTCATGTTACCTTCATGACAAACTCAGACCCATCAGGCACACAAACACCAGACAAGCAAGCCAACACATTCTAACCATCCCACTGTGCAAACTCACAAGCACACATAAAAAAGCATTTACCCACTGGGCACCCAGGGCATGGAACACCCTACCTCTCCATATACACGCTTCATCCTCCATCACCACTTTCAGAAAGATCCTCAACACATACCTGCTTCCCCACAAATAGCCCTGCCCTTCTCTACTGCTATCACTTGTCTATCCTAATTTTCCTATTCTTTCCTGAAAACATTTTTGAACTTCTGCTTTTCAACTCCCACTATCTGATATTTGAACCATGTACGGCGCTCCCAGACCCTATAAAAATATTAGTGAACGTCAATATATTGCGCAGAACAAAGTTGCTTTTTGGGTTACTCAAGGCAGCATCACATGAATACCCTCACCCCTGTTCTGACAGCAGAGAAAACTGAATGATATAGCATACTGTTTATAGACCCTTCGATGTAGTTGCAAATATAATTACAAATAAACGTGCATGTGCTACTCTGCAGCATCCATCCTTACTGATCAGGGACCCTAGTGGTGTTTGTGCCCTCTTCTGTTTCCCCGTAACTTAGTTCATGGATAGATCAGATGGAGGTGAGAACGCCTCAATTGATGGGGCAGGATAGGGTAGTGTGTTTGGATGGGAGTCCCAGGTCCTTCTATCTGTTGATGGCTGATGGATGAAAGGTGCTCTGTCCTCAACTGGTATGCATGGGGAGGTTGGGTGACTTTGCTATGCACACCACACATGGAATTGTCGTTTCTAGTCTGCGCATTGAATGTCTGAGCCAATCAGGTTTTTAGCCTTTTACATCAAGTGTCTGCTAAATCCACTGAGATCATGCCAGTTAGAATGTTAAGGCTATATTCCCTCCTTGCAGGTCAGTGTCCATGCATGTCCAAAAAACAGGGAGTATTGTGCGCGCGTTTATTTAAGAATCTGGCCCAATTAATCCAGAGTACATCTTTAAAAGCACCGTTTTATAGTGCATTTTCCCATTTTACTGATGCCCCTTGCTATGATTAATGCTTAGTTTGGGCTATTAGGTTGCTCTTAAGCAACACCTATAGGTCAATCTGATTGCATTGCGGTACAGGTAGGAGGGATAGGACATGTGAGGAGGGACATACAGCTGTGGGTGTTGTCTGGTTGTTTACCCAACCATAGACTGCCTTCAGCAATGCTGATCCATATGACCATTCCCACCCACTACATGACCCCCCCACCCTGTCCAAAATACATCTTCCTGGAATCTCTTTGAGTTCCTTCTATCAAGCGAGAACATCACACTTTAGCCTGTTGTTTCTATGCAGTCTGCTGGGAGTTAATGGCTTAATCACAGCTGTAAATGACTACAGGTGCAATACAAATGTCTTAACAAATTGTCCCCTCAGCAACTTGATTGACAAAGGCAACAGTTTTGGCTTGCAGCATTAGAGAGCCATTTGCCAGGTACTGCCATCATATGCCCAGTAAATCACTCTATTTTCCAGCTGTTGCGATCTTATGGCCAGGTGGTACCATTATATCCATGCCTAGAAAAAGCCTATCCCATACCTACACAAAAGCCCAAACTGTTGACTTTGCCAATGCTTGTTTTGTAATGTGACTGTGCTGTCACTCCATGTCACATCATTTCATGTGATGTCACTTCCGGTGATATTATTTTACATGAAAATGGGGGGCTGCAGACTTATCATTTTGCTTCCAGTGCTGTCACTGGGCCGCATCTTCCCGGGTCTGGGATCTGGCAAATAAGGTCACCACGGACCGCAGATCTGGCTCCCAAATCCTCGGGAATCCATGTACACACCTGTGCAAGCTTTACATTTATTTTCTAATGCTGCTCTGCGCGGGCCAGGTGGTCACTAGGTTGAGAAGCCAGACACTTCCCCACAAGACCACTTGATGTTCTGAGCAGGAGTGCTCGGAAATCTCATGTCAGTGGTGCACTGTACTGGAAATATTGATGTGCATTGGGGCAGCGTGGGGTGTGGGGGCGGGTTCAAAGGTGTGAACATTTTGTACTTTGCTGACAACATTACAAGAAATTCTGCTATTTTCCAGGTGTTCATGATTCATCTTCTGAGGGGCTGAGATGCAAATATTTATGGGAATTACTAAAATAACCATAATAACCCCATGTCCGGCCCTGCACTGAATCCCCCCCTGTGCTGGGTGGGATGCCCCAGTAAAAAATAAAAAGTCAATGTCCACCCCAGTTTACCTCATTGCCTCTGAAGCGCTGCCTATACACAGTTCACCCTTGGGCAGACGACACAAGCACCTAGTGTCTGGAAGTTCCATTACCCTGGGATGGGTTCACTAATGGCGATCTCTCCTGCCTTTTCTGCAGAGTGTGATAATGGTCGTGTTCAGCGAAGATAAAAACCGGGACGAACAACTGAAGTACTGGAAATATTGGCACTCCCGGCAGCACACGGCGAAACAGAGGGTCCTCGACATAGGTAAGCGACGACCGGCCGCTGAGCATTGGCATTGGCGGGAAGGCGCGACAGCGCGTGGCTGCAGGCCGCCTCGTGAGCAGCGGGAAGACGTGGGTGCTCTTGTAGCGGCTTCCTGTAGGTGCTCTGTCACGCTTCTTGGTGGCAGGAGGGCCTGTATGCCAGCAGGTGTTTGCTCAAGTTGAGTGAAGTGGTTTCTAATAGGCTAGTCGGCGAGGCATTGAATGGGATGATGTGTGTTTGGCACCTGGGCGCCCCTAAGGCCAGACAAGGCAGGGCGCCAACTAAAACCTCCATGTTTACTCGCACCAATAATTGGCCTGTATCTCGTTTTTCGAACTCGGTTCAGTTCTAATTCCTGATCAATTATTTGACACTAACAAGCAATACTGCATGCATTCAAGGGAATTATTGGGCGCCAAGTAAGGAGTTTCACTATATACATAGTGTGTTTCAAGAGGGTGAACGAATATGTGGAATAGGAGGAGAAGGAAAGTGAGAGTCACGTGACAGGGGAACCGACGACCACTTCTTGTCACTAGCATAACAATTTTATTTTTGAATGGAACAAAAGTGGATTACCTAAATGGAACAAATGGCACAATACAAAATGAAGCAATCTGCAATGCCGTTTTCGTCACCATGTTTTGCCTATGAATTGCGCCATACGCCTAATGTCTTCCAGCCCTGACAGTCTTAACCAGCAACACTGCCTTTTCGGATTGCCACTCATAAGCTATTTCCATGGGGCGACTACACTTGCGAAAATGGTGGCTGGTTGTGCTGTTTATATTGGTCATGGCTCAGTAATCCCAATGACAATTTTGGGATCGGATTGAAGCGATGCTTGCCGTGCTGATATGTACACACATACGCCTGCTGTTGGACAGTCTGTTTGTGTGGCTATAATGAAAAGGGAAGCTGTTGTTCCCGCCCGCCTTGCTTCAGGGCAGTTCGCCCTTGTGAAAGCCATCTTTTTGGTTTACTGCACAAAAACCCAGACTCATTTAAAAGTGGAAAAGGTTGCTTTAATGTGACAGGCCAAAGCTTACAATTAAACGCTTACCTGGCTCCATGGCCTTACAGACTAACGAAATATTTAAACAACCAATTAACTAATTACACATTTTTCATTTTCCCCCAACAATTAAATAATTAAATAAAGCCATTTCCTCCCTAACTGTCCCTTGGACCCTACCGTCTCCTTACCCCTTTTCCAGGCGTCCCGCTTTCTCCCTGGGGCCATGCCCCTCCAGGCTCAATACCTGTTCCCCTGGGGTGGCCCGCTTGTGCAAACAGCACCACCCCATCCTTTCCCGTGTCATTCCCCCATTGTGCTTCCCTCCCTGCACATCAAAAGGGGCCATGCCCCCGGCACCAGAAAAACCCTCCCCCGAGGTGTTCTTTCTGCCCCCCATCACTTTACTTTACTTCCAACTCTTTAACCAATCTCCCAGCCAAGAGCCCAGGTCCACCAGATAATGATGGTTCCCATAAATCGACAAGTGTACACCATCCTCCCTAAAGATCATGAAACCTTCATACACTATTTCCTTATGTTCCATCACCTGCACCGCCACAGAGGCACAAAACTTAACCATCTCTCTGTTGATCCCTTTTCAAAGCCCACTCTATCGCTCCCTCGCTTCTTGCTCCCCTCCACACTCTCCGCGGCAACAACTTAGTCCACAACACCTCTGCTTGAGGCCACATTTCCCGCACCCAGACTAAATCCCTTTTCATTTTCCTTAGCAGAGCCACCCCCGTATCCCTTACCAGGTCATTCTCTCCAGCATGAATAATGAACAACTCTGGAGCCCCGTAGCGTTCCCGCAACCCTGCCAACATAGGAAGCAACTGGTCCCAGCGCAGACCCCCTAACTCGTGCCATCTTACCACGACATCCTTATAGCTACACCCCAGTTGCCTGCCCATAACCATTTTCTCCGCTTCTTTCCCAGCCCATTTAACAATTGAATGGCCGACAATCCACACTTGCGCCAACTCCCCCTCCTTTCGCACAGCATCTGAAAAAGAAATTACAAAATTACTACAATAATACATTCTCCCAACACGCTGTTGTCAACCAAAACTTCTGCCACCTTCCTTCAAAATTCCCCTTTATGAAACTCCCTGACATACCCCTTGTATCTCCCAGACCTCCAACGCCCCAAACTTTTCACCTTATCCTCCGAGAAACCCAACCTATTACCCTCCGATGCTGCGCCCATCCTGAATGAATGTGTACCAAAATCCCCTGCCTTTTCTCCTACCACTACCAGAGCCTTTCCCCAATACCCCCAAGACTTGTGCCGCTGAAACCGACGTCCCATCCTCATGCTTAAACACCAAACCTGTCTTACCCCCACACCGCTCCTTCCACAACCTGCCTGTCTGCACTGGGCATAAGTCCTTGCTCCCCTGACCCAACAAAACCCAAGAACCCTTTCCCTTTTGGTCCATTTTAAACTTATTAATCTTGATGTCCAAACCCAATTCTGTAATTTGCACATCCTCCCACTGCAATCCCCCAGACCCCTGTTTTCTCCCCACCAACTCCGAAACCCGAAAAGCCCCGAAGAATAACCAAGTAAAACAGGTCGCAAACAACTCCCCCTCCCATACCGACCAGCAAACTCCTCCCACTGCCTTAACCAACCTCTGCAGCAATTCTGCCGATATCGGCCTCCTCTTGTCCTTGTCCCTCTTACTCTCCCTTGCCCATCCTTCCAAAATCCTACTCACCATTTCCCCCCCGCTCGGCTGAAAACCCCAGAACCATTTCCCGTAGAAAGCAATCCCTGCTAACTTCCCTGCTATAGTTGCTCTTGGCCAGCCCCTGTCCATGCACCTCAGGAGGAAGTTCATGACATCATCCCTCCTCCGCTCTTCCGCATCCCATCTACCCTTCCAACTACGCGCTCCCCCTTCAATAAAATCCTCCCAGGCCCTCCTGTTTGACTCCTTAGACGCCCCGGCCAATGAACCCTCCACCAAAGCCAGCGCTTTCATCTTCCTAACTTCCACAGCTCCTCTGGAATCTGCTGCCCCTCCTGATCCGCATCTGGAGCCAATCCACGGAATCTCTGCCATTGAAAACGAGATAATGCATCAGCGATGCCATTATCCTTCCCTGGCACATGTGTTGCCTTAAACACCACATTCCATTCCATGCAGCGCAGCACAAATTCTCTCATGAATCTTGCCACCCTCTGATCCCTTGCTGACTGCCTGTTTACCACATGGACCACGCATTCACTGTCAACATTGAAATTCACTTTCCTATCCTGCAAATCCTTCCTCCACAACTCCAATGCCACCAGCAATGGCAACAATTCAAGGAATGCTATACTCCTTCCCTCCTTCAACCACAGATCTGGCCATTTCTCCGCACACCATTTTCCCCCCCAAAATACTCCGAAACCTCCTGCTCCTGCTGCGTCAGAAAATATCTGTACTTCCCATGTCACTGGGTCTCCCTGCAACCACAGTGACACTCCGTTAAAATTCTCCAAAAAAACGCAGCTAAATTCTGCAGTCCTCCCTCACTGCCCCCGATGCTCTTATCCGATGATGTGGGCACTTTGCTCCCGCCATAGCCCTAGCCATGTTCCTACAAAACGTCTGTCCTGGGGCCACCACCTTGCATGCAAAATTCCAATGCTCTACCAATCCCTGCATGTCAACCAGCGTCATTTTCTTGGCCCCTACCGCTCTCTCCAGCAGCACCACCAGTTTGCTCACCTTGTCGTGCGGCAAGCGTGAGGTCATGGCCACTGAATCCAGTTCAATTCCCAGAAATGTCAACACCACTGCAGGCCCTTCTGTTTTGTCTTCCGCTAACGGCACACCCAACTCCTCCATTAGCTCCTGAAACAACTTTAGCATTCCCTTGCACTCCCCCTCTCTTTCTGCCCCGCTAATGAACAGAAAATCATCCAGATAGTGCAGCACACGCTCCCAACCTGAGTTAAATGAAAAAACCCACTGTAAGAAGGAGCTGAATCGTACAAACAGCGCGCAGGAAATTGTGCACCCCATTGGCAAGGCTTTGTCTATGTATATGCGGTCCTCAAACTGCAAACCTAACAACCAAAAATCCTCCGGGTGCACGGGCAATAACCTGAAAGCCGCCTTGATGTCACACTCGGCCATGAAGGCCCCTCGCCCTTCTTTCCTTACCAGCACCACTGCCTGGTCAACACTTGCATATACAACCCCACATTCTTCCGGGGCAATGAAATCATTGACTGACATGCCCTCCGGCCATGACAAATGGTGTATTAATCTAAACTCCCCCGGAGCTTTCTTGGGCACCACCCCCAGTGGGGATATAACTAAGTCACCCGGCAGGTCATCAAATGGCCCTACAATCCTTCCCGCCGCTATTTCTTTGCTCAATTTTTCCCTTACCACTTCGACATTTTCTTTGGCTGACTTCAGATTTTCAGCCCACCGGCGCACCCTTGGGCCCTGGTACCCCAATCTGAAACCTTGACTAAACCCCTCACTCAAAATCTTCACCCCTTCCTTGTCTGATAAAATTGCAACCATTTCTGCAGCACCCCCACTTTAATTGGCGCAGAAGCTTTTCCCCACAACCCCTCTACCTGAATCTCTCCCCCTCCCCCTGTCTCCCTGTTGGAAACACTGAGTAAGAGGGTGCTTTCCTCCACACTTGCTACACTCATGCCTGAACCTACACAGGGTCCTTGTGCAGCCGTCCTTATTAAACGCCCAACATGCTGCTGAGGACTGCCCTCTGCCTCCTCCCCCCGCCCCCTCATGGGCGGGGCGACCAAGAAAGGGCCGGAAAGGCACCGGCAGCCCACTTGCTGTGTGCAATGTCGGGGCAGGCCTCGTTGGGGCCATCCATTGCAGCCAAAGGTCCATGTCTATCTCCCCCCAGACCGCCTGACTGTCCTCCGCCATTCTCACTCTGAATTCCTCATCATACCTTACCCAGGCAAAGCCCCCAAAACTCGTGAAAGCCTTCCTAATTACGTCCATATATTTAAGCAGGGCCACACAACGCTCCGGGAATTTTTCACAATAAACACTGGCATAAATGATAAATGCTGACGTCCAATTCTCAATAGTCACCGGGACTCTTGGGCGCGAAGCCAGTTCCCTCTCTTCTTCTTTAGACCCCTCCTTAGCTCTCACTTCCCTATGGAGCAATTTAAAAACATCTACAAATTCCCCCTCCTGAATCTTCTCCCTGGTTGCTGCCATCAAGTGCGCCCCCAACGATTTTGTTATCCCCATGTATGGCAGTTTTTTCTCTTTTCCTTTCACTTCCAGCTCCTTTTCTTTCCCAGCTTGCCCCTCGAGCACCAATGGCTCCACCACCTTGTCCGTTTGGACCTCCACTGAGCAAATGCCCTTCTCAACCCCCAAAGCTCCAATGGCCTGTACCCCAACGTCTTTCCTTATCCCTTGCAATCCAGCCCCTTCATTTCCCGTCCCCCCTCTTGTGACTCCTCCCTGCCATGCAGATGACCATTCCCTTTCCCGCTCACCTCTTTCCACGCCTGCCGTCTGCGGTCTGGCGTCCACACCGATGCTCCTCATCTCTTTTCTTAGAGGGCTCCTACTGCGGGGACAAAACATGTCAGCAGACTCACCCAGCCAACAGTTCCCCGCCCTCTTGCCCCTCGACCACCCTGCACCTGCCTTTCCAGATCCCCCCCACCAACTTCTTCTCTCCTCCCCCCTTTCCCCTACCACCCTATAACCTTCCACCTCCCATTGCCCCACATAATCCTCCAAACCAACTTCATCACCCCTCAAATACCATTGCGGATGCGAGCTCGTGCCCCAGTCGAGTTGATCTTCCTCTTGCGAGCCCGAGGCTTCCGCCCCGCCACTCCTTTGACGTCTTCTCGGCGGGGCCGCGGAAACCCCTGCCTGGTCCTCTTCAATCGGGCGAGGCGTTCCGACCTCCACCCTGGAGTCCTCATTGCTAGGGGCCGTGCTGCACCCTTTAGGCTCTCCATGCGCTGACCGAGGAGGGGCCGTTCTAAAACCCTCTACCTCCACCTGACCAGCGGGGGCTGCGCAGCGCCCTCTGCCCTCACTCCTCCTACCTGGGGGGGCCGTTCCGCGCCCCACCCTAACCTCCTCCATTGATGGGGACCTCTCCCTCCTTCTCCCACCTGCACTCTTCTGCAGGTATTTACCCCCTCTTCCCCTCTGCCCTGCCACCCCCTTCTGCACCCCATCACTGGCCCCACTCTGGTTCCCTTGAGCCACCTCCTTTCGAGCACTCCCAGCTTCCCTAGGGCTATCATTCACTCCCTCCCACAATGGCTGCCCACCCGAAATCATTTCTCCCCCGGACGCCCTCCTGTCTATCTCCCTCCTCAACTTCCTGCCCCTGGATTCCCAAACCTCCCCTCTCCCTGCCACGGGGGTGCAAGCCACCACTGCCGCGAGAGCCCCATCTGCCGCTGCTCTACGCTGCGGCCTCCCACCACTTATCTCCCCCTCCCCCGTGACCTCTCCACCAGTGACCTCCCCAACTGCCCCTTCCAACTGGGCCCTAGATGCCCTACTAATTAATTCCAAAGCCTCCCTAAGAGCCCTAGCATCAACCCTACCCTTCTTGCTGGCTCCCTGGCCCACCATCGTGCACCAATAATCTGGTTGTGCACTAAAATATATATAATACATCTTGAAAGTTCACTAGCTATCCTAACTCCCGAGCCAAATTCTACCCGTGGACCTGTACCAAATTGAAAACTACTAACTGAAACCTAGTTAACTAAGCACTTAAAAAAAACCAAACGAATAAAATACCCAGCAGCTCTCCTCAAAAATTCCTCTAAAAAATTTTGTATTTTTTTTTTGTTTTTATTCCTAAAATTACCCCCTAAATAATGCCGTAACCCTTAAAACCCCCCAGGCCAGGCAACTAACGTGCCCAGAGAAAAAGAAAGCCCCGAAAACCAGCAACCCAGCTAAACTGGGGCAGAGATGTGACTGTTTACACTGCCCCCTGGCGGCGTATATGCCCCACCGCACCTAAATAGCAAAATTATATTGCGGCCCCTTTAAGAAACCCACACCGCCCCCTCTGACATGCGACGGCTACCGCGTACAGAAAAACCCTTCACCCCACCGTGCACCACATGGGACCCGTAGCTCCACGTATCAATACCCACCCTCCAAAACTAACGGACGCGCAGAAAAGAAACCAGCTAACCGTAAATCCGCCTTCTCCCCTGGCCTAAATCACTCTCAGATGTCTCGTCACAATGCCGTGACCAACGGAGAAACTCTTCACCCGACCCCGGATACGCAGGGAGCGACACCTGAAAACAGTAAGAGGGGGGTACCTTATCTACGGTACCCCCGGCTATGCAATAAACAAATCACACTTCAAAATGTACTAACTACTAATAGTAGATATAACTACTCCCCCAAAACCTAACTCTATCCCTCTCACCTAACGCTATCCTGCAAAACAAAGGCCCAGCTAACTCAGGGAAGGCTCGGGAGCAGGCGACAGGACTGATCGACAATCGCCAAGTCCAACCGTCACCTGCCTCCCGAACCTTCCCTGGCCCCTTAAATACCCCGGGGAGGCGCTCTGCCCCCCACGGCCACTCGCTGGCCGTGTGCAGCGCCAAAAACCTCCCCGGGGGAAACGCTTTGCATTCCCCCTGGAGCCCCCCTTTACTCTGAGCTCGCTGTCTCAGAGGTTATCCCTTGCTCGTATAGTTGCAGATCACAGGGTCCACTTGGGGGACCGATTGATTAAACGTAATGGGCGCAGCTTGTGGGGATGCAATAGACCAATAGAGGAAGCTAAGTAACAAGAGCATGGCTGTCCGCATGCATTGGACTACAACTCCCAAGCGCACCAGCCAGCATAGTTACTGCTGAGGGATCACGGAAGTTGAGGTCCGGGAGATCTGGAGATCCGCTGTTTCCAGCCCACTGGTCTAGAAAGTGGACTCTCACTCACTCTTGCAGTGCTTGGTCATCTTTTGACTAGTTATAGATGTTGTAATGTGTCCGCTTGGCAGAGTGTGCAGTGCACATGGGGGAGCCCTCTTTGCAGGCTATCGTTTTTAAGTTTTTAAAGGCAGCATTTCCTGACGCACTGGGAAAAGTGCACTGGCAACGTTTTAAAAGAAAGTGCTGCAGAATAATACAGGAATCCTATGTAATGAATTCATGTACTGTTTATCAAGACAACCAACAGCAAAGTACTACCGTTTGCCAAATTCATATAACTGAGTTTTGAAGAGAGGTTGAAGTCTTTTTGACTGTGAGTTGTCTTTTTGCGCACTCATATTCCCCCTGATAGGGAACTCTAGAATCCCAACCCAAGCGCCAGGTAAGTGCGGCTAGCCAGAGAGAAACCTGTGGTCTGTGCTCCAGAAACAATGATATGATGTTCAACCGGAGCATTGGGCTGGCATTTAAGATGTTATTTCAAATCTTAAATACAATGTTCCCAATATCATGAACCAGTTTGGTAAACAAAAAGCGCTTTGTCAATATCTCTCACTTGGAGAGAAAGAGTCTCCTGGTAAGTTACTCCAAAACGAACATGATGCAGTCCTTTCTGCTCGGTCTGCAAGCTATGTAGCCACATCCGAAATGCGAATGCTATCAAGACAAACTCATCATCAGTTCTGAGGCACTGTTATTATTGTGTATTATTATTATTATTATCCTATAATCTTAATAGTTTGTATTATTTTTAGGATGTACTTTGATGGCCTGATGGCCGAATAAAGTTGCTTGATGAAAAAAGTATGAATACCACTGCTTTAGGCAGTTACTGTTCTGGCCAGCTGAGATTATTTAGGCGTTGCGTAAAACTTTAGCACACCTCCTCTCCACCTAAATGTTTCACATTCTCAGAGAGCAGGTGATGGTATCTCCCCCAAACACAAAATATATAAATCTATTCCACTAATGTGGAAACATGACGAGGGGTGTGGCCTGCAACCAACAGGGAGAAATGTGAGGCGAGTGAGTTCTGGTGGAACTCACCTTATCCATCCATTATATTGAGTGTGTGGCTGTGCATCAGTGGAAGGGGAAGGTGATTCAGCAGTGCTTAGTCTAGAAGTTGCTATCTTTTCACCACAGTTTACATTTTGGCAGCAGTGTGATCTACTCCCTAAGGACTGCCGGCATAGTCAGCAACGCTCTCAAGATGGCCCCGGTGCAGAAAGTTGTGTGAGTTTCTGGAACAAGATGTGTGGCTGGCATAAACAATAGCGGAATGCGGATTAGGGTAGGAGCCCCACCATAAATAGTGATGGTGTGTGCTTCTGCTAAGACTCTCCTATCTGCCAGCGATCCTGCAGGTTGGAGTACAAAGAACGGGCGAGATATTCAGTGTGGCCCGATCCACAGGGAGAGAAAGATATTACCACACGATCAATGTTGCAGAAGATGAGAGTCCTCTAGTCTCACTGTAAGTAAGAATATCACATATTGCAGATCCCTCTCTTCTTTGTTTTTGACAATTACCACATTTGCATCTATCGATTTTTCTGATCATGATACATGGGTAATATTTGTAACCCTTATCATAAAGCGCTACTGCAGCAATGTGTGTACTGCATCCTAATATTTGGTAGCGTTATTTGAGCAGTGTTGTTCCCTGCATAGAACTCATCTTGATGGGTTTATCCTTATTGTATTGTGCCAGGTTGCTGACCTTGATATATGTCTTGTTTAATCATAGTCCACAATGACAGCCAGTTTACTTAGAAGGGTCCAGGAGATTTTGCCGAAGGCACAAACTTTGGTGGATCCCACTGCTGCATTTGTACGGGTGGGTGATAGTGCAATAGCTACATTAATCCTTGATGGTAACAAAACAATTGGCGATATGATTGATAACTTGAGCCCTCTGAGAAATTAATGGATTTGAAGAACTGCTCTAGATTCAATAATGTATGTATTGTGGGCCTGGCTGAAAATTCTGAAAAAGGGCCAATGGAAATATTTGTTGAGGATATGATCAAATCTATGTTTATGCATAATCATGTTGGCTCACTAACACTGTGTCTGTAGCCCACAGTGCCCAAGGGAAGATACCATCTCGCGGGGTCCCTCCATGACCTATCATGATTACAATGATGTGGTATTGAGAAGATGAGTTTCAAAATAAGGGATGCCTTCACTACCACAGGTCCTTCAGGCTAAATATAATGGAACAACAGACAATGGACCAGGGCGAAATGAGATCAGAACATCTGTTACATATGACATCAACTTTTGTCAAAAAATGTATATTTATTTATATGTAACCTTCAAATCATTTTTTGTTATTCTCAACATCCACATTTATAAACCACCATTCATTCCGTCATTCATTCACACTTTCACGGTATACATACATTTTCCACAATTAGGGTACTGTGTCCACCTAGAAATATATATATTTACATAAATCACAACACTTCTTTGTAGTTTCAGTAAGTGTTAATACACACAATCAAATAAAAGTGAGAATAACAAAAAAAGATTTGAAGGTTACACATAAATAAATATATATTTTTTGTATTGAGAAGATGTACATTTCTCATTGGCTGCCTGCAACCTGGGTGATTTTCAGTATAATGAAAGCAAGGAGTCCTTTTTTCTGGAATTTCCAAGTGCCGCAAGGGAACTTTGCGGAGGGTACCACGCGGTCAAAACAAAAGTCAGTGAAAGTGGCAATGAATATGTGTTCTATTGAAAATAATCCATCATCTTGATGAATTTGCTGCTCAACAAAATGTATATGCTGCTTGTTATAACCAAAAAACTGTAGCCTATCATGTGTTAAAGAATGGGTTGAAACATTGGTTGCCCATTGCGGCTTGATATGCTATTTGTTGCATAGACCGGGTGAGTCCGCAGAACTGATGAGCATATCGAACGGATGAGTGCGTAATGCATGCAGAGTTTAGGAGTGCGTAGAACGGATGAATGCGTGGAAATGATGGATGAGCGGAGCGGGATGGATGAGCTGAGCAGAAGAACGTATCGAGTGGAGGGCCGCATAGAACAGACTAGTATGAAGGGCCGACAAGTATATAGAGCAGACTAGTGCATATGAGCGAAAGAGGGCATATGAAAAATGGGGTGCGTAGAGGGGCTGAGATCATAGAGGGGATGAGTGCATAGAGGGGACGAGTGCATTGAGGGGGCGGGTGCGCAGAGCCGATGAGTGAGCAAAACAGGTGAATACATAGTGTGTGTGAGGGCATAAAGAGGGCGAGTGCCTGGAGCGAACGAGTGCCTAGAGCGAACGAGTGCCCAGAGTGGAACTGACCTGCTACTAGAGCGGACGTGTTGCGCAGAGATACTGAATGCGTAGTGGATGGAACGAGTGAATTGGAGAACGTGGGGCAGACAAGAGTGCATGCATGGAGCAGACTAGAATGCGCTGGGCGGACTGGAGCGTGCGGGGCGGACTGGAGCGCATGAGTGCGTCGAGCGAACCGGAGTGTGTGGAGCAGATTGGGATGCATGGAGTGGATAGGAGTGCATGGAACGGACTGGAGCGCATAGAACTGCGTGACGTATATAGTATGGTTTGGAATGCAGAGAACGTTTTGAAAGAGCATATAACACATCATATCACACCACCACGCTGACTCCCCCCTCTACACCACCACTCAACTAGAACACAGAGATACTATGACACCATTCGGTATAACTGTTCTCATACTAACATCCGCTGCATACTCCACAGCACTCTAAGTAAAACACTGCTGGTTTCACCCCCCCAGCCAGGCGTTCTCCTCAGGCATAATGCAGCCACACCTTTTCTGGATAAATCCTGCCAGAACGAACACATACTCCTGATCTCTCAACCACCACACCTACCGCTAAGAAGCAGCAATTACACGAATACCGCACCAGCTGCACACATAGCCGGTGCTCACACGCACCTTTAACTCTCTCTACTCTCTCTACTGATCTGAACTTCGGTTCCCAAGGGCGTTCAACCTACCAGCACCTTCAGACCATACCAATGGTATATAAGGCGCTATATAAATGCAAAATAACATAACATAACATAACTTGAATGGCATAATACTGTGGCCTCTACGGCAGAGACTGTCGAATCATTACTGGTATTCACTGGTTGTTTTCATTTTGTTCCGGTTGAGTTGAACATGGGGTAATTGGGAAGACCTGAGACTGTGCGATCTGCTCCCCACTCTTTCCCCCCTGGATCTCGAGTTTAATCCAGATACATGCAGTGGTACAAACACCATATCATAGTACCAGTGACTAATTTGACATATGTCGTTTGCAGGTGCTCCCTGATGGCAGTGACAGAAAATCAATTTGAAGAGGAATATTGAGTTGATATGTCACCCATTGAATAGGTTTATGAGGATGTCAGAAAGTGTTATGGGGATACATACGTGGAGTCCTTGTTTTTAAATGAATGTGTCTTAAAACGTTGGGACAATAGAACAGACCAACTAATAGAATCGATATTAGGCAACAACAAAGTTGCACTTGAAATTGTATAGCAAATAGCGTATGCATGAGTGTAAACCAATAAAGGAGTCAGATTAGGAATTAAAAAAACTTATGAGACGAATGCTCCTCTGACGCCTTGGTTGAAAGAGTAACAGTACATAAGTACACTACACTTGGACGAAATCGCTATATGCTTTTTTTTACATATTAGGATTAAAAATTAAATACGATTTCTATTGAAACAGTTAAGGTATCAATGATGGAGGTATTAGAACGTATTCCACAGGAAGTACTAGCAATGATAACAAAAAAACCTGTGGGTTATAGTAACATCAGTTCTATGTAACACCTCAATAAATGCATACGTCTGATTAGTTGCAACACACCGAAAGTACAATTATTACCCAATGATAAAAGGGACTGTCCAGTCAAGGTTGTATAAAAATATCTACTTTATTATTATTACAACAGACAGTTATAGACCACTTCAAAATACAGCCCACCCTATAAAGGAACACAGAGGACAGACAGTTACACGAAGGAAAGTGATGCACTCTGGATACTGACAGTAGGGTAGTCAGTGAAACAATCAGTCCGAACTGTTCAAGGTTATTTGGTTTCAGCACCAAGGGAGCAAGTAGTCGTAAATGTCAATAGGGGCCCTCAGAGAAAGACCAGGGGACAGAACCACAATGCACCTGGTGCTTGAGATGATCTAGATACTTGACAGCGTTGAGTCAGTTTCAGGACACTTTGTAGCTCAAGATGGGGACAGCTGCGGGTATCAGGTGGCAAGCAGTTCGGCAAGCGAGGCTGGACGGACAGCTGCAGGCTGGCCTACACGGTGGCGCAGGGACAAGAATCATTGTCTCTGTGCTGGTTGATGCATCTGGAACGCTGGTCGAGGTGTCTCAGACAACTTTAGTGACTGCAGCGTGACAACAGTCTGTGGTGCAACTGGTCACGGTTCAAGGGCTTGACTGCCTTGAAAATATCCTTAAAAGGTGAACAATGGTTGATGTTTGTTGTGGCACTCCTCCTAGCTTTTTTGCAGGGCTTGTGTCATCCTTTAAGGTGGACGGCCCAACGCTGATGAGAGTGTTTGCAAGCAACAGTCTTGCCCTTTGTTCAAAGACTCTCTGGCACTTCCCACTTAGGATGCTTGCTGCCAGATCCTAGTAGGGCACGCTGTGTGCTGCCTGGGTACCGGTACTGGAGCTGCTGGATGGGTCCTCTGAGTCTGGTATCTTCTTCTATTCCCTGGGAGATGTTTAGGGGAGGGATCTTGCTTCCCTCTTGGAAATCCAGGCCTTCCTTCACTGGTGGAAGCTGTAAGGCAGACTGTACCTTCAGCCAGGGTCCAAATGAGTGCTTACTCTTTTCAAAATCGTCGGATGATCTGCTAAGTGAGGGGCTCAGCCCTCTTTTAAAGCCAAATGGGCCCCAATGATTGGTACAGGCTAAGCCTACCTTAATTAACCAATGCTGGGTCCCCACCAACAATCTTCTGTTATGACAGAGTTCATAACCAGAGTGCTTTGCAACAGGAAAGATAAGGGGTGACAACATGTACTACTAAGTCCCATCCATCTTTATGTCTGTTGTGCATCAAAGTGTCTCTCTGGTTAATTGAGCTCTCTCTGACTCATTATCAAAGCGTAGCTCTCCCTTGAAGTTTGTGGCGAGAACAGACTTTCTGTCTCCATCAAATCACATACGTGTTCCCTCTGAAAGGGGGTTCCTTGCAGGGGTTGCCTACTGCAAACAGTTGTCCCAGACATGACATTCACTGCCCGTCATACAGAGGGGTGGGAGCTAGCTTCAAGCTAACACATTGCATATCAAAGAGGTATTGGTTTTTCCTGTGCCTTGTGTTAGTTCTGTGACCATGCCTTTTCGTAGACGTGTTTTCATTTAACACTCATCAGCATGCACTGCCACCACACAGAACGTTGACAATAGAACAGGGTGGATCCATGGAGCCTGTGATATTTTAATTAGGCTGTCCATGGCCAAAGGAAGGTGTGGCCTTCCCCCTTCTGAGATGGTTTGATGTACCCGTGGCTGTCACATTCCAGCTAAATGTGACAGGGAGGACTGTGCCTGTAGGCTGTGTCCCCCTTGGAGTACACTTGACTATGTGTTTGTTGTGCGGCGAGCATTTGGAAATGTGTGCGGGTTAGCCCCACACATTTTCTGAGGTTGATCTCCCATCATTCATTTCAATTACAAAAGTTCAAAAAAGCAGAGGCGAGCGCACACTCCCTGTGTGGATGGTTGAATTCCTCACAGGAACATAGACCGGCTTGTGAACCTATATTGCTGATCATGTGTCCAAAAATACAGGAGGTTTGTCTATTTGGTTTGGGCGCCATGATTTGATAAGGGAAATGGAAATTGACTGTGCAACCATACCTTGAGCCTTCGGTGTACATACTTTATTTTATATGCATGTACAAGGATGATGATATCTGGTGGGTGCGTGAGGGTGGGAGCAATAGAGCTACTTATTTATGTGTTAATGATAATGTCGATGATGTCCCAAAATTAATAAGTCAATTAAAAAGTGAGGAAATTGTTTTGTGTAAAAAAGAGATGCGTGCAAAGGAAAATATATATTCAGGGACAGCAGTGACAAAATGAGTGCAGCAAAATTAGCAACCAACATTTCTGAGAATACATGAAATGAAGGGTACAAATAATATGAACGAGGAAGACCTCTGATTGATAAATAAACTAAAACAAATAAAACAAACTCAGTGTCATTAGACCTTTTCAGTATTTAATTTCTGCTTTGCGGTTTCTAATTGTGATGGCAATGATAGAATATGATATGATATGATAAGTCATTTGTAACATACCTGTACACAAGTGTTTCTAGGCTCACCAAGACAAGGGAGGGAAGACAAAGGGAGAACAAAACAAACAATCTTACTAGGCGTTGTGTCATTCAGATCGTGCAAGTGCGTGATGCAAAGTGCAAGGGGGAGTCACAGGGAGAGTGCCAGGAGGAGCGAAGGGGGAAGTGCAATCACAGCCACAATGCTCTGAGTAAGTGCAGCCAGGGCACTACGGCTCTGGGGTAAGTGCAAGGAGGCAGGGGACTGTAGGGTTCCAGATACAGCCCCTAAGTGTACGGTAGGCCCGGAGGTAGTGCAGGTGCTACTCGTCGTGGAGAGCCTGGAACCAATGAGACTCTGAGGGTAGCCAGGTAACCAGTCAGCCCATCATACAGGTTGGTCAGCAGGGTAGAGAGAGAGGGAGAGAGAGAAAGTAGAAGCGAAGAGGAAGGTCTTGAGCTGCTTCCGGAACTTCAGGTGGTCCTGCTCAAGTTTGAGAGGGGCAGGAAGGTCATTACAGAGGGAGGTACCTGCAGAGGAGAGAGATCTACCCCCCACTCTCTGCCTGGCAAAGTGTCTGACTCTAGAGAGTTGGTGTTGACTGAGCGAAGGGCTTGAGAAAGAAGGTGTTTAGAAAGAGAGAGTTGGATGTATTGCGGGACCCACCCCCAGAAAGCCTTGTTGATGATGCAGAGGGTCTTGAACTTCATCCTTGCAGCCACCGGGAGCCAGTGGAAAGATTTCAGGGCTGAAGAGTGTTAGGGAGAATGTTCATTTTAGTGCTAAATTCCTCTCACCTTAGAGACCCCCAGCTCTTTTGCTGGACTTTAGTAGGTTTTAATTTTAACCCTGCAGTGAGTGAGACCTTTTTCTCACTCTCTCATGTGTTTTGACCTGATTTGGATTATGTGTTTTCACTGTTTAGGCATTTCCTTTTGTCTGGTGACACACAGCACCTTCAGTGCAGTGTCACAGAGAAATCCCTTGAGATTTCTCACAAGGTTTAAATACCTTTTCTTGGGTGAACTACAGTTCTCAAGAATAGTAAAGTGAAATTGACTTACCTTTTCCCTTTGTAGGTCCAGCACACACCATCTTATGTGGAGTGCCGGGGGGTTACCTAGTAGCCCCTTATCCTACTCTCTCATGTACACATTTTATGCCACCCTCACTACTTTAAATAGCTGGATGCAGTGGTTTAATTCTTCCTACCATTGTGCTTTTCTACCACAGGCTGAACCCTCAGCTGCAGTACAGCACCTATGGGTGACAATTTTTTCAAAATGGCCCCTGACTTCTTTTTTTTGCATTTTCTGTTTGTGAGGTCTTTCTTGCATTTTACTCTGTGCATCAAGGTAGACTTGAGCCCTTTGTTTGTCTTGCCTTTGGCGGGCTTCAGTCCTGAAGCCCGCCTCTGGCTCCAGTGTGTCTGGAAGGGCATGATGTAAGGGATGTTCTCAAAACTCCCCAGTCCTTTTTCGCTAGGAATGCCTGAATGCAACCAGTCCTGATTGGCTGGCTGGCTGTCCTTATGGGACATCCACCCTGCTGTGTCATTGACAGCCTAGGCTGTGCATGAATGGGAGAAGCCTGCTTAAAAGGGGAGGGTTTTGGGACTAGAGGCAGAGTCGGCCACTGAGAGAAAGACCAGATGAAGAAACCGTGAACGAAGCTTGCTGCATTCTCCTGGTCCTTTGAAATTGCCTGGTGAAGCCCTGCTGCTATGCTGATACTCCTTTTTCAATTCGACAGAGGAGCTCTGGTCGGAACAACTTTTCCCCTTGGGATAGTGGGACCAACTAACCCTGAGACAAACTCCACTGGACCATCTTCCCCGACTGTCTGTACTTCTCTGCTGCTGCAAAAACCAATTGCTAGGGGTCGAATAATTCGTAATCGAGTGAAACGTCTGAAATGCGGCTAGAAGCACCAGGAGTCTCCTAACGACCATCCAGATGCAGGGAGACCTGAGCTCGAAGTGCAGGACCCAAGGAATGAAGGAAGACCAACCGGTATCCGAGATCCACAACGGTGCTGTTGCTAAGCGCTGAAACCGCAAAGTGATGCTGAACCGGACAGAGCACGTAGATGCTAACCTAACGACCTCCCAAATACTGCCGCAGGAGCCCTTCAGACGTCCTCCCTCTTGTCCCCACTACTGAGGCTCAGGAGCACGGGGCCTGGACTGCTGTATCAAGACAGAATCCAGCTGGACCACTCTTCTTCAAACCAAAAGTACTGTTTAGGTTTGGGGTACTTAACTCATTGACTTTTAGCTGTGCTTTTCTCAGTTGGGAATTGCAGTGGCTTACCTTTTGAGTTGATTCCAATACTTGTTTCAAAGGCTTAACAGCTTGTGACCCTATCATTGATTTTCTACAAACTCTCTGACTTAGTGCAAGACTGTTTCTGATCTAAGAAGTGCCTCCGCTCCATAGACTGTGTTCCAATTGACTTTGGCTGTCCTGGCTCCCTGAAGACTCTTCTAGTCCATTGACTTTGATATTGTTTGTCCCTCATAAGTGGTAGCTTGTTGTGAACTGTTACTGCTGGGAAAGGCTTGTCTAGATTTCATTGGAAGATTTAGGTGTCCTCACATTTACTGAGAACCTGTTTAGCGTTTTGCCTTAAGACTTTCCTTTCTGCAACCTCAGAATCTGCAAAGTAACTATTGTGATATATAAATGCCATTATTGTCCTTGAGAATGAAGTCACCTCAGGGTGTAGGGATTGTGAAAGAGGCATATCCAAAGAGTATCCACTAACTTGGTCTGGTTCTGATAAGTAATTTAAAAGTATATTTACATTGTTAGATGAATTGCCTTTTTAAAGAATGCTTATTTACAAATTGATGTTAATTAAATAAATAACTATGTATAACAGAAACCTTCAGTGTAAGTGTTACTTGGCTACATGTATTTACTGATTTAATTTGTACAGCTCTACAGCTTACATGTATCCCTCCTGAGATAGGCCTGGCTGCTCAGTCACACTACCAACTTTTGAAGTACAGGCCTGTAGCAAAAGGTGGGTTACCAAATACCAAGCAGATAAGTGTTGTGTAGTCTCACACAGTGTGACTGCATACATTCTTACCTGACAAAGAGATACAGTCCCTGAGCTTGAGGCCAATGACAAGTCTCGCAGTCCTGTTCTGGATTAGATACAGAGGGTAGAGAGTAGAGGAAGTCAGACTGAGAAAGAGGCTGTTTCAGTAGTCCAGCCTAGAGAGAACCAGGGCTCTGGGGACAGTGACCTTCTGGGGGAAAGTAAGGAAAGGAAGAATACCACTGAGGAGGTGTAGCTGGTAGTGGGCCTTCTTGGCAAAGTCTGTAATGTGAGGAAAGAAGGAGAGAGTGGAGTCGAAGATGACACCAATGATTTTAGCTCACATGAGGTGAAGGTAGAGGACCCAAGGAGGGCAGCCAGATTGAGAGAGGGAAAGCAGCAGCAAGGGTCCAAATGAGAAGGATCTCAGTCTTACTGGCATTAAGTCAGAGATAGTTGGAGGCGCATCACTCCAAAATCGTGGATCGACAGTCAGGAAGGAGCGCGAGAGGAGAGGGGAGCCTGAAGGAGAGCTGAGTGTCATCTGCATAACACTGAAAGTTAGAGAAGGTAGAGATAATTTGGGCAAAAGGGGCCAAGTAGACATTGAAGAGCAAGGGTGTGAGGTTAGAGCCCAGGGGAACACCATATAAGGAGCAAGAGGCGGTGGAGAGAAAGGACCCAAGAAGTTGGACCTGCAAGAGTCGGTCCAGGAAGAAGGAGGTTAACCAAGCCAGGGCCTGATCTGTGATGCCCAGGTTCTCATGGAGGTGATTGATCAGGATGGCATGATTGACCCTGTCAAAAGCGGAGGAAAGATCCAGGAGGATGAGGACAGATGGAATGCTAGAATCGAGATTATTGAGCAGATCTTCATGGGTGTTCAGCAGAGCATTTTCTGTGCCTCTGGCTGCTGTGAAGCCAGAATGATGGTTATGGAGACAACCAACAGATTCAGTGTAGAGAGCAAGCTTGTAGATGGCCGGCTTTTCCAGGAGTTTGACCAGGAAAGGAGTGATTGAGGTCGGGCGGTAGTTTGCCAGACAGGAAGGATCGGCAGAAGGCTTTTTCAGATGGGAGGTGCACAAGGGATGCTTGAGGGGAGAGGGGAAAGTTCCAGTGGCAGAAGAGTGATTGCAGAAATCGGCCAGATCTGGAGCAAGGGTGTCAATGTGGCCCTTGATCGTTCTGGAGGGGCAGGGAAGCACCTGCTTGTACGACACTTTCAAAGATTGGACTTGTCTAGAAACCTCTTCAGGAGTGGTCGGAGAGAAAGAGGAGAAAGGAGGAGAAGAGGGAGAGGTGGCCAGAGGGGGGCCAGGAGAGGTAGAGGGAGAGGAAGAGGAGAGCGCAGAGAATGCTGCATTCTTAAACATCGGCCTACAAGGAAGGATGTGAGGGCAATTTATGGCCATGAAAGTTGGGCAGTTCTGCGATGTTGGAAACATACATGAATTAGCAAGGCCCAACAAACTACTTGTGAGAGATCTGGTGGAACTTATTATCAAATCCTCTAGTAGACACTTTACCATTTCTCTGGAACAGGGTTAAGAACTAGGGGACTGGAGAAGAGCAGATGTGCTACCTGCATTCAGAAACCAAATGACATTGTAACTTAAGATTTGCTATGCATGACTTCAATACCATATACATTATAGCAACAGATATTAACTGAATCAATCTATGAGAAGTAGTTCAAACAAACACACATCGCTTAGGACCACTTTCATGTTTGTATTCAAGAACATTGAAGTATGTTGTACCAATGTAATACATTTGCCTTGGGCACTCCAGCTTAAGAAAAACATTTGATATAGTGTTATGATATGGTGCTATGTGACAAAGAAAAGCTGGTGCTAACTGAAGTGTTACATGAATCATTTATTGACCTAGGCCAGAGGCACGGTTGGCTGGTCCATATAGGTCCCCCTGGTGCTGCCCTTCGATATTTCGGGACTCTCTAGGTGTACAAAGTGACTCTACAGTGATCATTTGAAATGTTGCACTATGGAGCAAATGTTTTCCAAAATGTAAAAGTGGTCTTTGCATTTGAAAATGATCTATACATATTTTAATTCTTTGAAAATGCAAAGACGTGTGTCCCTGACCCTCTGCACAGTGTAATGCATGGGCCATATCTGTTGGCTCAGTCACCCTGACCCTGACAGATGTGATGTAGTGTTCATGTTGTTAGAGAGCCCCAAAACCATGTGACACTGATGTCATCAGGGACATCATTTCACCAAAATGCAAGAGGTTGCGGAAGTGACATCACATTACCTATGACTTCTGATGAAATCACAGGAAGTGATGTCATTTGACCCCACCACGATCACGAGAAACGATGGAACACAGCCTTTTATCCCTTAACAAAACAGAAAGTGGCATCACATGGCAATTCTTCCTAAGTACTCTATGAAAAATATGATTACAATATCACTGTAACGTGATAAATATTTCATACAAGAATGGATCACCATATGTATCACCAGAAAAAACCATGCTATAACTAATTTGCGAAAAATGCTTATTTTAATCCAAATGCTTTTTGGAGGATTTTGTCTGCATTGTGAATTTGAGGTGTTTAAGAACAGACTAAATCAGTGGCTAACCCCCTGAAGTGTGCCTGAAATAAACCTTTAATGAGTCTAGCAATTAATGTATATAATTCCAGAAAGACAAATGATTTGTTATTCCTATTCTATCTTATTCAGGGTCACTTCTCAAAGTGTTACACCTGTAGAATCCCTGTTTTTTTTTAAGAAGCTGAACAAGAAAGCCAGCCCCTCTAGAAACAAAGATCCACATGGCATGGGCCACATCCCAGAAGCTTACATTTGTAAAAAATAAAAATAAAAAAATAATAAAAAATGACAAATATTTTTTAGGGGTAGCAAGGGAGATCACAGGGGTCACAAGTGCGACCCCTGGCGATCACTAAATGACGTCCCTGGATGTCACTGCATTCATTATGTTTAGTCAGTGCTGCAAAATTCTATTGTGTTTAAGACAATTAAGGCCTCTTCTGTCCCTGCCTGTCTAAAGAGAGGGGGAGATTGTTAAATGGAGGCTCTTGGCCCTGCTACCTTCTATCGAGGGTGTTTGGGCCATTGGAGAAGAGAGGAGGAGGAGGGCACCATTACCACTGCTATTTGAGCCAAGGTAAGTGTAAAAAAAGTACAAGTGTGCACGCATGTGTCTGTGAATGTGTGCGATATTGTTTGAATGAATGTGTACATGTGTGTTAGTGCGAGTGCATGTTTCCATGTGTCTGTATAATGTATCAATAGATAAATTGATATTGATATAGATATTTTATTCCTATCGCGCTCGTACACGAGTGTTTCAGAGCGCGACAATGCAAGGGAGGGGAACAGAGGAGAAAAAAACAATGATCTTACTAGGCCCAGTGACATTGAGAACGCGCAAGTGCATGTGAGAGGGGGAGGGGAAAAGTGCATGGAAGGGGGAGAAGTGGAAAGTGCGGAGCAAAAGAGAAACTGATAAATAATAATACATAAATAAATAATAAAGGCAACAAACAGTGGTAGTGCAGCCAGCTAGTGGCAAGTGCTGGGTTTAAGGCAGCAGACAGGGTAGGTCTGATAAGTGCAGGAAGAAAAAGGGCGGACTGTATGGGTACCGATACAGACCCCAGTGCAACAAGTTACCCGGAGGCAGGGTGGCAGGGTGAGCAGGTACCTGGTCCCGGAGGATAGAGGGTGGGCAGGTGCACAGTGCCAAGAGAGAACAAATCAGCAGGGGAGAGGGGGTGCGAAGGCAGAAGCAAAGAGGAAGGTCTTGAGGTGCTTTCGGAACCAGAGATGATTCGCCTCATGTTTTAGGGTAGCAGGGAGGCTGTTCCAGAGGGAGGCCCCAGCCGAAGACAGAGATCTACCTCCAGCTCGTTTCTTTGAAAAACGACTGACCCTGGGGGAGTTAGAGGTAGAGGAGCGAAGAGCTCGAGAGGGGAGGTATTTTCGGAGGGATAGCTGAAGGTATTCTGGACCCAGGCCCCAGAAAGCCTTGTGGACAATGCAAAGGGTTTTGAATTTAATCCTTGCATCCACTGTGAGCCAATGGAGAGATTTCAGAGCTGGAGAGATACAATCCCAGGGCTTGAGGCCAAGGACAAGTCTTGCAGTCTTGTTCTGGATTAGTTGCAGAGGGCGAAGAGTAGAGGCAGGTAGATTTAGAAAGATGCTGTTACAATAGTCCAACCTAGAGAGAACCAGAGCTTGGGAGACCCTGGGCTTCTGGGGGAAGGAGAGGAAAGGCAGAGTACCTCTGAGGAGGTGCAATAGGAAGTTTGACTTTTTAGAGACATCAGGATGTCTCTAAATACTGGCATATATGGCCACACTCAGCAAAGGTAGCAGAAGCATGTTTCTACACCAGCAAAATTGACATATTTTGGAACAATCAGCATGAAAATGTTTTAAAGTGGCAAAACTAGCACATACGCGGACAGCCATTGTGTTCCTGCAGTGGCAATAGTGGGATATTTTGTGGGCTCAGAAATCATGAACATGTGCCATACAGTAGCAATGTTAGCATATATTATGATAAAAGTTATCATGATGTGCATTTTTCATTGCCAGTTTTGGCATATTGTGGGTATGGTTTCATGAAAGTGTAGTAATGCTAGATTATATTGTGTGCACCTGCCTCATTAAACTGCTATTCACATTGGCAGTGCTATTTTTAATATTTTATTGTGATATTAGTCAAAATTTGACTTTTTACACATACATACACTTTACATATATGAACACAGTATACAAAGAGAAAAACAATTTAGATCCACACCCAGATATAAGTAAAAAAATAACACATATTTACAGCCAATATTAATTGACCTAAAGATAGAAAAATAAAAATTAAAATTGAAAGTTTTCTAGATCACATTTCGGGTCATTTCAAATCCCTTAGAAGGCAGATCACTTCATGATTTAAAAACATTTCGTGGTCTTGAGCCAATCTTTGACAAAAAAATTCGAATTCAATGTTTTCAATTCATGAACAAATCTTTTGAATCTTTTCATTCTGAGAGTCCACGTCCCCATACATTCTGCTAACAAATGAGGCATTGTTTGTTTCATGCCCTCTTCACATTTATCACAAATATTAGAGGGGAACGCCATTGGATCTCCAATATGTTGAAGTTCCAATGAGGGGAGTAAATTTAACCTGAATCTCAGATAGTCAGATCTGTCCCTTGGATTTAATGATTTTTTTAAATAGGTCGGAAGATGACCAATCAGTTTATCGGTTTGGGTCCAAGACGCAGAGAGTTTTGCAGTTCTCATTTTAGTGATAGTTCTAACCCTGTCCATTCGCTTAACCAATTCTTTAACTTTTAGAGGATTCTGGATTAGAATATCGGTTGAGGAGTCTGCCGCATCTAATATGGTGTTACAATTGAGTCTCAGAGTATTGAGGAAGACATTATCATTCACCTTCAACTGCTGATTAACTTCCTCATACAGAGAAGCCTTCTTGGGGCATAAGATCAGTCTATACAAGGACAACCATTTCCATTCCATTGTTGATAATAATGAACCAAGGGCTAACTCATAACGTACACATGAAATTGGTATAGATTTTGGTAAACCCAAAACATTTTTCCAAAGCTGACCCTCTATCTTATCCCAATTTACCTCAAAGGCCTGCGGATAAGTCTCCAGGCCATAGCAAATCACCGGAATAACCTTCCGCACAAAAAATTTAATTAATGGCACCAGGGAAAATCTACAATGTTTTGAGTATATTCTCTTCATTTGCGCTTCTACCCTTCTTTGTTTCTGGTTGATAGATGTTAAAAGATGATACAAAGAAGGATAGGATGGAATCTGGCAGCCCAGGTAAGTCACTTCTCTTTCTGGAATAACTGTCGAATTATTCAGATACCATACAAAGCTTTTGGTTATTTTGAGCGGATGTTTAAAAATGACAACTTATCTGGATTGATAGATAGGTCATTCAGAAGAGCATATTCGGCTAAAGCTGAAAGTAGCCGTTGTAGGCCGATTTGGGTGTGATCCATCACCACAATATCATCAGCATATGTCAGCCATGAAATTGTATTTGCTCCAATCTTAGGAGCAACAAAACACTTTTGCAACAACCATTGTAATAAGTCTGCCATAAAGAGGATAAACAAGAAAGGTGCCAATAAGCAACCTTGACAGACTCCCCTTTCTGTTTTAATAGGAATAGGTAGGTGGCTCAATTTTGTAAGTCTTACTCTAATAGCTGAATCTTGATGCAGGTAGATAAGAATATTTAGTAAGCCATCTGGCAGTCCCCAGTTTTTTAAATTTGTACCACAATTTATTTATATCTACAGTATCAAATGCCTGGGAGAGGTCCACCCAGGCAGCAAACAGAGGGGTACCAGCTTTGACCATTGGGGATGAAGTAATACAGGTCAAGATCATTGTGTTTAAGGATGTTGACAGGCCCCTTCTAAATCCTGTCTGTTCTCTAGGGATAATACCATTAGACTCTGCCCATCTCTCAAGTTCAGTCAAGAGTAGCCCAGTGAACAGTTTTCCATCTGCATCAAGTAGCGAGATAGGGCGATAATTAATCGCCAGAGTACGGTCACCTTTTTTATAAATCGCAATAACAATGGCCTCTTTCCATGATTGTGGAGTTGTCTTTAATCGAAGGATATTTTCAAATAGATTCTTCAGTATTATGGCCCATAGAGCTGGATTTGTTTTTAGAACCAAGCTAGAAAGACCATTCGGTCCGGGGGCCCTTGAACTGGAGGATTTCTTCATTAGGTGCTCAATATCCTCTATTTAGAATTGAAGAGACCAATTTGCCTCTTTTTGACAAAAAATGGTTTAAGGGGTACCATCAGCATCGACTTTCAGGAAGTGGTCCACCCATGCTATTTCATCGATCAGGGACATTTGAGAGCTGTCATTAACATTATCTATCAAATTGACAATAGCCCAAACATTTTTGGAGTTTCGCAAGGAAAGGGCCTTCAGCATCTCCTCGCCATCTTTGTGAGATAACATAAACCTATGGGTTCTGACCCAGTTCTTATATTGGTTATTAATTTGGTTAAATTGACATAAACAATCTTCCTCATCTTTAACTGTTTTTTTTATTTGTTTCTTCGCTCTTAATTGCCTCTTTTTTCATAGATTTGATTATCAAAAGAATGTTTGTGTTTTTTAGAGGCTTACCACTAGCTGACAAAAAAGGTGGTAAAATTATTCGGTTTACATTTCTGAAACAGTTGGCTTGGGGATGAATGATTAACAGCTCTTTCCAAGTTGTCATTAAGCATTTGACCCCCTTTTTCAAATTTCACAACTCGATTTCCCAGTATATTTGCTTCCAAAAGGGAAGGATATTGTGAGTTAAGAGAAGAATCCCCTATTTTGAAGAAAACATCAACATAGCATGGTCACTATCTTGGGTATGTGTCAGGCTAAAAGTCAAGCATTTATCAAAAATATTCCTTGAGACATACACATAATCAATGGTTGAGAAGGCATCACCTCTTTCCCAAGATGGTGCACATGGGATATCACCCTTCACATTCCTTTTGAGCATGATTAAATTACACTGTGACATAAAAGCATCCCAGACATATCTATTAGTAGACATTTTTTGGTGGAAAAGATGCTAAATTAGTAGTAATACATTGAGTATTCAGATCCCCCAAGATAATTAATTAATCAGATGGAAATTGAGATGTGATCTCAACCAATGTGTCAGACAGAGAATTCATGAAATCTCTAAACGGAGTAGCTATAGGGTTCCAAAAGACTGTGATTATCAACCAGTAGGAGTGGATACCATTGTCATTAAACTGTACTCTGACCACCAAAAGTCCCCAAATCTGTATTTGTTATCAAAGTGCATTCATTAAAGATCTCTCTTCTACATGGCAATAATAAACCTCCACTGGGATGTCCCACACCTCTATAATCAGCAAGCTGTTGAGAGACATAGAAATCTTCAATCCCCAAAACTTCTGTTAACCAAGTTTCTTGAAATGAAATCAGGTCACATTTCCAAAAAATAAGATGTCTCTGATTATCTCTGGAGAAGGAATGATACCCTCTAGAGTTCCAAGAGAGACATCTAAGATCTTGATTCGCTAGAGTTGCTGTTCAGGAAAGCCCATCTTTTGGAAGACCTGAGCTATAATTTCTAGAACCATTTCCCAGAGATTCTGAGAGCCTCCTAGATTCGCCACATCTCTCCTAGGTAGGCTAGCTGGAAGAGAACTGGAATGGGTTTTGGAGATAATGTATCCTCTTTTCTGCCATTCCTTTCTTTATTCAAGCATTGTTTCAGGCGCTAGTCTTGATTTCATTCGAACTTCCGTTGAGCTTGTATTTGGGTAGTCTGGAAAGCTTACTTGATGTTGATCTATATCACTAGAGGTCAGATATTTTAACAAATTTATAGTCTTCATTTCTTCCAAAATAACTGGGCGATTGATAGGGATTTTTGACGTGTTATCTTCCGATTTGGACAAAAAAATACTTTCAATTGTAAAATTAATACAACCATTTCTGGACACTGAGGAAGAAGTTGGGACCCTAGACACTGGTAAGGGTTGCATTGGAAGAGCGGGGTTGCGGGTTCTAACCTCAGCTTTCTCCTTCAATAGTTTGTTATTCTGGCCATCTTCAAATTGACTGTTCACCTTCCCAATTTCTTCACCTTTAGGTAAATCAATTTTTAGTGGAGTATCATGTCCCATTCACAAATTTTGACTTTTCTATATTAAGAGAATATGTATCATTAAATGTGGAATTCAGCATCCACTGGAAATGCTGGCAAACACTGAGAGCACAGGCATCTTGAAAGTGTGTTTTACATAGGTAATGGGGACATATATTGTGGGTATGGCCCCATGATCAGGTGATTTACAGTGACAGTGCACTATATATTGTGGGCACAGGCACAATGAAGACGTGCTTTACAATGGTTGTGCTGGTATATTCTGTGGGCATAGGCATGATACTGCATGCTTTACATTGGCAATGATGGCATATATTTGGGCACAGGCACCAAAAAAGTATATTTTACAGTGACAATTCCGGCATATGTTGAGGGGACAAGCATTATCAAGTGTGTTTGAAATTGGCAATCCTATTATGCATTGTGGGCACAAGCATCAAAACAATGTGTTGTAAAATTCCTCTGTGTACTGGTGGTGACATGTCATCTTTTTGACTTTCTGTGGGTTACCCACAATAACCTATTATACATTTTATGGATTTTTACCCAATTTTCCTCAAAGAATTTGCTTTAAAATGTATCAATTTAACCCATTCTTTTAAAACTGTTGTCACGGGAGAATTCCCCCAAAACCTTGCTTAATCACTCTCATGCCAGTTTGGGTAAATATTGATACCCACACTGCATAAATTGACCATTTTCCACTAGTTAGAGGATAATGGAAAAAGTAGAAACCTCAAACTCCTCCTGAAGCACCATAAGAGTTTTTTTCTGTCAGCATATTAATGGGTTAATTACATGTTTTGTGTTAATGGTATAAAAGTTGCATTTTCAATAATTCCAACTTTTAGAAAACACCTAATTATAGGCTGGCACCACATGGTATATGTATGGCATGGAGTCATATATTTATTTATTTATATTTATATAGCGCGCAAACAGCCCAAGGGCATTGAGGCGCTGTTATGTACAAGAGCTTAGTTACAAGGGCACAGGAATAGTAACATTCAATGGCACATTCTGAATACTGCAAGGCATATTACTGATATTAAGACTGGTACAATTGGTCATAACATTCCTGCATATGCATTGGGTCAAATGAGAGGTATTCAAACTGGTGCGACGCCCCTTATGTAAAGAGGGTGGTTTTTATGGCTTTGCGGAAGGCGCTGACTGGATATCGTAAATATGGGTTACCTACCCCACCCAGTACTTTCTGTGTAGGTATCTGTATTAAATGTGTAATTAGGTAGAATTTCAAAAATAGGGGGCAATTTAATACCGCTCGTGTTATTGTTAGTTAGCACAATACCAGCAATGAGGCCCTAGGACATTATTAAAAGTGGCAATTTATAGCTTTGCCTAAATGTTTTCCAGGGGATGATTTTTGCAAAAATGTTGTTTTCACCAAAGAAGACATGGAAGATTGAGAAATTGTTTGAGAGCAGGCCAGACAGCTGAATTGGGGCAAATGGTATTGCAACTCAATCAGATGTAGTGAGGCAACCCGAAAATGATTAGGTCGATTTGTTAATAAGCACATATGCCAATGCATTTCGGTCTGTGACCATCTTCAGGGCTTACTTAAATTATAAATCAACTAAACAGTTGTAAACAGTAAGACAATCCATCCTATTATAATGAAAAATGTGAAACACATACCCCAAGTTGATCCGAGTGATTGTGGTAAAGAAGGGAGGAAATAAGCAAAAATAATGTCAGAAACGCTATATAACTGTAAGAGTCCAATATATATTACCCCTTGTTACTAAGCAGTCTGTACCTGCTATTTTGTAGTTGTCCTCTCGTCTAAGTGCTCGTTAACGATGTCTCCAACGCTCCTGTTTAACAATAGTTAAAGAATGTGTAAGTCCTTCTATCTATGGAACGAGTGACTTTTATGTGCGTGCGTATAAAGGAGTCTTTTACCTGCTTATCTGATGCTCGCGTGCAGGACCGAACGCCTTCGCTGAGAAATTGAAAGCGAAATGCACGCGAGTGCGGAAGCTGTCTTAGATTCCCAATTCCCATGGAAACGTGGGCGTGGCGATGGGCAGCAGCGTGAACGCCGCTGCATGTACGCCTCGGGACCCACCTCTCCGTGGTGACACAGAGGGGCGGAGCTGTTGCCATGGAGACCCGTGTTATAGTGTAAGCTGTGTCACTGTTAACGCTTGATTTGAGCCCTGGAATTGGACGGTATAAGGTTATGGGGTGTGTGGATGTGTCTGATAGTGGGTGCCTCTAATACTGCATAATAGAGTCCCCGTTTTTTTCTCATTATTGTCATATAGTCGACCAAGGTCAAAAAATATAAACAGTATCCTAATAGTATAAAATCAATTGGGAAATCTAATCAATTGAGACCTTTTATAGACTGGTGGCTCCAGGTCAAAACATTTTTGAACAAACAAATTGCAGTAGATATAACTGATTTCAGCAAAAATCTCTGTGGTGCCCACCTATACTTTGTATTGCAACTCAATCAGACACATGTAAAGGGGGGAATTTATATCACAGTGTTCTAAAACAGAAATATGACACCTCAGTGGGAGTCCTTTGGAGTGAAAACGCAGGGTAGAAAGACCAGGATTAAGCTGTTAATGAATTGATTGTATTCTTTAGGACATTTTGAATGTTTTGTGGGTGGTGTGGGTGCACAGAATTTGAGTACTGTTTCTACCTGCCACTTTCACACAGGCTGTAAAAAAGAAGCCAGGTTTAACTCCAGCCTAACATTTTCATCCTGACGTAAAACCAATGGATACCTATGGAATCTTCCTGCTTATTGCATCTGGTAAAAGCAGGCAGATTCCATAGGAATCCATTGCAAATGCTATTTGTCATCCTTATATGTCAGGCGGCATTTACGCTATTTCCAAAAGAAAAGAAATAGGTGTTTCAGCGATTGCAGTTATTTAAACACCCTTTTTTAACGATCTCTTGCAAATGTGGTAAACCTATGTTTATATACAGGTGTGTATGTTCAAACCCACTGAGTGAACTGTGGCATGAATACGACATCTGTAAGATTCGCTACCCCTCGAAGATTTACATTCTCTCTGAAGACAATTAGTATCACAACATTTGGATATTCTGGCTGCTAGTACAGATAAATAAAAATGGGATGGCTCTTGCTGGGGTATCCACTGAAAATGGTGCCACTGAAAACATCATCAGGAGGCAATATTTGTTCAAACATGCACCCTGACTACTATCAAGCACTTTCCCCAAATATCCTAGCACTGGAGTGTATAATAGTAAATATTACCAGTGCTAAAATATGTTGGGATGGCATTTTAGGAGTCAGGCTAAAAGCTTTGTTCCACTGTCGATGTTTTTAGTGGTTACATTTTCACATAGAACCCTGGCCGGCCCTTGTGCGAGCAAACTTTTATGAAAACATATGTCTCCCTCAACATGTCTAGACTTGGATAGTATTAGTAGATGTTTTTCATTGTAATAATTTGAATGGTAAACCAGAAGCTTGATCAGAAATGATGTATTGCTTTTTCAATTTTATACCATGCTGCATTTAATGTTACCTTTTTTGTCAACATGTGGTTCATAATCCTTACAGTGCAGGGGTTGAAATTAGCATTTGTTGACCAGGAGCAAAAAGCAGCTCCTTGATATCAGACATCACCCATTAGGTAGGAGCTATGTCTCGGGTATCAGAAGTCAGCACACCAAATAATACTTGTTTGCAAGATGCAAACGATTTTTTTGTCCTTTATACATCATCCAATAAGCTTTAAGTGTCCTTTAGGTGTGTCCTTTATTCTCTTGTATACACATTCCCAAACCTACACAGTTAATATCACATATCTATATGTCTATGGCAGCACTTGCCTGGGGAGTCACAAGTAGCTCCTGGTAGCTCTTGGTTTCAAGCTAACCAGGCTCCTCTTGGCTATAACCAGGAGCTAAATAGCTCCCAGCTGTTGGCAATTACGAACCCTGCAGTGTCATAAGCATAACATCTGGGAAGATAATGTGAGACAAATGTAGTAAAGACCCAGTATGAAACAACTGTAATCAATATCCAGTGGAATGTAGAAAGAGAAGTTTACAGTGAAAAACAACCAAATTACTAATAATAGCCTGAGGTAACAGTAACCAGGTATAGACAAGGCGGCCTGCAAGTGTTTCACACCTATTAGCTTTCTCAAGGCTGATAACATAGCCACGGCTGGTGGATTTGTGACAGTCCTGTTCTTGGGATTCATGCCTGTGTCAATGGAATCATATGATGGGAGGAAAAGATAAAATAACAACAGAGGGAACAAAAGGAAACAGAACATGTCTGGTTACCATATAGCATTCAAAGCTCATCAAACAGCCTGTTTTCACAGCATTTCTTTACTTGTATTCAACATATGCAGAAATATTTACCTATTTGGTAAATTACGTCTGCCAGTCTTCTAATTGAACAAAAATGTATGTATGCTGATATTGGGATTTGTTTTATGAAACCATTAAGTGTTTCAAATACAGATTTCACTTTTGGGGATTCACTTGACATTTAGAGGTTTCCTGCTGTAATTAAACAAATTAATTATAGTAGGTGACATGTAAAAACTGATCTTTTAAGAAATATTCTTATGTTTAAGTGCCCAATTTGGTAACCTTGTTGTATGATAGCATCACTCAATAGATTGCAAAGATATTTGCCAATTGGAGCCAATTTACACAAGAAGGAAATGCTCTTATTAAAGTCTAACTAATAGTAGTAAGTTCTCCCAGTCTACTCGTTGATTTTCTTGAACATATTGATCTTTTTGTATCACCCCTTCTCTGCCTCTTTTTCTTCTTGGTGATTTCAAACTCCCCTTATCGTTCCCTTTGCTGCTTTCACTCGCCAACTCTGATCATTTGCATTTCCTTGCCTGCCCCCCTTCTTATCAGTCTGGTTCCTGCATCAATTTAATTGTTTCGTCCCTCCCTCTCCTGTGTTTTCCTGCCCATTTTATGCCTCTTATCACTTAATACTTTCCTTGTTTCCTCTCCCGATCTCCCGACATCTTTTTCTTCGACTACCTTTACTCGCTGTAATCATTTGACTCTTTATCCTTCCTTTCTTCTTTGCACTCTTCTCTTCCATCAATTCTGATATAGCTGCTAGTACATTTTCATTATTCTCTGCTATCATTATTATCTGCTATCTGCTATCAGTGCTTGACTCAATATTCCCTCTGGGCCCATTTTCTCCTACATGTAAAACTCCACAGCCCTGTCTTTCTCCCAAACCTATTACCCTTCTCTGCAGCTTTCGTAAAGCAGAATGGCAATGGGAGAACTCTCAATCTCCTTCTGACCATGCCACTCTCTTAACTTTGTACTCCTCCTTTGCCTCTGCTTTACTTGTTGAAAAGAAAATTGTATTTCTCGTAACTCACACTTTCTCTATCTCACCACCCTCGTCGCCTCTATCAACTTCTTCACAATATTCTGTCTCCTAAAGTGTCTGATCCATCTGCTTTTTCATCTCTCTCTTCCGCTGACTTTGCAAACTACTTTACATCCAAAATAGCAAATCTCTGCTCAGCTTTAATTTCTCCTGTTACTCCTTCCTCTTCTCTCTGCCCCGTCCTACCTCTACTTTCATATTCTTCATGCTCTCCTCTTGCTGGCTCTGACACCTCTACTGCTTTAGCTCGTGCTCACCCTACTGCTTCTCCTTCTGATTCTCTTTTCTTAGCCCTCAAGTATATTCTCATCTTCCTTATCTCATCTCTCTTATTAATTCCTCCTTTGCAAACTCTTGCTTTCCTACCACCTTTAAACATGCACTTATTCTTTCCATTCTGTAAAAAAACACTCCCGACTCACGAATTCCTACGAAATTACATCCTATCTCTTTTTCTCTTTTTTTAATCTAAAATTCTTGATCGCGCTGCCTATGCTCAGGTAAACCGCTTTCTGAATGTTCATTCTCTCCTGCCACCTCTTCAGTCTGGCTTTCGTCCTTCTCACGCTACAGATTGCTCTTTTACATGTCTCAAATTCTCTTCTCCCGACTCGTCACTCCACACTCGCCTCTATTCTCATTCTTCTTGACTTGTCTGCAGCATTTGATACGGTTGATCACTCTCTCCTTATTCCTCTCTTTTTACCTTGGGCATCTCTGGGTCTGTTCTTGAATAGTTCTGCTCCTATCTTTTCCAATGGTCCTACTATGTAACTTGGGCCGGACACTCTGGATGTCTTCTCATTTTCTACATCTCAGTCCTTCTAAAATGGAGGTTATGTTCTTACCATTCCTCCTAGTCTTTCCCCCTCTGTCTTTCTCTTTTCCTCCATCTTCTCTTTCTTTCTCACTATCTGCGTGTAACCTGGGCGTTATCTTTGATCCTTGTCTCTTCTATTGCTCGCGCTTGTCATTATGCACTTTTCAACATCCGCCATGCTCGCCCCTATCTCTCTTTTCATGCCAGGAAGCGTCTTCTACTTACTCTTGTCTTTTCTCGTGTTGATTACTGCTCATCTCTATTGCTTGGTCTTCCTGCCTCCCATCTTCTTCCTCTTTGCTCTGTTTATAATTCCTTGACCTGTCTTCTTTTTTCTTTACCCGCTCGGTCTTCTATTACACCCTCCCTACTTTCTATTTCACTATCCCTTTTGAATCCCGTCTTCTGTACCACTTTCTCTCAATTGTCTTCCAATCTACCCATAGTCTGCCCCTATCGCTCTGTCTCACTCTCGCACTACGTTCCATCTCGCCCTCTCAGATCACGGTTCCCAAACCTCCCTGTGCTTCTTCTTGTTTCCGTTCTTTTGCTCTTCTAGCTCCCAAACATTGGAACTCCCTTCTTCCCCTCTTACTGTCTTCTGCCTCATCTCTCTGTGTTTTCCAATCAAACCTTAAAACTCCTCTTTTGGCTCCTCTTGTATGGTAATCCCCTGGCTTTCCCTTGTTCTCTTTTTACCCATGTCGACACGTTATCACGATTGTACTGTTTTTTTGCTCTATTTTGTTGAGCGCCTTTGGCAAAAGGTGCTCTACAAATCCAATAGGATGAAAATTAAAATGAAATAAATATGGTAAAAACCAAGGCTAGTGCCATTTCCAAGCTTTTACAAATGTGTAACAAAAGTCAACGAAAGGTAGTCCTCATGAGGACCAAGGGGCTCAAACAGGCAACGTGAGATTATTTAAATAACCCTACTATCTTTTGAACAAAGGGTAATTCATTGGAAAAGAAGGGATGTCCTGCCTGCGGGTTAAACTAACAAAGCATAATACCATGTATGTAAGTTTTGCATTCATTTCGCCACACCCATTTCATGGGAGTGCCATTCACAATTGTGAACAAGGACGCATATTTCTTCGCCATTTCAAGACGGCACATGCTGTTCTCGGTGCTGGCCTGGTGCACGCCTTCCTCAGCCACGCCACCCCTGCATTGCAGTGTGTGTGTGCGTGTGTGAGTGTGCGCGTGTGCCATCGTGCCTCCGTGTGCCTTTCAGTCCTGAGAAACAGGGCTCCAGTGTGATCATATTCCGTAAAAACACAAACGCAATGTGGCAATCTCTGCGTCATGACGCGTTGTCTTCTGGCGGGAAACCTAGAGTGAATTGTCAGGCGGTTTATTAAGATATAGAGAATTCCTCCAAAGGGCTTTTTAGTTGTATTGTGCTTTCACGGCGCTCGCTTATCATAACAAGAGCCCTGACTCTGGGCTGTGGTTTAACATGGAAAGGATGGAGGTAAGCGGTTTGAGCTATTCTTGGAATTCCAGGCGGTTTGCTTAACGAGTCCGGGCAGCTTCGTCGTTGCACTTCGACGTGTTGCGAGGTGAATTGGAGTTTTCGTGCTTTGCCTAATGTGTGCAGAGTGTTGTTATGCCTCTCTCCTGGCCGCTGCCATCTCTGGGAGGAATTGTCCAAGATTCTGCCGGGTTACCTGAGTTTGTTGTCAGTACCGTTGCATAATGTTGGTACCTCCGGGTGAGGAATGAGGGCGCTCCCCACTCACGTCAATAACGAGGTGTCTGAGCGCGTAAATCCTGTGTAGAGAGAGAGACATCCCTGAAACTCGGTGTTATGGCTTGGAGTTCTGCGTTTTTAACGAAATAATAATGTACATATAATTTGCACCGAAGTATGTTTGTTTATGGTACATCTTATCATAGAAAATAAATACTTTAAATATGTAAATTGTTGAAAAATAAAACGTTTATTACAATCCCCTTTTGCCCACCTCGCTCCTCTCTTAGCTCTGCACTACAGTGACCAGATTTGTATAATTAAAAATCGTCCCAAGAGACCATGGACATAACAGTAGGACTGTGATTTTGGAGTAACCACGGATGTGGAGAGGGTCCGTGGTGTCTGGTAAATGTTTTAAAGGGAGTTGGACATATGTTTCACACACATATACCGGGCGAGCGAGGCATTGTGAAGAAGCCTGCATCAACCAAGGAGGGTCCAGGGGAGGGGGAATTCACCACCCAAGAAAACAGACACTCTGTGGAAAAAGTGGGTAAAAAGCCACACAATTTGCAATTGGTTTTGTAGGTTAAAATATGAAACAATAAATGCTATGTCACCAACAATGCACAGAAGCCTTTTTCCAGCACCTTTTCATGATACCTTTTTCCACAATACATGCCAGTATAAATATTTACATGCTGGCTGTGCCCAGAGATGTCCATGCTGGTTGTACCATTATATGCTGGTATCCCCACATAAGAACATACTCCTAGTGGCTTTGCCAGTAAATCAAATGCCATGCCACAGTAACAAAACATGATGGCAGTAAAACATGTGCAGTCTGGCTCCACCAATGTAGGTCAGTATGGCCACATAAGAACACACATCGTGTTGGCTTTACCCTTGATGGCAGTGAAAAAAATCATGCCTGAATGAGAAAAAATGTCCACACTGGCTGCACCGATGTAACTCAGTTCAGCCAAATAAGAACACTCATCCTGTTGGCTTTACCCTTGACACCAAGTAAAAAAGCCTGTGCCACAATAAAGAAATGTGTCTAGACTGGCTGTACCAATGTAGGAAATTCAAGCTATATAATAACCCTTATCGTGTTTGCTTTACCTTTGATACCCAGTAAAAAAATACCATGCCACAGTAAGAAAATACATTCAGACTGGCTGCACACATGTAAACCAGTCTAGCAATGTAATAACACTTATGATGTTCACTTTATCTTTAGGCCCAGCAGAAATACCATACAGTAGTAGGAAAATATATCCAAAATGGCTGAACCAATGTAGGCTAGTCTAGTTGTGTAATAACACTTACCATGCTTTATTTACCCATAATGCAGAGCCAAAATGTAATTCCACAGCATGGAATACATCCAGACTGGCTGTAGTTTGTACCAATGTAGGTCGGTCTAGCTATGTAATATGAACTTCCCACACCCCTAGTTAGAGCCCCGGGCCCAGCACAAACTCAAACACACACATAGGGCCTCATTACGACCCAGGCGGTAAGTTACCGCCTGGGCCGTGACTTTACCACCATGGCGTAAACTACGTTTACGCCATGGTGGTTGGCGGACTTACCGCCCCATTCCGACCTAGGCGGGGCGGTAAGTCCCCAATCCCCATTTACCCTTCCCCATTCCCATTTTTGCCCCATAGGGCATAATGGGAGTGGGGAAGGCGTTAATTACGCCACCGTAAATTACGGTGGCGTAATTAACTCCATGGTCCCTTAGCGCCATGGATTTTAACACCTGCTAAAAGCAAGTGTTAAAAGCACCATGGCGCTAGGGGACCTCGTAATTGGCGGTAAGGGGTCGGCGCAGCTAACGCTGGCGTTAACCCCTTACCGCCAGGGTCGTAATGAGGCCCATAATCATACTTTGGAGGTCATTACGACCCAGGCGGTAAGTACACCAACTTTACCACCATGGTGTAAACGTAGTGTACCATGTGGATGGCGGATTTACCGCCCCATTCCAAGGTGAGTGGGGCGGTAAATCCCCATTTCCCATTTACCCTTCCCCATTCCCATTTTTGCCCCATAGGGCATAATGGGAGTGGGGAAGGCGCTAATTACGGCACAGTAAATTACGGTGCCGTAATTAGCACCAAGGCGGTTTAGCGCCATGGATTTTAACGCCTGCTAAAAGCAGGCGTTAAAATTGGAATCAGGCGTTAAGGATTAACGACGGCGTTAACCCTTAACGCCTGGGTCGTAATGACCTCCTTTGTTTGTGAATATGCAAGTGTATGCTGTATGATGCAGCAAACACTAGTACATTTACACAGATGTATCATACAATGCGATTATGCTGTACAACACATCATACACTAACTCATTCTGACAAACTCCTGTACATTATACATACACTCACTCATTCATTCACTCACGCACGCACGCACACATACTGCATACACTCGGTCATTCACACACTCACCCATACTTCATTAACATAGACTCTCTCATTCACAAGGGCATCCATACACCATACACGTTCTCATTCATTGACGTATGCATGCACTTAAAGATAAACCCAGACATACAAACATAAATTGATATATTTATTTTCTTACCTGCAGCCCTTGTCTGGACTCCGCTTATCATCACACTGCCTGCTACAAAGGCCTTCTGGTCCCATGCAGCACGACGCAGGAACCAGAAAGCAGGGAGGGCTTCCAGGTTCCTGAGAGCATGCATGGTGGAGACAGAACTCTTTCCTGCATGCCGTCCCTGGATGGCTGTATTTGTTGGGAGGTGCAGAAGTGCCCACTATGTACATTCTGAAGTGCAATACCCCAGCCTGCAACCCAATGGGCCATGCAAGGTTGGGGAAGCAAAACGCCCCCAGCCTTGCCTGACCCATTAGACATGTGAGCTGTGATACAAGAACTGTCAATGGGAAAACACATTTCCTTGTACAGTATAATGCCACCTTGTTCATAATGGGTGGCAGGTCTGTGCCACATAGCTGGTATAAACCAGCCTCCCTGCATGGCCCATTTCTTGCATTTTTAAATAAGACCTAGAAAAAAACAGGTGTACGTGATACAGCAGATTGGTCTTTCACATAATTATTAATTTATTATTTACATTTTGAATAACTTAATGCAGAGTTACATTCATTTCAGCAATGTAATCTTAATATTATTTTTGAAAAATGGTGGGCAAGTTAAAAGAGGAATTGCTATTAGCACGATATGCATAATTTGGTGAGGATGAGGAATACTGTGCATTTTTACACAGTAGGTATCATTGTGCATTATTTGTGAAAGATAATGTCTGTTCCCATTTCCTTCCCACTCTCCCCCTCCCTTCCTTATCTATCTCTTAGCTCTTGCACTATCTGAAATGTCGTCAGGCCGAGTACGATAGTTTATTTCACATCCTTACTGTTCATGGCCTGTGGTTGTATTTTCCCTTGTTCCCTCCCTTGCCTTGAAGTACTTTGAAACACATTGTGTATAGGCGCTATTTAAAGAAACGATCATATCATATCATATCACACCTGACCCAGTTGTATAAGGGACTACAAGCAGTTCCCAGTGACGTCAGGTCTGTTTACATACTGTTAGTAACCACTCTCGATATATGCAGTTGGGAATAAGGCTTACATTAAAAATCACCACAAAATGCAACTGTCACAACCACCTCATCTCATAATCAGTAATAAGCAGCATGGAAGATGTGGCCTCTCACATACCTTCACCAAAATTCCAAAGCATATGGAAAAAACTCTTCTAACTCGAAGTGCACACCTAGTTGCCTGGGAACCTTTGTACACTTCGAGACGCATTTGCAATTGAAAACTGGGATCACTATGTAGTGAAACATGAGTTTGTAAACCTGTGGCATGTTGATCACTAGGGTCATTGGTTGTTGAATTTGATAACATGATCTGTTAAGCTGGTGTTATGTAAATCAGGATGATAGACATTTGGTCTGTTTGTGTTTATATCCACAGTTCGGCTCCTAAAGAAGTGGACTAGGTCCCCGAAACGTGTTGAGCATCTGCATAACATCTGAATAATAAAGAAACTTTGCATTGGAATATTGTAACATATTTTTTGCTTATTTGTCTTATTTTTCTCTTAAAATACATACTATTTTCAGTGAATACTGTTGAGCTGTTTATTCAGCCTTAAGGTGTGCAGGGGACAGGGGTATCCATAGATTGGGCACCACTGTATGTATTAATTAGCAGCTTCGTATCAGGGCTGCGATTTATCCCCTGCACCCAAATTGTGTTTTAAACATTTTGCATTTCATTTATAATCTTTGAATCTAGGTGTGCATTGTTGAACATTTGTTTTTCGTATCTTTGGTAAGGCAAGCATAAGTGTTATTATGAGGCAAGACTGGCACTTTTCTGAAACCAGTCTAGCCATTTTGTATTGCGGTATGACATTTTGGATTGGGCATCTTTGAAAAAGCAAGCATGATAAGTGTTATTATGTAGCTCGACTGGCATTTTAGTGCAACCAGTTTGGACATGTTTTCATACCTTGGTGTGCATTTTTAATGGTAAAGCCAACTGGAGTATGTTCTTACCTGGGAATACTGCCATATATTGGCAGAATAAACATGGACATGTTTTCCTATAGTATCATTACTGGCATTATGCGCGAATGATCTTATGTTCTTAGATGGGAATACTATGGAATGCTGGTGCAATCAGCATCGAACTGTATGGGCACAGTCAGTGTGAAAATGTTTTACACTGGAACATATTGAGGCAATAAGCCCTGAGACGGCGGGCCATTACCGCCGAAGGTAATGCCCGCGGGGCCCATAGTTACAGGCCCGAGTTTAGCCAGAGCCTTAACGAAGGCCCCAAAGCCATTAACGCAGTCAGTAATGGCCCGCCATTATATGCTTCTGTGTGAATGTGAACGGGTCAAATTTGCTCTCCATCTATATGTCTAATTGTTAAAGAAAATATGCACAAGTGGCCAAAACCTGAAAAGATACTGTCCTCCAAATTTGAGAAACTGCAAAAAGTCACCTGGAAGTAACTATGGGGAGGAAACGCGTAATTGAATTCTTAGGAAGGGTCTTTCCAGGTCCCGGACTATGGGAGGTTTGGCATTGCCAGATATCAACAACCATTCCTGTGCAGCCTGTGTTTCCGAAATATTCTTGAATTTCATTCCTTGCCTTTTAAGGCATCCGAGACAGCTCACCCTATACTGTAATATAATTAAAAGTGCTCTTCTGGATGTTTGGGACAGTGGATAGATAAGTTGTCCCTCGCATCCTTTCAGGGTGCTTCGGCCCCATTCTTTGATCATTCAAAAGATTCCTCAGACAATGGTAATTATGCTTTTCTACTGTGGGGGTGGGGGTGGCTGCGAGATTCTCTCTCGGCTCTGGGATGGGGGCAGTATTAAAACAATTTTGCAATGTGAACAACAGTTCTACCGGGCAGAAAAGGAGGGGTCTATATATTTTTAGTTGCGGCATTGGGTAATGACCAAGGAGATATGTGGGAGCTCTTTGAGAAACCCCATATTGATTGAATTGTCGCATTGGTAGTGGGAGCAACGTAGTTGGCTAACAAGTGACCTTGAGGGTTCTAAACAAGATGTCTGTGTTCTATGGAGTCTGGAGTCCATGTTGAGGGGTTGGTACAGGTATTTGGTGGAAACCCATGTCTGAACCATAATGGGGTACGGATTTAGGCAAGAATGACCGCCCTCGCGCAGGGGCATACAATTGAAGGACCTCAAGTGCTGTTTCGATTTTATTATACTCCTGAACGTCTGAACAGGATTGGCTCAGGTCTATACCCCCAATACTGGGGAACCTGGGGGCCATTCCTGCTGTAGGAATGTCTACAAATTATTCATTTTTGGTCAAACACATTGCAAGTGATTAAAGAAGCACTGGCTGTGGGCTTTCGTCCTCCCCAACAGTGATTCTACTCAACCTACCTCCTGACAAGGTACTGTCGCTGTGGCCAAACTATTTGCTAGTAACAGCTGACAAGCAGGCGCTCTTGTCTTTCTGGAGGAGGTCAGGACCACACAGGAACCGTATCGGCTGTAGAAAGTGTGGGTGACATTGCTGTGTGAGAAGATGACTTTTCTACTGCAGCATCACACAAAATACTTTTTTGTAAATCTGCTTCCCCTTCTTGGGGCATGTCAGTGACTCTGAGCCTGCCTTGACTTGTGCTACAAGACTTCACACCGTGGGTTCATGCGAGATGTAGCGTGATGCAAAAGAGTGACGTGTATGATAGATTGACTAACCCTTTGCTGATTGGTTGGTTGAGACTGCGAGAGGGTGGACATATCTGGAATAATATAGAAAAGGTAGCAGCGGCATTCGTGGTTGGAAACCTCAAGTTTATTTATTTTACTGACCTTGTATCATGTTTGCTCAATACATTTTTTTTTTTAAAGTGAGCAAATAACCTATTGCTTACTTAAGCCAACAGTGTGGTTTTTGCTTCTTGATCGAGGAGCCACAAATTCTGGCATTGACATTCTATAATGCAATTGTTTGATACTCAGTTTTCAATGTCAAAATATACAAGCTGCTCCTTTTTCAGTGGTAGAAGTGCACCAAAAAATAAGTGCTACTCTGACCCTGGCATGGGCTGTAGTAGGCGGAAGCAAGGTACAACACATGTAAAGGACATCTCGTCTATCGACCATATGTAGAGGTACCACTATCCCAGCAAAAGTGTAAGGCTACCAATAAGTGATTTGCCAACAATAACAATGCCATTAGGCCCTGCACCAAGGGCTAGGAATCCTCTGGCCCTACTCCATGTTACCCCCCTAACTGTTCAACCCTGGACCGATTTCTCTCCACTCTCACCCAGGGACCTCTTGCACACACTCACATCCTTAATACCGACCTCTTACACCAATGACATTCAACCCAGTACCGTCCTATAAAAATGCACTGGTCCTGCCCTTACAGCTCTTCTTAAGATAGTCAACCCCACCCTCAGCAAGGGTAAGTTCCTAAACAGCCTAAAAACAGAGCGTATGTGCCCAGGCCTGAAAAAAAACAACCTCGACCCTACCAGCCAATCACAAAACTTCCAGTTTATTGGCAACGCCATTGGTAATGTAGTTGTTAATCAACTTTTTACAAAATTCAAGACACTTCTCTGCTACAGCATTACCTAGCCAGATTCCACTCAAAACGTAGTGTTGAACTAGGCACAATCCAGGTGGTTGACGACATCCTTTAGATTATCGATAAAGTGAACTCATGCCTGCTCCTCCGCCTGGACCTCCTGACTGCATTCGACATGGTCGACCATCACACACTACATACTCACCTGGATCACAGGATGGGCTTCCCTCGCTCCATCCTTAAATGGTTCACATCCTACTTATCTGGCAGACACCATGCTGTCCAGGTGGGCATGCTCATGTCTGAATGCTCATCATCCGTGAAGTCCCTCAGGGTTCCATTCTCTCCTTGGTCACCTTTAAATTCTTATATGGAACTTCTGGACTAACTCCTAGATTACCCCAACATTGCGATACATCAGTACACAGATGGTGCACAGTTGTGCTTAAAGGTCAAGGGCTCGCAATGTATTGCATGCCTTTTACTCATGCCTTGAAACCCTTCAAGCATGGATTTCAGGTGCCTACGTAAAAGCTTAACATCACCAAGACTGACCTCCTATCCCTTGCCCACCCCTCCAAGCAGCAACTCACTCAAGGGTAGCTGGAAGAAATGTGGTTTTATGGGTGCAACCCTCAATCCACCCATATAGCAAAATCTCTAAGCTTAATTGAGGATAGCAAGCTATCCTTCCAACAAAACATTGCAGAAAAGGTTCCTACAGCTTCGCATCATGTCTCATTATTCCCCAAGATCAAACCCAAGGATATCCAAATGGTGCAGGCAAGTCTGCTCAGAGGATTCACTGAAGAACTCACCAGGAGTGTATTACAATCATTCAAGCGATTGATCACTAACGCTACGACTACAACTGCAACCTTGTCGAGTGTCATGCGAGGACAAATCCCACATAGTCAACTGATATTAAAATAGCATTCCTTGCACATGGCCTGGAACTTTATGAACAGTAATATCTAAGCAAGTGGAAAGTTTAAACGTGATCAAGAAAATAGTATGCAAGGAGAAATAACTTCTTAGGGCTTAATTCAGAGTGTAGCGGTAATGGTAAAACATGGAGTAGCAGCAAATACTGCATGATTTACTGCACCGTACAATTACTAGTCAGTTACCGCATGCGAAAATACCAGAGTAAAAGCCTCTGAAAATAATAGATGCTGTAAGCATAACTTACTGCACCTGCGCAATACCGGATGCAGAGAGTGACCAATACCGGATGCAGTATTTACCACACAATTATGACTAACATCGCAGGATACAATAACACAGGAAACACCACAAGAAAATACTGACATGAAAAATCAGGCTAAAATTAAGTGTAACCCTTGAAAAATGTCACCTCTAAATGATTGCGCAGCCCTAAGCGAATGGTAAATATCCTATTCACATTGAATGTGTAACTGGACAACAAATACAGTGAAACAAAGAGTCCAAAGCAATAGATTCTTCAGTCAAAAAAACGCTGTTGAAACAGATTTTATGAGTTGATGCAAAAACAAGATGCCGACACGTGTTTCGACCCAAAACAACGGGTCCTTTTCAAGGCAAGACATATGTTATTCAAACTGAGTTGGAAAACCCAAGCCCTCCTTAGGGGCAGATATATGGGCCAATTCTAAAGTAGTTGATTCTCCTCAAGAATATAAACGGCAAATAACTGAAGCAGTCTCTGTTACTGATACATTGTGGTACATTCCCAGAACATGGGAGTTTCTTCAAACGTTGCAACTGTAAGTTCAGGGGCTGCTTCCCCAATGGGGCCAGAGTCCAAATGCTTCACAAAATCAGTGTTCTGCAGTTCATTCCACAGGTGTGAGACAGTAGAACCACTAGACTGCATATCGCAGTCTAGTGCCTCTGAGTCCCTCTTCCTCATCTCAGAATTTAGGGCATTGTGGGACTTGAAGTCCCCAATGTTCTGATTACCCTTTCCTTCAAAAATACAAACTTCAACTTTATTAGATTTACTCTGTTTATTAAACGGATTGATATGAAAGGGTTTTAGAGGAGTTGATATTTGGTTAAGACTGAAAGGAGAATTATATTAATCAGAAATCAGGGTATTAATGTTCTGATTTCCACATATTTTTCTCCCTTGTTGTTTACAAAAGTCCTCACTACCATCAATGTGGGTTGCTTTGTAAAGGGAAGTTTTACTCTTGCAACAAACCATTAAATATTCGGGCACTGTTGAAATCTCTCTTTCTAAAGAAGATAGATGCTGCATCTCTCCTAAGGGAATTCCTGTGTTCCCTTGGGTGCTTTCTGCTCCCAGGTGATCCACCCGGCTAATACCACCCCCAGGGTTAGGATCAGCTAGTGGCTGCCTTCCCCTGGCCACCTAGGAGGAGACTTTAGGCAGGGATTCTGTGAGGATTCCAATCCTACCATTGCTACTAACCCCATATCAAAACACTCAGAGGTCTGCAGAGAGGTGCTATAATGTGCCACACATCGGAACAGGTGGCATCAAAGAGTGTCCCTTGGAACTACTGAAAACTAGCTTCCATTTTCTACAGAGGACGGTAGGAGCCCTGATAGGTGCCCCAGTAAGGTTGGCGACATTGTCATTGCATGTTGCATGCTCCACAACCTCCACTTACAGCGTAATGTGCCAATTCCCCAGAATGTCACCTTTCCAGAAAACATTGAGGATGAGGATGAAAATGAAGCCCCAACCATACGGCCAAAATGGGCTATGCAGGAAGGGCATATCCAAACACAGCAATTACTGGCCTTGTTGCTCTGAATGAATACCTGGTTGGCGACCAATCAAAATTGGAGAGTAATGTGTATGAATAGTGCAGAATCAGGAAATGTGAACAAATGGGAAGTCAATACATTAAACGCTACACATTAACGAAGTGTGAAATAATGGCTCCACACATTTGAGTTTGTATTATGTTTGGGCGGCGAGTTTCCAGAAGGCACCTGTTGCTGGGGTCTCCCTCTCTCATTCATGCTCATTCACACCAAAGATACGCAGAGCCTCGGTTAACGATAACCTTCTTTATTCCCTTTCACATTCTGCCGTTCCCCTTGTTGTCCCTCCCCTTCTGCCCTCCTCCCACCTTGGTGTGTGTCCTTTTCCTTAAAGGGGCTGTGTCCCTTTTTAGTCACATACAACAGCACCCCTATGACAGAATGCCGTCCGCAAAGGTGTCTCTCCCAAGATTTTTCTTGTTATAACCAAGTGAGGTGCTAAACAGACACACATTCTACATGTCTTCACCAGTAATTGTTGTATTCCAAGCATGGGTCAGAGAAGAATCCCTGACGCGCACGTATCATTTCTAATATGAGTGAGCAGAAGCATTGCTAGGGGCTGGGGGGCTTTTGGGGCTATAGCCCCGGGTCTTTTGGTTGTAGAAGCTCAGGGGCTACAACCAAAAGGCCTGCTTGCCCCGAGTCCTGATAGTCCCAACATTACCATAGCCCCGGATCCTTTCCAGAGCAAGCAACACCCCTGTGAGTGAGCTGGACCCACTGGAAAACATGCTCTACTGCCATGCGTGAACTTGTGAAGGCCGGTGCAGGGTGGTCGAGTATGCTTAATGAACCTGCTGGAGATGGCAGACTCGCTGGCATTGAGGGCCATTCTGATGACTCTCATTGGTCGGTATGGAAACCCAAAGTATTTCACATTCAGATCTGCATCCCCCAGAACTGCCTCTGGAACCAGAACAATATGATGATGGAATGGATGGGTACATACACTTAGGGACAAAGAGAGAATCCATTTTTGGTCCCACCATCGAAATCTGCAATTGTTGAGCGAATGGAAAGTAAGGAATGGTGAATTTCTTCTAATTAGAGAAATCCCCCTGTCCTTCTGTTTGTTGGGGTTGCATGTATTGGGAGAATGAATGCTGTTTTCTTAGGAGTCATGCAGAAAAAATGCGCTCTCATTCTCTCCATTTTTAACTCCCAAGGAGGAGCAACACAGCCTGAGGTGGCCTACAGTGAACAGGGGGCGTGATGAAGTTTTGTGCGTGGTGTAGTGCTTGGTGGCAGAGATCACGTTTCTGAACAATTCCTCCATATTTCCCAGGGACATTCAAAGTGAACAAGTCCCAAGGGTGGCGTGAAGCTCGTGAGGCATAGCACTGATCTACAGCACTCTACAGCACTCTACAGTACTCTACAGTACTCTACGGGCTCCCCCAGGTAATGGACTGTCTTAAACAGGTATTATTTTTATAAATGAAGAACATGCTTGATCTCTGACTTGCGTGCACTGATAAGGTTGCAACCTTAAAGACTGGCTCCCAGACGGAGCGGCGTTCTAACTAAGTGGCCCCGGTTGGACCGTGGCACAAACCATAGCTCTGAAATAGATGATGGACTTCTAGGACCAGAAGCAAATGTGCCTCACTAACTCAAATTTACTGGTAGGAAATCGTCAATGAGAGATAACAGGAATATTGAGCTATATTCTATGGGATGTAATCACCTGGAGGCTAATGAGCATTCAGAATTACACAGCCGGAAATGTTACATTTGCAAATACTGATGTTTTCGGGGGATAGTCATCACTTTTACCATTTTGCTCCTTGTTTTGCTTCAGCTAAAAAGGAGACAGGGATTTTCATGATTCCTAACCTTGGCAAAGTTCTTGCCCAAAGAAACGTCCAAACTGTGATATTCACAGGGAAGTGACACGTGCTGGAAAATCAATGGTGATATTCCTGCCTGTAGGCAAAGGCTAAAATGCAACAAGTCGCATGTTGAACTCCAAATAATGCTTGCGGGTTCTCACACGGACTTCAGCTGTCTTTTGGATCTCTGGAGGTTTTCTGAGACTGGGTTTAACCATGATGCACAATCTTGTTCTTGCCACTTCAAGCAATGCCAGAGTATATCTTATTAGGGCCAGATTAAGAGTCAAGCAGAATGTGGTTAGAAATATGGTCACATTTCACCCTATGTTTATTGATAGGGACTTGCCGGAAATGTGTAGCATGGTTATACTGTGGCTGTACATGATCAGAAACATGATCGGGCAAAGATTGAGTATCAGTAAGTAAGAGGTGTTGAAAATATAACATGATCCTTCAACAAACTGAGGATGTGTCAAAAGAGATATTGACATCCCACCGGAAAAGCAAACCCGACAATTGGAAGATCTCTTGTGGACATTTATAATGTTCAACAGGGTTTACACAAACAAATCAAATCTGTATGACTGGACTAGACTAGACATTTATATCAGGACAAATTGTTTTTACAGCAAAGAACATGTATTTGTTTAACAAGATAACAACTAATTAAGATAATCTCTCATTCGCAACAAGTACAACAAGGCATAGTCAACTAAAGTAGTGGTTTCCAGCTTAGTGGACAGCCCCAAAAGTGGGTTTCCTTACAGGAAACACTAGCTAGGAGACGGGGAGAAAAGGTCAGAAACATTCAAATAAAGTCAAGTGAAACCAGGGACCAAAGACCTTCAATATAAACCCAAACGATTTCGCATAAAAGTACATTTTGAAAATAGTCTTTTCAATTTTGGCACAGGTAAAATTATTTTGTACGTTTGTTCTAAATGAAACCAAATGATCATTTAAAAAAAATGGAATTTGCAAAACAAGCATTAGTATATTTACCTAAAAATGATATGCAATATGCACCAGTTTCTATCAGTTTTGCACCAACAGTTGCACCCATCGATCGGTGTAAAATGCTTTGGTGCACTGATCAGCTGTTTCAAATATCTTTGCAATTATTTTTGAGTTCAAAAGTCTTTTTTGAGCGTCTCTGATAGTGCACATCTCAGTGCAAAATGACCATGTACCAGCGTAAAAGAGTTCAGCGTCTGTGCTCTTTATGTGCTCCTGTCCCCCACCTCTCGACAGCATTATAATTTATTTAATCAATTAATTTGTATACAGGAGGAACAATGTTATTTTGATCACAAAAGAACATACAGTAGATAGGAAATCAGATTTGATGGGAGGCAGTACGCTTCTTACAATGGGGTGGGTTTGAGGGACAGTCACTGGGGACAATACATAAGTGGGCATGCATAGCTTAAGGACAACCAACACTGGACCTTTTTAAGTGGATGTAGACGGTGCAGCCAGCTGTGCTCGGAATGTGATCACGATGGGTGAAGTACTAGACTGGAAGCAGAGGAAGTGAGGGACAGAGGCAGGTTAGAGACAAAGGAAAAATGTTAGGTAGAAAGCAAATGAGAGGTAGGTTAAGATGGTAACTCAGAGGCAATGAGGTAGGCTTTTAGTTCGGCTTTGAACAAATCCATTTTGACTGTGTCTCTGATGTTTGGGGGAAGAGCATTCCACGCAACTGGAGCAAGAAGAGAGAAAGAGTGGAAGCGAGAGGAAGCCCAGGGAGTGTGAGGAGCCAGAAGGGTAAACAAGGAGCCAGAAGGGTAGTCGAGAAAGCAGAGCAGAGATTACAAGAAAGCTTGTATAGGTGGATAGAGGAGGATAGATACAGTGGTGCCGTCCAGCCTGGTGATGGTGCAAAGAAGTAGATGCGAAGTGAGGGAGTTCAAAGAGAGTCCTGGTAGCTCAGTTAATGATCTTGTTGAGAGGACAGAAATCATAGTCGGGGAGATAGAAGCGGATTCTGGCATAGTAGTCGAGTTTAGAGAATACAAGAGTGATTAAGAGTTGCTTGGCAGTGTTGAAATGAAGGAGGTGTCTGAATGTCCCAATATTTAGGAGGTTGAGGTGAGGAGCTGTTGCAGTTTTGTAGATGAAAGCAGAGAAGGTGTGAAAAGGGTCATAGATGATGCTGAGGTTTCTCGCTGAAGAAGAGTTGGCGAGAGTGTCAGGTGGCAACTGGACAGGCAGAGGAGGAGACGAGATAGAGCTTTTGACAGGGAAGAAGAGCACCACTCTTATGGTAGAGTTTAACATCAGAAAGTGTAGTTCATTCAATATTTAATGGCAGAGAGACAGTTGGACATTTTGATAGCGAGATTGGATGAGAGTTCAGGAAAAGAGAATAAGATTTGGGTATCATCCACAAAGAGTTGGTACAAGAAACCAGAGGAGGAGATTAGTGCCCCAAGAGCAGAGGTGTAAAGAGGAGCAGAGCCAAGACATAGCCTTGTGGAACACCAACAGTTTAGGGAGTGAGCTGGGAGGTGGTGTTGCTCCAGGAGACAGAGAATGGGCAAGGTGCACGGTAGGATTCAATCCAGGCAAGGGCTCGATTGCGAATCCCTAGAAGAAAGAGCATATTAAGGAGATCAGAATGATTGACAGTGTCAAAGGCAGCAGACAGAGAGGATGAAATTGGACACATTCATGAAAGCAGTTTCTGTGGAGTGACAGGAGTGTAAACCTGCTTGTAGGCGTCTCGAAGGATGTGGATGTCTAAGAAATTTGTAAGATGGTTGATCACAACACTTTCAAGCCCTTTAGAGTAGTGCAGAAGGAGAGACACAGGGCGAAAGTTAGCTGGTAGGTTCAGATCAGCCCCTTGCTTTTTAGGAGAGGGATGACCATGGCTGTTTTGAAAACAGAGGGAAAGCAAGCAGAGTCGAAGGACAGTTTGAAGAGTTCAGTGAGGTGAGAGGTCACTAAAGGGGCAATAGACTTGACTAGCTGAGGAGCAAGAGGGTCTGATGGGGCACAGGAGAGGTTAGACTTCATTAGTAGAGATAGGTCTTCATCAGTATTAGTGTGACTAAAGTGGGAGATAGAGGTGGAGGATGACGGTAGAGTAGGCAGAGTGTAAAATGTAGGAGGGAGTGTGAGGAAGGACAGGAGAGAGTCTCTAATTTAGGAAATATGTGCAGCGAAGTATTCAGCTAGTTCATTAGTTCATAGTCATATATTTAGGAGAAGCAGTGGCCGAAGTGTACAAAAAGAAGTAGTGGAACTATGTTCCCTGCTGGCCTGACCCCGCTCTCCACACACCCCATCACTGCGCCCCATTCCACACACAATCCAAACCCCCAAACAAACACACCTGCTATCCAAGGGAATGTTCAGTGAAGTGCAGTGCAGTAAAGTGCAAGCTTCGATTTCTTCCAACACCTATTTTAAATCTAAACGGTCCAGAACCATTTCTTTTTAAATTAAATGTATAGGAACAGTGAAAGTTAAAAATAAAAAGTATAGAAGCACCGCTCCCGACCGCTCCCGCCCACTTCAACCTCTGAGGAGAAGTGAGGAGTGATTTTACGATGCCATGTAGCTGGCGAGGATGGTTGGAGTGAGAGTCAATGAAGGTTAGGTAGAATTCGCTTTTTGATCTATCAAGAGTGGACGTTGGAGAGTTTAGAGCAAAGAGGTAGAGTTGCAGGTCCTCATCCAAGTGGGTACACCTCTTTTTGAGCACCAGCCGATGCATGTCTGTGCGGAGACAGCACATGTATGGGTTGACCCGTGGTTGAGGATGCTGAGACTTAGGGTTGAAAGTAAGCAGTGGGAAGTGAGAGGAGAATTAGTCATATAATGGGGATTGGAAGCTGGCGAAGGCATTGTTGGTGGAAGAGGCATCATGTGTGAAGGAGGAGAGTGAGAACTGTATGTCAGAGAGAAAGAGGGGAGGGCAGAAGGTATTACATTTAGTAATAGGTGAATCAAGATATGGATGGTGTGACAATAGTATTAGTGGCTAAGAGAGAGGTGGAGATGAATAAGAAATTCAAAGAGTTACCCCCTGTGTGGGTAGGTAGGTCATGGATAGAGTGGAGAGCGTGGTCACTAACAAAAGACTTAAGATCAGATTTCTGAGAAGTGGTTGGAGAGAGAAGGTTAAAGTCACCTAGAGAATGAGGTGATGTTTAGTGCTGAAGATCATTAAAGAATGGTCCAGTGGGACCAGGAGGACGATATATGGAGATGATGTGAACTGAGTGAGGCAGCGCAATAGTAGAGATGGTGAATTCAGAAGAGGTAGGAGAGGATGTGGCATTGGAGATTTGTGAGGCATTAAGGTGGGAGGAGAGTAGGTGTCCGATGCCTCCACCTCTGCCAGTCAGTCGAGGAGAGTGAATGAAGGATTGTTTGGAGTTGGGTAGTGCTGCCAGAGTGTCAGTCTCAGATGGAGAAATCCAGGTTTCAGTGATAGCAAGAAGGGCTAGGGAAGGAGAGCTGGAGTGAAAGTAATCAGTGGTAAAGGACGTTTTATTGCATACAGAGTATTCAAGAGTGCAATGTTCAGTTTATGAGGTAGGGAAGACTAGCGAAGTTGAGTCTCAGAGGAAGAGAGTTGAGGTGGATAGGTGTTAGAGGAGGTATGGTTAGCTCATCGGCTTTGTCTGTTGGAAGGAAGTGGAAGAAAGATGGAGTAGTGGAAGTTTCGAGTTGTGAGTTTTATAATAGGGATAGGAAAGGAGGATGTAGCGTGACTGGAGAAAGCATAGGGATAGGTGAGTAGGAGGAGCAACAGGAGGGGCAGGAGTTAATGCATTATAGGTGAGTAGCACAGTGTGGAGAGACAGTAAAGTAATTAGGAAGCGTTCAGCACTCACAGGTGCAACACGGAGAAAGGCAAAGGTCACCTACCACTGGAAGCACAATCAATATTCTTGGAAAGTAAGACCTAGCTAACACTACACTCTTTAAATAGAGCCAGATGAAATTCCTGCGGTCGAAGCAAACATGTAATTTAATGATTTATTTTACCACATGGAGTCCTTTCACCCTAAAGCTATCAAAGAATTGGAAGGTTCAAGGGGGCACTTTCAAACTATGAAAATATGTTCTTGAAATTAGCCACGTGAAGCATAGGTTTAATTGTCATTAAACACATGTGCAATGTTTCCATACAAGTGTCTTTGTCTTGGTATTCAAAAGTGACATGCTTCGTGGTTTAGGGGTCTGATTGTGGGATGTCTGATGCTGCCCCTCCGTAAGGATTCAGACAATGGCCCTCATTACGATACTGGCGCTAAACCATGGCGCTATTAGCACCATGGTTGGTGCCGGTATCGTAACGAGTCCGCCAATGTTCAATGGGGAATTACCACCCCATTCCAAGGTTGGCGGGGCGGTAATTCCCCATTGAACATTGGCCCTTCCCCATTCCCATTTTTGCCCAATAGGGCTCAATGGGACTGGGGAAGGCGCTAAGTACGGTACCGCAAATTGCGTTACCATACTTAGCACCAAGGTCCCTTTGCGGGTCCCTACTTTAACAGCTGATCTAGACCAGCCGTTCAGGTCGGGTCCCGCAAAGGGACCTCGTAGTAAGGCGCCAATGGGTTAACGGCGCCACAGCCTTTTACGGTGCCGTTAACCCATTAGCGCCAGGGTCGTAATGAGGCCCAATATGTTGCTTGCCCTAAGCCTGCTTCTCAGTCAGTATCTCCCCATCCCTCTTGTTTCACTCCATAACCCCTATGCCCCACCTTTTCTTTGCATGCCGAAACTCCCTGATGTCCTCTCCTTATCTTCCCCTTATGTTTCACTTTCCCTTACCCACTTACTTGCCCACTGCCATAACTGGCGATCCTGTGGTGGCTAATGTGCCAGCGTCCTTTCTGAGGCATCCTGCCAGCAGTATTGTGTGTACCACTCTTCTCCTAGCAGTCTCTCTTCTTACTGTATTGTTACATGCACAGCCCTTGATGTAGCTTTTTGTGCCTCACCACTTTTAACAACAATAAAGCAGGTTGCTACATCATTTCACATGTTTCCAAACACGATTCTTGGGAGCATTCATGAAGGCAATGATAATGATTCTCCTGTGAGCCTATTCCTCAGTGGCAACACATTGTGTATAGGTGCATTATAAATACCCATTAAATAAAACAAAGCAATAACAAGGCATGAGGGGGGCTGGCCTACCACCCATTATGGAGGAGTGAAGCCCCCCGAGTGAACATCCAGTGTAAGCCCTCAGATGCAGCATGAAACTCAGGAAGCGCTGTCAGGCTTGCATTGTTATGCGGGAAACAACCTTTCCCCTCGGCACGGAGTACCCCATCTGCACATGCTCATAGGGCGATGCAAGGCTAGAGGCATTTTCCTTCTCCAGCCTTTCATGGCCCTTTCAAGTTTATGTGTATATGCATGTATGCGTGCATGCATGGGAGGGATTGTGCATGTGTGTCTGTGTATGCAAATGAGAGGACAGTGGGTATGTGCAGTGGACATGTGCATGGGTGTGTGTGTGTGTGTGTGTGTGTGTGTGTGTAAACGCAGTCTTGACAGTTTGTGGTCCAGAATGAGGAGGGCCGTGGTTACAGGCATTTGTGTGAGTGGCTAAGTTGTGTGTTGGGATACTGGCCAAACAACTTCAAAGCCACTATTGGCATGTTTACTTGTGGTGAATTACTTACTGTAAGGGCAGCACACATGGGTGCAACTTTAGATGGGAATACTGGCAGTTTATTGGAGGAACAAGCATGGGGAGGCTTACTAATGATGGCATTACTTGCATCATGAGCAGATCAAGCATAAGTGTGCTTTTACATGGATGTTATGGCTAAACAACGGCACAGCCAGCATGGATACATTTCCATATGGTACCCTTAGTCGCATTATGGGAAAAGCAAGCAGTAGTGTCCGTTTACATGGGATACTGGCAATATATTGATGCAGCCAACATAGACAGTTTTTCATTTGATTGCATTGCCTGCATTATGGGTACATCAGACATGAATGCATTTTTATATGAAGATACTGGCAATATATTGGTGCAGCCTGTATGGATATGTTTTCTTACAGTGACATTACTGTACAAAGAAAGCGTGTGGGTGCTATTACATGGGGTATTGTTTATATTTTGGTGCAGACCTCTTGGGCATATTTGTACAAGGGCATGATGTATTACTGGCACTAAGGGCAAAGCAAATGATTGTGTTCTTACATGGGCGTAATGATCGCATATTGACACAGCAGCATGAATGTATATATTACAAATTGATACTGGCTCATATTGGTGCAGCCAACATGGACAAGTTTGGTATTATTTATGACTGGCTTAATAGGCAATGCAAACATGAGTGTTTTCTTACATGGGGATACTTGCCATATATTGGAACAGTGAACATGGACATATTTTCTTATGGTGGCATTACTTGCACTATAGACAAAGCAAGCATGAGTGTGCTTTCACATGTGGATACTGGGAATATAATGGCACAGCCTGTGTGGTCAGGTTTTCTTATAGCGGCTTTATTGGCATTATCAGCAAATTCACTGTCTATAAAGAATGGTGTTAACAGTGTGGCTTTCAGGTAGCGTAACTCTATTTCACTTGTGTATGTTAAACTGCAGACTTCCAAGACTCTGCATATCATAGACTTCTCAGATAGCGCACCTGAGTATATTTCCCATCTTATTACTGCTGAGAGTTGTGTGTGCCTGCTGTTGCTATCCACTGCACTCCATGGGCACTGATCCTTTCATTATCCTTTTGACATGATTCTTAATTGGATCATGGGCTACCCTCACAGCCTGAAACTGTTGTTAGCCGCCCACAAAGCCAGATAGTTGGCAATAGTTAATAAATACTTGAACATTTGAACATGAAACTGGACTCTGGGATTGGCTGTACAACCCTGGAAATTAGTAAATATTTCAGAATCGTATGTGGAATTATAGATTTGATCAAATAGATCCAATACTGTGCATATTGGGAACTCCCCTGACTCCTTCTCCGTGTCATGGTGCAATCACAGAAGGATTATTTTGGGAGCCAAAATAATATTGCACAATGTGCCTATTAAAGATGTTTGCATATGTGAGCAGTTACAGAAAGCAGAATAAACTCTAGAGAGAACTGGGAGACCTGAAGGTGATACTGAGTAGAAACCCTGCTAAGGCCAACATTGGGGCCTACAGAGGGAAAGCGGGCCAATTAGAAGTGATAACAACCCGAAGGGCTGAAAAGGAGCTACTGCGCACGAGGCAAGCATACTATTTCTAAGCAAATAAGCCAGATAAGCTTCTTGCCAGGGCCCTTCAGGAGCAGAGAAGTTCGAAGTTGATCAAGGTGATAATTAACCATCAGGGGTCAAGGACCACACAAAGGGAATAGCTGCATAATTTATTAAATACTATACAAATGTATACACCTCAGAGGGACCCCCTGCCTTCGAGTGATGCCCAGGAGGAAAATCTAGCCGATCTGCCCATCCACCACATACCCCTCTAGGTAACGGAATCGCTAGAAGACAAAATGATGAAATAACACAAGAGGAGGTCACCACAGTCATCAATAATGTCCCCAAGAACAGATTCCTGGGAACGAATGGTTCACAGCAGTATTTTATAAAACATTTGCCACACAGTTGATCCCGACCCGGACAAACCTGTTTAACATTATAGATTTTATAAAACGTCTTAATCCTTAAACCTTTAAAAGACCATATGAAATGAGGGCCTTATACCAATCGCATTAGTCAATATAGATGCCATGAAGTACACGAAAGTGTTAGGTAATGGATTGGAGTCTATTCCCTAGCTTGATTACTGAAGGCCCAACTGGATTTCTGAAAGCACACCAAACGTTTGACTTTGACAACGCTGGAAGGGTCTCTCACTTAATTGAGAAGTCTGAGGAAGTGGGCACTCCATCAGTCCTCGTAACTTTAGATACTGAAATGGCATTTGACCAAGTGGAATGGTTGTTGCTCTTCGACACATTTAGGCATATGGGTTTTGATCAACGAATGTCTCTTGGATACCATTCTCCCGCAAAAGGGAACACAACAAGGCTGCCACCATATTCCCTCTTCTCTTAGCGCTTTTCCTAGAGTCCTTTCTGACACACTTGGGAGAGACCGTAAACAACAACAAAATTACCTTCTTTAAATGGCGTCCCCTCTCAATCTCATGGTCAGGAAGGATTGCAATCATTAAGATGACAATTCTTTCGAGGGTTCTCTATCGCTTCCAAGCCCTGCCTATCCAGGTTCCCAATGTTTTTTTTCAAGGAATTGCAGAAGATAACTAATGCATTGATCGGGAGGGGTAAGAGACCTAGGGTCTCACGCTCAGTCCTAATGGCCCTGAGGAGCAAAGGAGGCTTTGCTTTTTCCTGGCGCTCCGTCTCTACTACGAGATAGCGCAAATCAGGGTCTTCAGAAAGTGGTTTATGGAGGACTTGGCTAGAACCTGGACTACAATGGATAGAACCCTAGTGGGCAGGTCTCTTGATGAAATCCTATGGGTCCCCAGGGCAGACAGACTGGCTAATGTGTATCCCATTGGGGGAGACATGAGACAAGCTGCTTCCAAAATACGGCATCTCCACCTAAACCTCTACGTTTATACCATGGTTTAGAAACCACAATTCTATTCTCCCCGAGCTTGGAGGGACAAGATTTTGCAAGGAGGCGATGCAAACGATTGGGGGACCTGTAGTGGTTCTACCATCAAATCATTTGATGATTGTAAAAACTAATTTCAGCTCACAGAGAAGGAGCAACACCGTTACTACCAGCTACGACACTGGATGTCTGGCAGTGACCCTTGGATGGCAGCTTAGCAGCAATTGATCCCGTTTGAGAGATTATTTTAACCTACACCAGTAGCAGGAACCCCCTTGTCATCTTTGCACAAATTACTGTTAGAAGGGGCCCTTGAAACCGAACTGTCATCTGTCAACAAGTAGGAGACTATAGTTAACAGGACCATCTCGGGATGACAGTGGAACTGGCCGTGGAGACACATGCCAATAAAAGCAGAGTGATCCAGATTAGAGAAGTGTGGTACAAAACGATGCTACAAAGGCATTGCACTCCTGCTAGAATATGCACGATGCTCCCACAATCATCACCTAATTGTTGAAGGAGCTGCAATGAAACCTTTCCATCCAGTGCAACAGAAAGAAGCGTGTGTTGGGGCAGTGGTGAGGGTGCAATGTAACTCTGTAGGCCTATACTCTCCCTCCCACAAGCAACACATCGTTTTTTAGGTGACGTTAATCTACTTACGTAGAGCACCTACATGCACCAGTATTTCCTAGGCAGCACAGCATATATTGATGGACAGTCCTTTTCCGGGTTTAAGCCCAATGGAAAGGCACCTTGGGCGGGGCCTTGGGCAGGGTATGTGTTGTGTTTCTTTCCAGTACTTGTACCCCACCAAGATTGTGTTTTTCCTTAGGAAAACCGCTACACAATGCTGTGCTATGTTACCACTAGATTGCCTCTACTGAGCCCCTGAAAAGGTCACATGAGACAGCCACATTAGACACCGCCTCAGACTAGGGATTTTAGTGGCTCCAGGGAAGCCCTCCTCGTGAGATACGACCTGGAGAAGGTAAATGGGGGAATTTCTAGAAGCCCCTCCAAGTGTCTCAAAGGTAATGCTCCCCAGTACTGATAATGTGCACACACTCCAGCTGTGAGGAGTCCTCCCCAAGAAGCTTTGACCTTTTCACACTCCATGGTACAGGAAGCCTGGAAATCCCCAAGCCCAGCCGGGCTGTAGGAGAACCCCTCTTCCTCACAACTCCAATAACCAGCAGTGACCCACTCTATTACTCTCATTGGAACACCCACTCGTGGTTTCAAGGAGCAAACTGCACCCAGTACCAGTCAGATGAAGGAAAACACACCCTGGAACTTCCTTAGAAGCACCGGGTATCGCAAAGACTCCTCGTAAGGCATACAAGGTGGATATCCGGAAATGTTCAAGGGAGAAATGACCGAAGATTATTTGCGCAAAATAATCTTCAGTCATTTCTCACCTGAACATTCCTGATGTGCTCAAACACCCACCCACACCCCTACCCTCACTCCCAACATACCCCACCCCTTACTTACCTTGCCTTCTGTCTCGCTGGACCCTGAAACGGCAGTTCCCTTTCACTTCCGTGATTGGGAACTGGTACTGCAGGGCCCTTTTCTTTTTTTTGGGCAGCTGCATGGGTTTCGGGGGACACCCCCGCAGCCCCAGCAACCTTTTTTTCCTTTTTTTATCTACTCCACCAAAACATACATACCACAAAAGGTTCGAACTTTTGGTGTTCAAACATTTGGTGGTATGCATTTTAGGTCTTTTGGTGGGATAGGAAAATTGGATTCGGTCATTTCGACCAAATCTACCTATCAGCCTCCAAAACATTTAGGTAGTCTTGGGCCCATCTCAAGGCCATCACACATCCATAACCTAACTATGTTATTAAACCTACAACACATTGCATTCCTTAACTGACACAACCATTGATATGCCCGATTATGGACAGCTCCTGACTCTTTTATTGACCGCTCATTCTCAACCTATACTAGTGTACATGCATCCCAGCTTACTCAACCACACAATCCTCGTGTTACCTTCCCCTCCCTTTGTCAACCTTGCCCTCTGATCTCTCTCCTACTTTTTCCCCACTGTTCCCAATTCCTGCTTACCTTTACCCTAATTTCCTTCTCACTCCTCAAACCAAATTGTGCACCCTGGGTGGGGTCACAGTTCCCCCACATGGAAAAAGTATAGGTGTTCTAAGACCACTACGGTGGTGAGGTGTGAAGTATAAAAGCTAATTAACAGAACATAGCATAACGTGCCTAGAAAGATAATGTAATTAAAGTAATTCCCTGGTTACATCACCAAGTAGAGTTCTGTTACTGGTGCTCAACACTCAGGAATAAGGGGAAAGGGTTGTTAACTGCTACCCATTTTCTCACTTTTAAGTTGCCCATTGACAACGACAAATGTACATTTTTACACATTAGTGCAAAAGGGACACCAGTGAAGTGAATCTAGAAAACATACATGTTAAACATACATTTTCCTTTTTCAAGCGATTTACATGTGGGTGTGTTAAGTAACTATTCTTTTAAATAGAATTTTCTGGAAAGCTATTTGAGATGCTTACATCTCTATTTGGTAGTGAGGAGGTGTTTATTTTCCATAAATAAAAAGAGAGGAGTGGGTAGGCAGGGATGTTCTGATTTAATTTTGTTTGGATGTGCTCTCAGGGTAAACCAAATGTACATAGGGTGATGTGTTTGTTTACAAAAGTCTATCTGTAAGTAAGTGTGGCATTGAAAATGTATGTGACCAGTGTATTGATCATTCTTCCTTGTAGTCATCATTGACATTGGAATTTCATAGATGCATAGTTTGTCAATATATACATTGATTTAGGTATTTCTTTTATATTAATAAATGGCCATTATGTGCAACACTGCATGTTTCTTGTCCCGAAATGGGAGGGAAGCTTTAGTGAATGAATATTGTTAAATTGAGGGGGGTTCCCAGGTTCATAAAAAGAACTTTGTTAAATCAATAGAAATTGTGCGCACCTGATTTGGGCTAGGTGTGAAATTCCCACAAACTAGATGTCACCTGATTAAAACATACTACAAACTGCAGTTCATTAAATTCTCTGTACTGAGTAATGTGTACTGTTTTCAGAGGGGACGAACTGCCTGTAACCAGCCTGTCGGCTGCAACCATCCAGCCAATCAAGAGAATGCCCAATGGCTAAGATGTCCGAAAGAAAGAGGCAAGGCTCTGGTCACATGATAGTCTGTCCACCACTATCGTTCAACCAATCAGGACACAGCTCCACTCTCCAACATACTAGGCATTGTAAAACAGGCCGCACCAGAGATCAACTTTGTCCAAGAGGCTAAGAAGCAAAGAAACGGTAATGTGACTAGAGCACCCAGACGATGCTCTAACCAATCAGAGGGCTCTGCTTCTCTGTCTCGCCCTCCTAAAACCTCTTCAGAAGGACCCCAGGGCATCCAACACTCCTATTTGGTCCTTCTCACACAAGGTGGGCCAAAGGCCAAGATTAAATTGCACTTCAGCTCAAGTAACCCTTCATATTCATCATATTTCTCACAATTCCTGCTCCCACAAACAGTCAATTCCATCTTGGTCCTCACCTGTCACTTTGCACTTTCAAAAACATAGACACCAACCTTCCCCTTGATCCATGGGCCAATGCATCCTTCCTGCAATAAATCAAGTAAGCCCTCATTGATCACATTCCCTGTGGCTTGTTTATATGTATGGTGCCCCTTGTATATTTAGATTCATCATGTCACCCCCAACCATACCAGACAATCAAACCAGAGCAAGAAAAATGCACTAATCATTCAAGGGATTTCCTTTTAATGTGCTAGAAGACAAACCCTGCACCTGGCATCACCCTGGACCCCAGCAAGCATAAATAGACTGCTAAGTGCATTCACCCTCACTCTAATGGACACAGTTGACACCTCTGCCCCATTGAAGCTACACCCGAACAGATTGAAGATCTTTGCACCTCGATAATAAGAAGACCTAAAAGATTGCAAACACGCTATTTACGGACAAGAATAATGTTTGGCCGAAATCACTTCAAAAAGAAAACTTGAACACCCTGTAATCCCTCCACTCAGTATGCTTGGAACTCCTCTCAGAAGCCAGGCCCACCTTCCACTTCTTCACCACTGCCACTATATCGAACAGAAGCAGAGCCATTTTTCCGAGCCACTAAACACTGTGTCGTCCTCTACCAAAACTGGACATCCACAGATAAATGAAAATACATGAACACATTATTTACTGACAAAGCAGACAAGATCAAGCATCACATTAGCATCTCAAACCTCACTTCCGATACTCCACCCATCCCTACTCATAGCACCCCAGAATGGACCAAAAGTAGAATAATTATCATTGATGCCATGACCAACATGTTCATTGTCCTAAAAGTCACCACCTGCTAAGACGACATCTGAATAGCGTCCATGCCAAAAGCAACCACGGGTGAAGCACTAAGTCCACTCCTACAGATCATCAATGCCTCCTTCTCGCAGGACATCTTCTATGTTGCTCTGAAAACCTGCTAGAATTTCTCACTGCCAAAGAAGCCCACACTTTTTAACATCATACTAGGTTCTGACGGCATGCTATCCTGTCATTATGCACCATAAAGGAACAAGTAAATATTTTGTTCTTGTTCTAAAGCAATTCATTACTAAGTAAGACAAGTTCTCCACAAATGATGACAATTTTGTGCAGTTAGGTGTTTTGATTAGTTTGTAAAATATAATTTATTTGATGTTAATGGCCAAGGAAAGCTAATATGTGATACATTAAACATCTATGATCCACATTATGTTATTATTATTATTTTTGTTATTTTTTTTATTACTTGTGTTTAATCAAAGTTAAAGATTTTTACAAAGAAGAAGAGTTTGTTGCTGATTATTTGCCGCGGGCCTCTATTTTTTTCATAGCGTGCTGTAAAGTTATTGCCGCAGCTATAGTCCATCTTGTCTTTTCTCCTGAAATCAGGCGTGCCCACCAAATGTCCTCTTCACGGAGCATGGACTCCGAGAGCAATGGGTTCAGGTAAGCAGACCTCAAAGATTTTGTGCCCGTACAGGTCGTTAGCAAATGTCTTATAGTCTCAGGTTGATTCTGGTCAATGCATAGTCTACACTTGCTGGATTTTGAAATAGACCTTATTTCCAAAATTTCGTTGGTAGGAAGGAGGTTTAGTCGAGCTCTTAGAAAGGTGCTACTCAAAGTCTTATTAGGACATTTCTTGATGTATTCTTGGACTTGATTCAATTTATTTACCATCGTCGGGAGGTGGTTTAGCAGTTTGTTTTCAGCCGCTGCCTCTTCAGTATGGATCCAGTCCAGTTGCTCCATTTCTTTCTTGATTCTTGTCAGATTTGTGATTAATTCTTTCTCGGTGCATTGAATAGATTCCAGCTGGAGTTTTCTGTTAACGACCCACTTGTTCAGCATTTAGCTGCAGCATCCTTGGATCTCCAGGTGATATATCGGGGGGCTTTCTTGCACCAGGATTATCCTATAGAGCCTCATACTGCTGCAGTCTACCATCGCTGTTAGTGAGAGTAAACCCAGTTCTCGTTTTATAACTACGATGGAAGTTGACTTGGGCAGGTTCAATTCTGATCTCCAAAAATACCCTTCCAACTTTGACCATATTCTACAAGGGATGTTTGGCATTGCGTCAGCCCCATATTATAAAGATGGGACCACCTTTGCTTTGTAGAATTGTATTGCCGGTAGAAGAGTGAACCAGCCGTATTTCTTGTCTATCGCTGGGGGTTTGAGATGTCAGGTTTCGCGCCTTATCCCATCGAGATTGCTGCATTTTGGCTTTGAATTTTGAGCTATCGATCATGGCTCCAAGATACTTGAAATGTTGGACTATTTCAATTCTGGAACCTTCAAGGTTCCAATTTACTTTTTCGGTTCTTATAGTCGAATTTGCCAAGATCATGATGTTTGTTTTTTCCTTGTTTATTTCCAAGTTGTTTGAATTTAGGTAATTCGCTAGGTTATTAAATTGTCTTTGAAGACCAATCAGTGTCTGATCCAGAAGTATCACGTCATTGGCGTATAGCATTCGAGAAACTGTTGAATGCCCCATTTTCGGCAGAAAGGGCCTGATTGCAGTCTCCATTTCTTTAAAGTCACCAATGTAAGCTATAAACAAAGCTGGCGCCAGGGGGCAGCCCTGTGTTACCCCTCTTTTGGTGGAAATTTCTTCTGAGAGAAGGCACTGTTGGCTAAGACGAACTCTCATTGTTGTATTTGAGTGTAGGGCTCTTATCGGATCCAAGATTGGAGTTGAACATTTCCAGGTTTCCAGTTTGTTCCATAGTCTTTCTCGATCGACTTGCTCGAACGCTTGCGTCAGACCAACAAACGCTAGGAAGACCCTTGGGCTACCTTCTCTGATCTTACTTTTGAGTATGCTTAAAAGCATAATGTTTGCGGAGGTGCCAGAATTCTTCACAAAGCCCGTTTGGAATGGGTCCGCACAGGGAGAAGCCCTTGCCCATGCTTGGAATCTTGTGCGTAGTAGTGAGCCAAAGACCTTCCCAATAATGTCTAGTAGGGCAATCGGCCAGTAATTTTTCAGGTCTTCTCTCATGCCTTGTCTGAAGATGGGTACCACCACTGCAGAAGTCCATGATGATGGGATGGACTTCAAGTCCTTACATCTTTTAAACATCTCACTGATGAAATGTGTCCACTCCAGCGGATGTTTTATTTAGATCTATGTTTGTCAGTCCATCAGGTCCTGGTGCTCTTGATGTTTTCAGTTTGCCAATGACGCCTTTGATGTCGACTTTGTTAGTTAGGTCTACCCAAATTTTACACGTTTTCTTCTTTGCTGGCAAGTTTGAACATTGCGGTAGCTGGAAGAGTGTCGTGAAGTGGGTCACCCACGTGGCTTCTCCTACCGAGTTTGTTAGCACCTTGTCAATTTGGGGACCTGTTGTTTTGATTTAGGACCTACATTTGCAAGGATTCTTGCTGCTCACAGTCTTTAGCATTACCTCTGCATCCTGTTGGCATAGACTGATCTGATAATTTTTAAGCCACGCCTTATATTTCTTTGTCTCCTTCAGGAGGATGTTTCTTGCGTGGTTAGAGTTGTTTTTTGACACCATTTCTATGGTATTATTAGTAGTAAACACACATTACACACATTAGTAATTACTAGGGTTTTCAGGATAATTCCCACACAATTGATTGGTATCTAACAAGTAGTTAATCACATGAATGGCTGTGAAGAATGATATGTTTTGGATCTTTCCTTCTCGTAATTTATCAGCCGGAATTACATTTAAGCAATATTTCCTAGATATTGGCCCTCATTACAAGTCAGGCGTTAAGGGTTTAACGGCGCCATCGGCGCCGTTAAACCCTTAACGCCTGATTCACACTTTAACGGCTGCTTTTTGCAGGCGTTAAAGTCCAAGGCGCTAAGCGACCTTGGTGCTAATTACGGCACCGTAATTTACGGTGCCGTAATTAGCGCCTTCCCCATCCCCATTATGCCCTATGGGGCAAAAATGGGAATGGGGAAGGGCAAATGGTGAATGGGGAATTACGGCCCCACTCACCTTGGAATGGGGCGGTAATTCCGCCATCCACCATGGCGGAATCCGGCATGGAACATGGTGCTAATAGCACCATGGTCCACCGCCTGACTTGTAATGAGGGCCATTGTGTTTGTGTACATTTAATTGCTGAAATGATTAACAGCATTTAAGGTTGGTATCCTTGTACAAGTAGAGGTGTAAGTAATAGTTACCACTGTTTGTTAACTTTTGAAAAACTTAATTCCATGGGACTTCATAGTTATTGCCATACATGAAAGACACCCATGAAGACAGTTTCATAACTGCATGTCGAGACAGATGCTGATGATTTGCTATTTCTTATCCGAGAGTGAATGTAGGGAACTGTTGGAATTTTTACAGATTACATACTTTGGTTGTGTTTTTATTGTAGAATGTGACTTTAGTGGGGTATAAAAATCAGTCCAATTGTGGTGAAGAATTTAAAGGACCACTATTGAATATGTTCATAAATGGTCATTTACTTTATCAAGGAGATTGTGGCTAGCTTCCTTTGGCTTTTAAGAGCAGTCTCTAAACATAGTCCTTTTTCTTTTACTCTTAACTTCTTGGGACATAATGTTAATGTTAAAGGATATTTGTACCGCACACTATCACCACCGCAGTGGTCCCCTGGCACTCTGGCAGATCTGAAACAAAGGGAGGTTAGGTTAGGCGTGTTAGTAGGACAAAGTTTGGAGAAGAGCAAAGGAGCTATGAAGTACTGTTGGCAGCTTCAGTTCGGTTAACACCGTTCGCCAAACATATTGGTGTGTTATTCGGTTCTGAGTCCATCATGTGCTGTTGTTTGGGGGTCTGTGTTTTTAAGAGGTGTGGTTGTGTTTGGTTAGAGTGTGAGAGGTGTGTGAGGAGTGGTGAGGTTTTTGTCATTTTTGGGGTTGGTTAGTATCCTTGTTGTTAGGAGAAATACATATTCCTATTTCATCTCCTTTGTGATTTAGAGAAGGTTGTTTCCTTTCGGTGATTACGTTTCAGCGTGATATGGATTCCTTCTACATGATTGAAGTAGTTAAATGTTGTCATACCTGAGTTTTTTTTATGAAGGCTGCCCTACAGTAGGTGGTTTCTTTACAACACATTAGTTCTCAAAAATTATATTCATCATCTTGAATACTGATAATATATTTTCTATATTATTTTTGACGACTAGAGAACGATGAGGGTTTATTTACTCTGAAATGAGTAGAGTGGATATATATGTCGAAAGATAGAGCAACTACAGAATGTGATTAGTGTAATTGAGGAAGATGATGTCATTAGTTTAGTACCGATCGTGACGGAATTTGTTTCACTATTTCAGTCCATGATGGATGTACTTTAGCCCAACACTCTTTTGTTGTCATTACTTTGTTTGACTGTGTTAACATTGAATCAATACCAGCCATCTTTTATTACAAAAATAATTATGTATGTTCAAAATAAAATGTCATTCGTCAAGGAGTGAAATTGATAAAGACATAAGCATATCACTTATTTGAACAATGAGGGCAACCGAGAAAAGAACAAATAAACACTGACATGTTGCAACTGATGGATGGCTTTTTTACAATGACATCCCATTTTCACTATTGATTAGTACTTGACAGTGTCTAGGTTATCACTCCCGAGAGACGTGAGGGCCAACACTTGAGAAAAGGGTCAATTATGAATGATTCCTCTGCAGCAAATGAAGTCAATAAAGCTATCCGCACTGACTGTCTGCTGTAAGGAAACGAAAGATTGGACATGCCAAGAGCATTGCGTACACTGTGCGTGAAGCAGAAAATGCGCTTCCTGTTTTTGTTCCAGTCATCGCGAGACACTCTGGTGAAGAGGTGAAAGTGGATGGGTGTTGAGCATCAAGATGCATTCGTTTGCGCTTTGTAGACGCATGCAAGGCTGCTTGGAGAAGCAATGTTTGGCCCCTACTGGCCTGCACCGCTCCCCACAGACCCCATCGCCGTGCCCCCTCCAACGCACAATAAAACCCCCCAAAAACATGTGCCTGCTCTTTAAGGAAACGTCCCGTGCAGTGCACTGAAAGGCCAAGTTTCAACTTCTTCCTACACTTTTATTTTAAAACAAAACCGTTCCAGAACGGTTTCTTTTTAAAATAAAAGTATAGGAACGGTAAAACTTCATTAAAATAAGTATAGGAGCACCGCACCCGACCGCTCCCGCCCACTGCGACCACTGACTTTAGAGCATCGTTTAGACTGATTTGTAAATCACATTACAACATCTTGTCATTGCAGTCATTGTGTTGCTGTTACTGCTGCTCCATGCATCAGCAATCAGAAGATACTACGTAGTTATTAACCATCTCACCACAGAGTTGATTGCCTTAGTGGGTGGCCACTGAACACTAAGTGCTAACATGGTGTCACTCAGTATTGTCTAAAATGGTATTATTTGCATGCAGTCTCACTATTGTACATTACTTTCGCTGGGGTTTGTAAATCAATTACTCTATCACTCAATGTATAAAGAATTAAATCAGTGAGTATATAACCCTAATTTTGTGAATAAATAACCTATGACAAATGGCAGGAGGACAAACAGCACCAATGCGGTTTCCTGATGATTGGTATAAAACAAGGAGCATTTCTGAAACACAAGAATGACCACATGATTTTATATTTGAAACATATCTGTGTGATGGGCTTCCATATTCATGTGACTCGAGTTGGGTATGCTATGTAATGTAATGGGTTATTTATAATGCACTTAATACCTAGAGGTTTCTAAGCGCGACCGGCATCGAACCTGTGGTGTTCCATGTCGTCTTGCTTCCAAGACGAACACGTTCCCCCAACCTATTCTCCCAAGCCAAGCTAAGAGAAGCTGTCCAGGCCATAGCCTCAACGAGATGAAGTTCAGATGACCTAGTATAAAATATGATTTATTTCAATTTTTTTTTATAATACTCAGGCGAAAAAAAACAGACCACCTTTCATGGCAGAATATGAAGAGGAAAATAGTTATCTGTATCCAGCACTCAGTGGATATGCAAGGAAGAATTAGGTGGGGCGGGAGCGGTATCAGCCCATTGTAATATTTCTAAATGTCAGCTTCCAGGTAAAGGGGCAGTTGGAGGGTGCTCCATAGCCTGGAATCTTGTGTGTTCACTGATCTTCTCTGATTGCACTTGCACCATGCTAGCTGAATTGGCAGTCTGTTATGGGAGGCTAATTTTAGGCACCTGGCTGACTGATATGGCAGCGTACTTTGATGATATATAGAGGTGGATGAACCTTCAGGGCTTTCTGTGAGGCGGAAAACGTTTGTGCGCACAAGCATTTCAGTGGGTGCACCAGGATTGTTCTTGAACTTTAGAAAGAATGGGAAAATGTGTGATTGCTACGAAAGCAGCATGTATGGCGAGACCGGTTTTTAAGGGTATCTTCTGTTATATATTTGGGAACTAGTGAAGCTGTGTCTTTTAATAATTCGTAATTGATACATTTCAGGAAAATTATAGTCTTTAAGAAAAAATGCAGCTTTCAGAGCCAGACTGAACCCAGATCCAAGGTGAAACCAGTTGACTTTTCAGGTGTCACCATGGAAGACCCTGCATGCAGATCAGTGGCGCCAACCACTGGCAGAGGTGGTCCCAGGATGGGGAGATTGCAACTCTTAGCGAAGGTTGAGGATTTGGCAGAGCCAGGAGTTTGCAGGTGTGGGGCATGCCTAGTCTCCTTCCCAGTCATCGCAGAGTGACTGGGAAAGAGTGGCTGTTGGAAATCCTTGAGTTGAATTGTTCATAGATTTGTAGGAGGAGGGCGCAAGCCAAATGGCACTTAGCATTTGGTACCAGCCATTTTATATAGTTTTCCTTTTTTGAGACATAGAATCCTGGAGCATAATATCTTTTAAGAGGCTGCAGTGATTTTGTTTCGAAATGCATAAGGAATGATTAGCCCAAAAAGAAGGGAAGGCTTAAGTGCTGATAGTTATGGGTTCTTTTATAAAACTAGACTATGGTATTATGCATGATAAGGACCATGACCCAGCCGAGTAAAATCCAAGGTTAAGATGGATGTTTACAAACCTGGTGGTAGTGTATTCACAAGTTTATGAAACCATACATTTAGTTCTCCAAGGATGGTGATCAATTCATTCTAAATAGGCAATGGAACTGGATAATATAGGGATCATGTATTATGTTGCTTATGTTTCGCCCTTTGGGTCTACAACATAGCACAGCACATGGCATTCTGGCTGAGGAGAGCTAGAAGCAAACATACATTCCCACTCTAGGATAACTTCCTGGGTTGTCATATATGGCAGTGGAATTGACTTTTTAAATATTCCCACAATTCCCACACATGTACATATTGGTCGGTCAAAGCCTAGAAGTTTAAACACTGGCAGAATGAGCAAAGCTATGGTATCATTTCTTGCAAGAGTGAGACATGACTCTGTCAATCATAAGGTATATGCAGTCGAGTGTGTCAGCAAATCAGATATTTCTACATTGTGTCCGACTGCTGAGGGTGGGCTCAGTAGACAGCTGGAGAGGGGAGGTTTGGAGGACATTTGGGACGGCAATGTCATGTGATCGTAACAACCTCTTGGGATTGGGTATTCTATGTGATGACGAGGCACTCAAGAATTACTGTTATGGAGTCAGCATTTGGGAACAGCACAGAAGGGTTTGGCTTGGAGTAGTGGAGGCAACATGAAACCTGACATTTTTACATAGAAATAGAGAGAATATAAACCAATCAGGACCTTACATTGCTGCGCTTTTCTGCGCCGCCGGGTCTGTGTACCTGTGAAGGGACTAAGTGAATGCAATGATTTAAAACAAATAATTTTATTCAATGACCGATATAGAAAGGCCGCTCGGAGACCACGATCTTTCCATATAGAACTATCAACCAATGCAATGCACACGAGTACGCTCAGGGGCTGACGCGCACGCTGGAGCTAGACGAGGGAAGTTGCTGGCGGACCAGGCAAGTGTTTGGTGAATGTTTTTGTGAGTTCTTTGTTTATGTGTGTATTTGTGTATATGTGTGTGTGTTTCTGTTATATGATATGATATGATAAGATATGGCATTTATAACGTGCACAAGTGTTTTAAGGCGCGACAAAGCAAGGGAGGGGGACCAAAGGGAAGGCAAAGTCAACGATCTTACTAGACTAGATGATGTTGAATTGCGCAAGTGCAGGGGATGAGGAAAAGGGAAAGTGCGGGGGAAGGGGAGGGGGTAGTGCGATACATACGATCAACATTAAATGATATATATATATATATAAAATAAATAAAACAATAGTTAAAAAGTGCGGCCAGCTTGTGGCAAGTGCAGGGTTAAGTGCAGACATCAAGTGTCAATAGCTGGAGGGGACTGTAGGGATACAGAAACAGCCCCCAAGTGCAGGGTTGCCCGGGAGGCAGGTGTGCAGCTGGCAGGAGAGGGGACCTGGACCCAAGATCAGAGAGTAGCCAAGTGACCAGTGCAGTTTCAGTTAGGAGTTCAGCAGGTGAGAGGAGGTGAGAAAGCAGAAGCAAAGAGGAAGGTGTTGAGGTGCTTCCGGAACCGGAGATGGTTCTCGTCAACTTTCAGGGAGACAGGGGGGCTGTTCCAGATGGAGGCCCCAGCCGAAGAAAGAGATCTACCACGAACTTGTTGCTTGGAGAAGCGACTGACCCTGAGGGAGTTGGAGGATAGATATTTAGGAAGAGAGAGTTGAAGGTAATGAGGCCCCAGGCACCAGAATGCCTTGTGGACAATGCAGAGGGTCTTGAACTTAATCCTTGCAGCCAGTGGGAGCCAGTGCAGAGATTTCAGTCCTGGAGAGATATGATCTCTGTGCGTGAGTAATGGTTGGGTGGGGGCGCGGATCGTGTAAATGGAAGTGTGTGTGTGCTATTATGCGTGCGTGCATTTTTCCCATTAAGGTTATGAGAGGGTAGCCAAGACCCTGCTAGTCACCCATGTCTGAATGGCATTTGAATGGGCGGACAGGGGCTATACTATGAATTAGGCAGGGGGATTATGTTCAATGGGATAGACAATTATGTGAGTAGCTACAGTTTGAATGTTTTGTCCCGAAAGGTAGTTTAATGCTTATGGCAGAGATGTTGTCCAATAGTGTTTCTGTTATATGTGATTGCAGAGGTGTGTGGGAAAGAGGTTGTGCCTTTGGCTAAGTTACAAAGGTCCGCAGCGTGAGAGGAAAAAATGGGTTAGCGGCACAAACAATAATGTCTACTCCCGGCATTCAATCCATGTGCAAAGAGAAGTGCTTAGTCACACCTACGATCTAAGGACAATAAATAGATAAACAAACAAACAAACAAACAAATAAATAAATAAATAAACACCCTCTGAGTGGATCTTAGAGTGATACATTGTCCTCACCTGGTCCTTCAAGTGTGAAAAGAAATGCCCACCTTACATGTCTATTTGCGGCGTCAATGCCCACCCTCATATGCTTTAGCGTTGCATACAGTGTCGATTACAAATGAAGATTCAAATGTAACTAATTAGCCCCGTCCAAGTTGATCCAATTGCTTGACCTACGGTGTGTTTAAGCGTGATGATTGCCCTCCTAAGAGCCCATTTGAGTGCAACGCGTGGCCCACTCTCAGGAATGATGCGCGATATGAGGCAGAGCTCTTCAGAGGTGGGACTGCAGGTACGCATGCCTCCACTTCCCACCTAACCTGAGAATGGCCTACCTACACTCTCTGTTTCCTCCCCTGGTTGCTTGTAGATCCCTTGCTGGCAAATTGAACGCCCCCCCTCCCCTGCTGCCGTATCCAGTGATAATCTTGTGGCAAAAAAGCTGCGGCAGAAAAAGCTGGTGTTTAAAATGCACAATTTTTGATTGATTGATTGATATTTTATTTCTATCGCGCTCGTACACAAGTGTTTCAGAGCGCGACAAGGCAAGGGAGAGGAACAGGGGAGAACAAAACAGCGATCTTACTAGGCCCAGTGACATTGAGAACACGCAGGTGCATGGGAGAGGGGGAGGGGAAAAGTGCATGGAAGGGGAGAGGTGGAAAGTGCGAAGCAGAGGAGAAACAAATAAATAACAAAAAATAAATAATAAAGGCAACAAACAGTGGTAATGCAGCCAGCAATTTGCAAGTGCTAGGATTTGAATGCATTTATATGTGGGGGGTGGGTGCGGGTAATATTTTATGGCAAGGGCAGTATGGGGGGACTGCTGGGGGTCTGCCTCCACACATAAATTCATTTGAATGTGCATTTTTAAGGGCGGCTTTTTCGGCCACAGGATTTTGGGCGGGGCTATCACATAGAACCCTCCCCTTACCCCCTGTTGTTACCTCTGCTCCCTCACCGTGTCCTCCGCCTATGACTTGTAAAGTGCTCCGCTTCTTCCTGGGGCTGGGTCCGTGCTCAATTAATACCCTAATAATTATATTAATAATGACAGCAAAGAAGGCACTGTGAAGCCCTCGGCTGATGCAGCGACACAGGCCCAGAAGGTGATAGTCACTTGGGAATGTTATCACACGGTTAATGAATATGCCAAGCCCGTGGTGAGAAATGCCGTATGTTCATTTTTCATCAAGCAAGGCCACACTATTTTGAGACCGGAAACAGAGGGCCTCTGTTGAAAGGGTGCCATCTTGTCCAGGCTTCACAGTGGTACGTTCAGAGCGTGCTAGAGCAGGAGAGAGCAGCTCTGGTGATTTGCATCTCCGACTAAGAAAAACACATTAGAGTGAGACACGCAGGAGGGTTTGAGCTCCTTTGTTTGGTGAATAAAATAACGTAGAAACAAGGCCATTGTTCATTTCAGGTGGGAACTGGCGCTTGCACTACTGCGCAGGCTGAAATATCAGTGCACAAAATCCTTCCCATCATCCCTAACTTCTGGAAGGTGCTCAGAAACTGTCCCCAGGCACTAAAATGTGTGATTTATTTGCCAGGTGCATGCAGACGTTCAAATACAGATACAAAGAAACACACACAGAGGGGCGTCCCAACAACTCCTGATCCCAAGCTGGAAGGCGACAACGTATTTTTTGGGGGGGGGGGTTTTGTTGCTTCAGTCAGAGAATGGGTGCTATTTTGCAACCTTGGAAAAGGTGAACTTCTTTTTGGTTTTTGAAAAGACAAACGCTTTGCCAGCTTCTCTATTTGCTGGGTGGGCTTCATTACATGCACGGGGTGAAGTTAAGCTGTGGCGGGGACGCGTGATATTTTGATGATGTTATTTGGGTCCTCTTGGGTGCCGCACATTCCTGGGGTACAATGGACCCAGACATGTTCGACGATCATCAACTAAAGGACGTTATAATACATCTCGAATGCTCTGAAATCCATAACTGAAATATGAAATGGGGAGCAGATGAATGGAAGAAAGGCAATCATTTGAACAATGCTGTGGCGATTATCGGGGATGAAACCTTCATAAGCAAGACTTGCCTGGATATAAGTGGGGGTGTGCACAAGCAGGATTTGGAGTTCATTAAGATGTGCATTGTTTAAAGACGAGAGGCAGTATAACACATTAGTCCAAGAAGGATTGTGTGTGTATGTGACACACCGCACCATAACAGACAGAAAGTCAGGCAGTCAGACTGACAGATTGATATAGATATGTAGCTAAGGAAATTAGATAGACAGATTCCAGATAGATAAGCAGAGATACAGCAGGCAGATAGACAAGCACGATGCCAATAAAAACAGAGAGAGAGAGATAGAGAGAGAGAGAGAGAGAGAGAGAGAGAGAGAGAGAGAGAGAGATTCAGGCTACTAACTAGATAGATTAATAGGTAACTGATGTAGTGCAGCGTATAGAAACTAGAAACACCTATGTATGAGCGCGAAATAAATAAAATATCATAACATCAACATCAACATCAACAATGACATCAAGTTATGTTCATGGAACACGCGAGGTCATGTACATCTGACTGCTCCGGGAGGTCCCAATCTTGGAGAATTCCACATAATCTGTCTACAGGAAACTTGGCTGCAGCAAACTCCCACACTAGAAGGTTATCAAATCATTCTATCCCCTGCTGCAAGAGGATCCAAAGGACGTCCAACTTCAGGTCTCCTAATAGCCTGCCGAAACGGTTCTGGAGCCTCCATTGTACAGACGATGATTGCAAATCAATCAATTTTGGCAGTAGAAATTGCCTGGCAAGGTGACGCAAATCACAAGACAGATTTTTCAAAACTGGCTATAATAAATCTCTATTGGAACCCAGCCGCAATCACTACAAAAAAATTCATAAACCTCTGTGAAACAACAATTGACGCAATAAGAACCGAGCACGACATAGAGAATATCCTGATATGCGGAGATCTAAATGTCATCCAAACAATCAACACGAACGCAACGGAATCACAAAAGGCGTCCGTACACCGGACGCACAATCTGGCGAAAGTTCACCGACTCGAGTGAGCTATACAACTTGGATGAAGTGTTCGTGGAAATAGATAGAATAGCAACCTGGCAGAGAGCATCCTCAGCCTCCACGATCGATTATATTTATGTATCCAAATCCATGTTGCAACGCCTACAACTCTTCAAAGTACGGCACACTCCAACAAGTGACCACAACTTGCTGGAAACTGCATGGAACCTCAAAATCAAAAAAAATCGTCAAATGAACATACAAATCGAGGCAAACGCGAAAGGCACTAGAATCAAATTAAGCAGTGCTGAAATTCTCAAAATCACAGCAAAATACAAAGCCATTACCACCCCAGCGACATGCCTCAGTATTGATTACCAACCCTTACTGCTGCCGTATGTACAATCAACAAAAAGAAAAAGAAATGCAACAAACAAAAATCCAAGGCATGCATACAACAAAGTTCTAATTGACAAAAGACGTGAATACAGAAGACTTCTTCGAATAGTCTCCAAGCAAATGCCCACAAATGGCACATCAGAGATGCAAAATATCAAAACAAAATACAAAGCCTGGGTAAAATCATATAGACACAATTTGTAACAAGAGGACGCCGAACAAATAACAAAAGCGCTCATCAACAACAATAGCAGGAACTTTTGGTCCTTAATACATAATGTTGAACAAACCCAGGACAATCAAATTCTAAATAACATCAGTCAACACACATAGGAAAGTCACTTCAGTAAAGTCTTTAAATCTGATTTAAACGCAAAACCACAGGCACAACAACTAACAGGTGAACAATGGGTGAACTTAGACAAAAAAGAAGACATCATTGACATCATTAACAAATTGAAAAATTCACGTGCGCCAGGCCCAGATGGCATCAGTAACGCAGAACTAAAAAATCATCCAGAGGAATGGGCCACCTTGCTAAGCATCATTTTTAAGCGATGCAACGAAACGAGATCAGTACCACAATCCTGGTCCAAAGCAATCGTGGTACCAATCTACAAAAAAGGCAGTCTTACGGATCCATCAAACTTCCGACCTATAGCCTTACTAGATGTCATGGGGAAAGTATACGCCTCACTACTCTTGACGAGATTCCAAAGATGGGCGGCCTCTGCAGAATGTAATGACGAAATGCAAACGGGGTTCAAGAAACACACAGGCACAACATGTAACATACTAGTGTGCAGCATACTAAAAGCAAAAACCCTAGAAAAGAAGCACCGTCTATTTGCAGCTTATATTGACTTTTCGCAAGCGTTTGACAGAGTTGAAAGATCTCTCCTGTGGAACAAACTTGAAGCATGGAAATGTCCCCACGCTTTGCTAGAGCCAATTCAAGCTCTGCACCAGGAAACATCCATGAGAGTCAGACTCAGTCGTGAAGGCGATCTATCATCTGAAATAAACACCACACGAGGAGTCAAACAAGGTTGCCCACTAGCATCAGCACTCTTTATCACTTACATAGGTGACATTCAAAACATGAGAAGTCCAACACGAGTCTTCCCACCAACATTAGGTAAAACACAAATTGGACACTTACTCTACGCTGATGATCTAACGATTTTTGACCAAACCCAAATTGGCCTACAGCGTAAACTTGACGCCCTCCTAATCTACGCCAATAGCAATCATCTGGAAATCAATATTAATAAAACAAAAATCATGATTTTCCAATCCCATTCAAGAAAGGAAAACTTTCAATGGCATTTGGGCAAAACCAAAATCGAAGTGGTCTCAAACTTTAAATACCTAGGAGTCCACATGGACAGTTCCCAACATGAGACCACAATGCAGCAGGAATTACACACAAAAATGAACAAACTAACAGTGCAAGCAAAAAAATTAACAGCAAATTTGGAAAATTCTCCTTGAAACCAATAATAAACTTCTACAAGATGAAAGTCGTACCTACCATCATATACGGCAGTGAAGCCATGCCAACGATTCCACAGAAGGTCTGGTGCAAACTAGAGGCTTATTTTTGGCGCAAAGTTCTCAATCTACCAAATTCGACTCCAGGGACAGCAATACGACGCGAACTAAGCTTACAATCCCTAGAATGTGCCGCTACCTGTAATGGAATCATGCTATACCGCAAATGCAGAATGGACAGCAAAAACAAAATCTTCAGCATCATTAAACAAGAAATGAATGATAATACGTGTAACATGATAACCAACTGGCAAAGGCAAAATCAAAAAGTATTAGAGGCAATCAACTCAGATGAAGACAAACTCATCACAAATCCATGCAAAGTGCTAAAGAAGATAAAAGACATGGACTGGGCCAAAACGATCGACGACACCTCGATGCTAAAACTCATCGCTCACCTACCAAGTTTCACTGCAAAAAGAAACGAACTACAAAACTACATAAAACAATTTCCAAACAGGCAAGCACAGAGCTTAATCCTACGCGCTAGGCTCAACCTGTTTAAAACAAACGAAATAAGACACGTACGAGGACAAACACAGTCAAACATCTGTAGATTTTGCTCCAATGATACACAACCTACAACGGAGACAATAAGACATTTACTCATGACATGCACAGCGACCGCAGCACTTAGACAGTGCTATCTGCCAATGATACCAGGTTTCAGCACACTGCCAGAAGAGCAACTGTGGTGGTGCAGACTCATCGGGGGAGACAAAACAACGTGGCAAATAGCAACTGCAAAAATGTTAGAACATATTGATGCAAAGTTATTAAACGCAAACAATGAATAGAAAAAAAAAAAAAAAAAAGTCTGCAAAACAGAAAGCAAAGACATGTCTTCCTGTCTTCCTGTGTAGTTCACTACAAAAAGTTTAGAATTGTAAAATCATGTTTTGATAAAACAATAATAAAAAAAAAAAAAAAAAAAATATCATATCATATAGATGGACAGACAGTGTGAGGGGCCTGACATCTGTTAAACATTTGGAATATGACAGGTTCAGCATCATAGGATGTGATGAGATGCATCCGTGTTGCTATAGTGATGTGTAAATAGTTAATTCTAAGTCTCATCATAGAGCTCTCAATAGTACAATGGGGATGTCCATGGGAGTGGGGTGTGTTATGCTGTGAACTTCTTGAACATGGCTCTCGCTTCTGGGGATAAGTGCAACCTCTTTAGTTTCAAGGGCTCGAGTTCGAGCCTGGCTGCCTTTGGCGCCTGGTTGCTGAGTTGGACTCGGCCAGTCTGTAGTTGGGCTGCTCCTTGACTCATTTCTATTTGCACAGGTAATATTAGAGCTAGCTTCTTCACTCCTCTTCACTCCTGATGAGTAAACTGAGAGGTAGGACACTTTCTTCTCTTCTTTTTAGACACAGGTGAGAGGTGCCCCTGGTGCCCAGTTATGCCAGTTTTGCTCATTTAGGTTTCATTTAGGTTTGGTTTTGGGTGTTTAGCAAGCCCCTTGTCCCGGTGCTTCCCATTTTCCTTCCGACTCATTTTCTTTTTTTGTCCCACTTCCCTGCCCTACACTGCACCCTGATTGGCTAGTTGAAATTCCAGCTACAAGGAGAGTCTAGACCCTGTGTATGTGGCCTCTCCGTGCCATTTTCGGTCTCAGACACAGGGGCCCTTGGTGCCCAGTTCTAACCATTATGCTCATTTAGGTTTGGTTTTGGGTGCTTAGCAAGCCCCTTGTCAAAGGTGCTTCCCATACCCTCCCTACTTGTTTGATTGTTTTGACCCGCCTACCTTCCTTAACAATGCCTTGACTGGCTAGTTGAATTTCCAGCTACAACGCGGGTCTAGACCCTGTGTAACCTGCCTCACCGCACCATTTCTGGTCCCAGACGTAGGTGGGAGGTGCCCTTGGTGCCCAGTTCTATCCATTAATCTCATTTAGGTTTGGTTTTGGGTGCTTAGCAAGCCCCTTGTCACCGGTGCTTCCCCTATCCCTCATGACTTGTTTGCTTGTTTTGTCCCACCTCCCTTTCCTCCTCTGAGCCCTGATTAGCCCAAGAAAGACACTAAAGACTTCTAATCAGGGCAGCCCTCCTGCCCGGCAGCCCTCGGCAAAGGGCCCCAAGGCAAATGGCAGCTCATAGAGAAGCAGCTCCAGATCGTGTCTGCCAGTGTCAGGCGGGGAAGCAGGAAGCCGTCAACTAGCAGCGACTGACAAGGTAGGTGTGGTGCGGGCAGGGGGCAGCAAACACTGCACCACACTAAACTACCTACTGCTCTTATTCTTATTCCTACTATCTGATTTCATCACCCTTAAACCATGTTCTGACACATGTACCCACACCCATATGCCAACTGCATCCCTAATATAGTCCCACTGTGTTAGCTTCCCACACCCAGGTAAACCACAACGCTTAGCAACATCTCACATCTAGGTGAACTGTGTTGTGAAGCCTTTTCTCAAATCCAGGTGAACTGTGTTGCTTAGCCCTATCTCAAATCGGGGTACACTGTATTGCTTAGCAATATCTCAAATCAAGGTGACTGTGTTGCTAAGCCATATCTCAAATCTATGTGAACTGTGTTGCTTAGTCATGTCTCACATCTGGGTGAACTCTGTTGCTTAGCCATATCTCAAATCTATGTGAACTGTGTTTCTAAGCATTTTCTGAAATCAAGCTGAACCACATTGCACAGCCATATCTCGCATCTAGGTGAACTGCGTTGCTTAGCCATGTCTCACCTCTGGGTGAATGGTGTTGCTTAGCGATAGCTCAAATCTAGGAAAACTGTGTTGCTTAGCCATATCTCAAATCTGGGTGAACTGTATTGCTTAGTCGTGTCTCACATCTGGGTGAAATGCTTAGCCATGTCTCACATCTGGGAGAACTGTGTTGCTTAGCCATATCTCAAATCTAGGTGAACTGTGTTGCTTAGCCTTTCTCACATTTGGACAAACTAGCAATACCACCCACATAGTTGGTACGCCCTTGCCTCCAACAGAGGTGAACCAGACAGGCCAAGATCCAATTACTCACCACTCACCCACCATCATCACTACTAAAGTTTGACAATCCTGCTAGCTCAAGTGTGTTCCCAGTCTGTCATTAGTGCAAGGAAAGGTACCAACCCTGACAACTGAAAGCAGGCAGGATCCCCCTGAAGTAGTAAAGGCAGACCCCACAAATAGGCCAGCGGACACCTACTTCCAGGAAAGAACTAGGAGCCCCCCACCAGTTTTAGCTCACAAGCCATTGCCCACCCTCCCCAGCGAACCATCACAGCCTGATCAGCAATACTGCAACAAATATCATTGCCGCGGCTAAGCAATGGCTGGACAAAGACAAGCTCAATACACTGCAACCCCACCAATAAAAGAAGACCCACAGGGAAACAACCACTTAAAGGAACCTCACACTAAACCATAAAGGAGAACAACCACTGGGGAAACAGAAACACAAACAGTAACACAGGAGGGCAAACGCCTGTGTAACCCCCCCCCCCTCACTCCACCAATTATGGGAAGCCATTTGCAACCATTAGGCAAACAACCATCAATCATGGGAAGCCACTCGCAACCGTGAGACAATCGAAAAGATGCCTGAATAACAGACCATTCCTCACCAAAGAATCAGCCGGCGGAAGAGAAAGAAAGACGAGACATCCACAAGGGAACAACAAGACCCCACACCACTGAACTACAGAACACCAACAGAACGTATACCCAAAAATGGCACAGAAATAGAAGCAGCTCCATAGAAAAGACTAAAATCACTCTACCTGACCCCCTACCTCTCAAAGAGAGACCACCAGAGCAGACGCTCAAACGCGCCAGCAGGATACCAATACCTCAAAGAAAAAGGATGAAACAACTAGAAGACGGAGAAGGAGGAACCACTCCCTCACCCCGTACATCACCAAAAATGAAGGTAACCTCAACCACAACCAGACTGAATCTGAGGAAGAACCATAATGGGCCATCAACCCAATAAGAAACCTAACTGACCTATTCAACGAGGAAATCAGAATAACAAAAGACACTCAACAATCCACAGATGACAGGGAGAACTAGCAACAAAACCAACCACTCAAAGGCGCAAGCCAGAAGAAAGAGAACAACCTTAAAGAGAAAACTGCACTCCAACCTAATCAACACCAGATCGATGTCCAAACACGCAAACAAGATCTATGACATACTCTGCGATGGGGGAATCGACATCCTATTCATCACAGAAACCTTATTAGCTGAAAACTACAAAGTAATCCTGCACAGCTGCCTGCTGGAACATTTCTAATGCAAACAAGCGAGCAGAAAAGGGACAAGTGGAGGAGGTTGTGCAGTTCCCTACAAAGAACACCTAAAATTAAAAACAGCAAACTAATTCAAAATCCTAAATGCGAATCCCTGGTCCTTCAATTTATCACAGAACAACAATCAAACCTCAAATTCATCCTAATCTATAGGCCACCTTCCTAGAACGCCACCTTCCCAGACACCTTTGTAGAAGCGGTCACAAATGTAGCAATACGGCACAAGCATCTGATAATTCTCTGAGATTTCGACCTGTGGTTCAAAGATGTGAACCCCAACTCGCAGAAAGCACTAATCAAACAACTCAAGACCATGAATCTCCGACAGATGGTGAAAGGCATGACTCACACATCATGGCTCACACTGCATGAAATCTTTGCCAAGAAATCTGATGACAACATCAACACCCACCCAAATACTATGGAACAACCACCTCATCATCCCTTTCATGATCCAGATAGCATCAAATCCACCCAAAAAAATCTGAAAAATACCCACCTATTTGGAAATGAAACTGGAGAACCAGCAAGAGCAGCAATTTAAAAGAACAACTAGCAATATCAAAGTCAGCAATCACATAATTAGACGCAATGGTCATAGACAGAAAAGCAAACCTAAACCAGAAATGGATTACAGAAACAATAAATGACATCTGCCTGGAAAAATGCCTCGTCCCCTCAAAAAAGAAAGCTATGGCAAGATGGTTCACACCCAACCGAAAAACAAGGAAAAGGATCAACAGGAAACTAGAACACAAATGGAGGAAAAACCCTAACCAAGACAAAAGAGTAAAATAGCTACTACAAATCTGAGTATACAAATCTGAAATTCTCGAAGCAAAAAAGAAACAGAACGACCGGATTGCGAAAACAACCAACACCCAAAAATAACTATTTAAGATCATAAATGAGATGAGAAATCTGCTGGATGCAACCACTCACTGACACCATCCCAAAATGTGATGATAAGACAGACCATTTCAACAACAAAATCACCAGCATACACTGAGCCATACAACGCAGATCAATTAACCAAACAACCCACCAGCTACCACCAACCCTGGGACCAAGGAACAACATGCACTGCTTCCAACAGATGTTGACAGAGAAACTACTAAATTTGGTGAAAAAGAGCAACAAAGCATGTTCCCCAATGGACCTATGTCCCCCACACATCTACAAATCATTTCTCTCATAGGACACACATTCGGAATACTACCTAAACCTCTTTAACAAATCCCTCTCAACATGAAAAGTACCAAGAGCTTCTCAAAATGGCCTACATCAAACCTCTACTCAAGGACACAATGGGCGATGTGGAAGACCCCTCTAACTATAGACCAATCTCGAACATCCCCTACCCGGCAAAAATACTAGAGACCTACGTCTACCAACAATTACTGGAGCATGTTGAAAATAACCAACGACCAGATCAGGTGCAAGTAGGATTCAGACTCTTGAGAGGGACTGAAACAGCACTAGTCTCAATCCGGGATGACATACAGATGAACACGTCTCCAACACCAAATCAGCACTGATACTACTAGATCCCTCAGCTACCTTCAACACCATCAACCACAACATCCTGATTAAAAGAATAGAAGAAATAGGGCTCACTGACTCAGCAGAAACAATCTGACTAAAGCCTTTCAAATCCACGCTACAGGATTCTGCCTGCATCCTCACTATCCCTGCTTCTCCTCAACATCTACATGACGCCACTAATCAACCTCATCAAAAGACACAGACTAACATGCTACAATTATGCAGACAATTCACAAATCATCTTCAAATTCAGTGACATACAAGAAGAGAAAACACCCTTAGACAGAGTGTCTCAAGGAGCTATAACAATGGATGAACATTAACAAACTCAAAATCAACCCAGACAAAACCGAAATCATGATCACACCAGTAGACAGAGGAAGCAACCAAAACATGCCATAGCCGACAGAACTGGGAAACACACCAACACCATCCAAAGTTGTAAAAAACCTCAGAATCATCCTGGACAACAAGTTAACACTCAAACCCCAAGTCAATGCAATAATCAGAAAATGCTTCTTCCTACAAACAATAAAAAAGATCTTATCATTTCTCTCCTTCAGGCACAAAACACTAGCCATCATATGCCTCATTATGTCCAGGGTTGATTATGCTAACAGCATATACTTTGGAATGCCAGAACGCCTGCTGAGGAAACTACAACGAATACAAAATGTGGCAGCCAGACTTCTCCTCAAATCAACAGAAAAGACCACATCACACACGCTCTCAGGATGCTACACTGGCTCCCGGTAAAAAAAGGAATCTCTTTCAAAACCCTGTGCATAATGCACAGTGCAGTACGTGGCCAGGGAGCAGAATTTATCCAAAAGAAATTCTCCATCTGCAAACCAGCCAGAACCCTGAGATCCTGCAATGATGACTGCCTTGAACCCAAAGGACATGAAGAAAAAGCTGGGCAGTTCAGCATTCTCATGCTTAGCCATGAATCTATGGAGCTACCTCCCCAGGGTAATACGAACCATCGAGGACCATACAGAATTCAGGAAATTGCTGAAAACCTGGCTGTTCAACTCCGAACACAACAAAAGTGACTGAACAATGCCTGCACACTGTGCAACCTAGCAAGCACAGGGAAAAGGAGAAGCAGCCAGAATTAACAAATTAGGGCAAAGACCAAAGAGAAGCACCCCACCCCCGATCCAACCGGAGAACATCTGAGCAAAGAGAAGGTGATAAAGCAGAATCTACAGGGCCAGGGAAGAAGGCCCAGGGAAACTGAGGGAGGGAGATGAGGGAAGGGAGACACACCACCATGCATGCCACGAGTAAGGGCAACATGAGTGAACTAGACTCAGTGCCATCCCTGCCCTACTAGAAAGTTAAACTCCTCAAGGGAACCCTGTCAAAGAACCCACACCAGCCGCAGACCACCCTCGGGTCAGAGAACCAGCACCCAAACAAAAACAGAGCAAATGAGCAGTGTTCAAAGTGCCAACGTACGAGCAGTGCAGCATTGAAACCCATTGCCTCAGATGCAACCTCACCGATACAACTAGAAAGGGCAACGCAGGATTGGTAGGCACTACTAATGAACCAGAAATAGGTTTAGACCTGCCACTAACCAAAACTAATACCAACACTCAAACCTCTGCACACAGACAACCAGAACTCCTTAGCACTGCAAACTGCACATACTTCACAACATTACAACAATAAAACACAGCACACACAAACTGGCACATCACCACATGATGGCCACCTCCTGAATCTCGCACCCAGGCTCAGTGAACGGTCCATCCGAACTGAAGCTGCCAACAGCACATCACAGTTCCCTTGATCTTTTTTCCTGCTCCTCCCACCAACCTTTACCCCCTCCTTATTTGCACATAGCTGCTAAAGTGCCTTTTGGTTACTGGCAGGCACCTTCATAAAGAGTATATAATCTGTGTGTATATACATTCAGGTGGTGCCCACTCACCTTTCTCTTTAATATATTTTCCTACAATAACATATTTTTGATAAGAAGGTTTTCACGCATTGTTAATAATGCTCTATAGTAAGATTTTTCTAGAGTTTTACAATAAAATAAGTGTTGATCTCTCTACAATTAATTTAAATACATTTTGGCATGTTTTCTTAGTGAGGATTGAAATACACCAACACAATATGGTCAATCCTGACTTAGCTGCTTGCTTATAGTTTAAGACTGTCGGAATGTTAGGCCTGTGTACTGGGTACCCCATTTTGTGTGTGAGCCTGAGAAGGACATGGCCGGCCACACTTTGCCTCCACCTGCACATGCACGGTCCACCGAGCGGCAATACCATCTCAGGTGCTGTGGCAGACTCTCGCCTCCTGTGGCCGCATGTACTTCCCATGAGGTTTGGTGAGAAGTCCATTGCATTTTAACCATTTGGTGATGTCGATATACAGTGACTGCTCGGAGGAGAGTGCTAGATGCACATGCCGACAGTCAAGAGAAGCAAGCACCAGGAGCAGGCACACATGAACCTCACTGCAAATCACGGATTTCTATCCATCCCATCTGTCAGAAACAAACAATATTTTCTAGGCAGCAATATGGCGATTCTGATCCATGCAAACATGTTATTTAATCACCCCAGAGGTGCAAACACCTTTAAACTTAGTTCACTCTTTTTTGGGAAAATTAACTAAAACAATCAACAGACAACTCGCATTTGTGAAGCCTTTAAGATTGTAGAAAAATCAAAGGTTTAAAAAGAAAAGGAACTATGTTATATTCGAGAACCACTTTACACTGCAGGTACACCAGTTGTTTAAAAAGGACCTGAGATGCAGTAAATATTTCACTTCTCTGGACTGGAGATACTGAGAATGTGCCTCTGTGAGTAGAGTCGCGATTTAAGAAATTATAGAAATCAGCCGAGGACCGTTCCTAGAGGCCCTTGACCTTAGAACAGAAGGCGACTTGTGGCTCTCCAGATGTTTCGGCCTACAACTTCCATCCAATTTAGCAAGCACAATCAATGGTGAGGGATCATGGGAGTCATAGTCCAAAATAAATGAAGAACCAATTTTGCCTCAAACTGCCTTAGAAGATACTATTAGAGTCTAAGCATCTATAGTGTTAAGTCAGTCCTGTAAGGTTGTGTTATTATCTGTCTATCCCCTGCCTCTGCTGATGAGACTTCCACCGGAGGCTCCTGGTTATAGCATAACTTTAATCAGCACTAGACTAATTTACTGCACCTCAGTTCTGAAGATGCAAGCGTGTACTACTGTGCAAATTGGCCAGCGATCATGTACCGCAACACGTGCGATACAGTGCCTACCATTTTCACTATCCCCTTTCTACGTTTGTGCCGCGTATGAAACTCCAGCTGGAAAATCCTGGTCTATGACTGGCTTATTAACTTTTTGCCTTTTCGTTTCCAGCCGGCTCATGTGCCTGGGGAGCCAGCAATAATACCAATTTGCGAACATTGTTAAGGGGTACATTGGTGGAGACATCAGGTGAGTCTTAGATGAGGCAGGTGACCGGTTTAATGTTTGTGCCAGGCATGCATGTCTCATTTCTGCCAGCATAGTTGCTTCTGAGGTTCGATGTACAAGTTTTAAGTTTTGCACTTTGTGAAATACATGTCAACATTTGCGTCGTCTGGGCTAATTTCAATTTTCCCAGGTGCAATGCTGTCATTTTTAGTAGTGATATGGATATGTTGCTCTAACTGGAGTATTTCAAGACCCACACAACAAAGACATCCCCTAGAGGTTCTTCTGTAAGGACGTTGATGATCAGAAGTTTCTGAGTCCTCAGACTTCCTGATGAAAAGTGAATGCGAATGGTGAGTGCGTTAGTGACTACACTGCTATAGCTGACACTAACCCTTGAAAAGGGCAGTTTTAAAGTGACTTTTCAAGGATGACAGAGCAGTGATTTTACACTTTTTTAGTGGAAGGGTGCTCCCGTTGTTGTCACTTGGAAAGCAAACGGTCTATCTTCTTTTGGAGGAGATGGTGACCTTGGGACGTGCAAACGGGAGAAGGTTTCTGCTGTGCAAGACCCGGGGGAGTGGACCTGATGATTTTACAGGAGAGATAGGTAGGAGATAGGTCTGGTTGGGATTTCGCGGCAAGTCAGGCCCTTTTCCCCTGGAATCAGTTTTCCACCTGTAGCCAGTGAAGGGACTCTTGCCTCAGAGATGGGGTCCCCTTTCCTAAAGCAGCATGCGGGTTGGATCATCGCTTTCTGAACTCACTGTAGTCGGGCAGTACGTTTCTCGGGAAGGATTTTATGCAGGCAGTTGGCATAATCAAGTCGGCGGTGTACGGCTTCTCCCCCCGGTGGGGGATCTGTCTTCAAAGACAATAATGAGGATGATTGTTCAGGCTTTACTCAGTTTCCTGCCACAACATTAATCTGTGGGATCACCACAATCTCTTCATTGAACTAGAGTACATAAACTATCTTTAAAACACGCCTATGCAATAGATTATAAAGTGGGGTAGATAGGTTGGTGGTTGATGGGGTATCATTATTCTATCTCAGGGTATTCACCATGTCTTGTATTCAGTCAGGTATTTCTGTAGGGTGTATTTAATAGCTTCAAGCATGTCAACACTTGAGAGCGCTGTGGTCCTTCATTCTTTTCAATAGTTGCCTGAGTCTATAATTCTAACTGTTCTTTTATAACGCGCGTAATACCAGAGACCAGTCTCTAAGCGTGAAACCTTGCTATGCATTGTCTTGAGTTGCCCGTGAGCTATCCTCCTGGCCTAATACCGGAGACCAGTCTCTACGCGTGAAACCTTGCTATGCATTGTCTTGCTTCCAAGACAAACGAGTTGCCCGTGAGCTATCCTCCTGGCCAAATACCGGACACCATTCTCTAAGCGCGAAACCTTGCTATGCATTGTCTTGCTTCCAAGACAAACGAGTTGCCTGTGAGCTATCCTCCTGGCCTAATACCGGAGACCAGTCTCTAAGCGCGAAACCTTGCTATGCATTGTCTTGCTTCCAAGACAAACGAGTTGCCCGTGAGCTATCCACCTGGCCTAATACCGGAGACCAGTCTCTAAGCGCGATACCTTGCTATGCATTGTCTTGCTTCCAAGACAAACGAGTTGCCCGTGAGCTATCCTCCTGGCCTAATACCGGAGACCAGTCTCTAAGCGCGATACCTTGCTATGCATTGTCTTGCTTCCAAGACAAACTAGTTGCCCGTGAGCTATCCTCCTGGCCTAATACCGGAGACCAGTCTCTACGCGTGATACCTTGGTATGCATTGTCTTGCTTCCAAGACAAACGAGTTGCCCGTGAGCTATCCTCCTGGCCTAATACCGGAGACCAGTCTCTACGCGTGATACCTTGCTATGCATTGTCTTGCTTCCAAACAAACGAGTTGCCCGTGAGCTATCCTCCTGGCCTAATACCGGAGACCAGTCTCTACGCGTGATACCTTGCTATGCATTGTCTTGCTTCCAAGACAAACGAGTTGCCCGTGAGCTATCCTCCTGGCCTAATACCGGAGACCAGTCTCTACGCGTGATACCTTGCTATGCATTGTCTTGCTTCCAAGACAAACGAGTTGCCCGTGAGCTATCCTCCTGGCCTAATACCGGAGACCAGTCTCTAAACGTGAAACCTTGCTATGCATTGTCTTGCTTCCAAGACAAACGAGTTGCCCGTGAGCTATCCTCCTGGCCTAATACCGGAGACCAGTCTCTAAGCGTGATACCTTGCTATGCATTGTCTTGCTTCCAAGACAAACGAGTTGCCCGTGAGCTATCCTCCTGGCCTAATACCGGAGACCAGTCTCTAAGCGTGATACCTTGCTATGCATTGTCTTGCTTCCAAGACAAACGAGTTGCCCGTGAGCTATCCTCCTGGCCTAATACCGGAGACCAGTCTCTAAGCGTGATACCTTGCTATGCATTGTCTTGCTTCCAAGACAAACGAGTTGCCCGTGAGCTATCCTCCTGGCCTAATACCGGAGACCAGTCTCTAAGCGCGATACCTTGCTATGCATTGTCTTGCTTCCAAGACAAACGGGTTGCCCCTGACCTCTCCTCCTGGCCCAATACCGGAGAAAGGAAAGCAGGTGAAAGGCACAGTACCGTGGGTTTCTGAGATGAAGGAACATTCTCTTTGTGTGTGTTGTGGAGGCAGAAGAACAAAAGAAGTACACACCATCCAGATAAATCAGAACCCAATGAGTCTGCTCTGTCTGTATCCTAGAAAGATGCATAAGAACACACTGGCTCTGAGAGCTCTCCATTGGTTGACAGTAGGGCACGTGCTGAGCACCATATGCACTGTAGCATATGGTAGCACATAACATTAATACGTGAATCCCCTCACTGCAAACCAAAGGGGGTCCTGGGTCCAGCAGATCCAAGGCAATCCATCTATTTGCAGAGGCATGTGGCATCCGAAACTGATTACAAACCCAATTTGGGGGCCCCATCCAGCCTACCTGCCATCAAGAGTACCTTGAAAGCTTCTGTCGCCAAGAAGACCTTCTTTGCGTCTCTAAATGCAACAGGAACAATCCCCTCTTGGGGGCGTGACCTGGTCCTTAGCTTGTTGTCTGGTTACAGCAACCCTAACCAGGCGGCGGGCTTTGAGACAACAATCAAAAGATCTCCACAAAAGCGCCTGCCTGTGTCCAACCTCAGGCGAAGGATCTCCTCTCCGGGGCTGGCGATGGCGCAGTAACTGGAAAAACCCATTCAGTCCACTTTGCAAAAGCTCCTGTAATGTGCTTTCACCAAATACGCGGCCAAAAATGATACACTCAACGCATTGCACAACATGTGTTTCTTTTAGGTGGGATATACAGCTTTGCTAGGAAATTCACCTGAGACCATCGGAAGGAGCCAGGGCGAATTGTGCAAGTCCATCCTGTCCCCAACCCTAAACCCCTTTCTGTCACAGCCAACATACTGTTCTCCGCCATCCTGCAAACGCTACATCCTCTCGACGCCTTTTCGGCCAAGGTGTTTCACATTTTCCCATTTTCTGCTCCTGGTTCTCATCGTGAAGAGCCCCCTACAGGATAGCAGTATCATTCCGATACCAAAGTTCTGATGTCATGTCAAAATATGATCAGTTGTGGTTGTTGTTGCAGGGGTGGGAGAAGATTTTTCTTTTGGACTGTCTGAGAAGAGTTTGGGGCTTGTAGGAGACAGCAGGGTAGGCCCTGGGAGAAAGGAGCAGGGATGCTGGCCTTAACAACCAATGCCTGCCCACTGCCCAACCAATGCCTGCCCACTGCCCAACCAATGCCTGACAAGTGCCTTTGTTTCCTTGACAGGCCGTGTCCTCGATGGGCAAAAGTTCAAGAAGGCCACTGAACACAGCACCTGAGCATTTTAGATTGAGGTTTGGGGCATCTCTCAGACTTCCAAGCAACATAATATAGGAGGGAAATGGGGGACTGTGGCCCTCAAATTCCAAGCAGCCATTCCTCGTAACCAACGATTCTTCCCTCCCACGTCCCTTAGAAAGTAGCTCACAGTAATGTCTGGAGATTACAGACTGCCCCAATCCTTATGTGCCAACTCACAGGTGCTTGTTTCTGTTCCTCATGGGATGCAATATAGCAAGTCAGATAGCATAGCCAGCTAAGCGCTCGCCTCTGATATCTGTGTGAAGCTAATTGTGGCAGGTTCGAAACCCGGCCAGGTCAACTCAGCCTTTCATCCTTCTAAGGTCGATAACTTGAGTACTGCTCTATGGGATAACAATGTCTTCTTTTATTTCAGCACTCTGTGACCTATAGGTGTAGTGCTATATAAGAAATACATAATTATTTTTACATAATTATTATTATTTGAGACAGAGATGCGTAGAGTGAGAGAGGGGATTGGCATGTGGCATTGTGAGCTAGAGAAATGGGACCTGTTGTGCAAATGGCCAGTGGTAGGAGGGCAGGGTTGCAGGTTGGAAGGCTTAGTCAACTCTTTCCACTACTAAGTGAATCACTGCTAAGATCTCTTAGCACCTACACTACACACACAGAAACTATCCATAGATGGCTGCAACAGATCTAGCCTTTAGGCCATCAACACTAATCTGAACAATGATAAAGCTCTCCTCTTTAGCCCTAAAACACTCACCCACATCAGCGGCTAACCAGACCCACAGTGCTGTAGTCATCCCATCTTGGATTCTTCCATAATTATAACATACTTTCAAGTTTCTCTGCCAAACTCATAGAAAGCAGATCTCTATGACCCCCCCTCCTTTTCTCTTGCAGATCCACGCACAGCGAGGCCACCAAAAGTGGCAGGATCACTTTATACATAACCACTGACATTACATGGAACAGCCTCCTCCTTTCTCTCCATCTTGTGCCAGATCTCAAGTTCTGCAAGCACCTCAAGACTTTCCTCTTCTCCTCCTTCTTCCCTCTCTCCCTCGGGTGCTAAACCCCATAGTCGCTGGGATTGGTGGCCTGGGCCCTTATGTGTCCTTCTGGGTCCTGGCCTTCTGTCCAATCGGCCCCAGCACTTCCCTTCGGACCCCACTGGCCTGTGATGTCTCACAGGCCTGAACTTATTGTGCTGGCTGATGACCCCTCTTCCACCAACCGGTCACTACCTGGAACTTACCTGTTGCCTTGCAACTGGCTTTCTGGCACTCCCCCCACCCCTGTGGAGCCTCTAGCACTTACCCCTTCCCCTGTCCCTTCCCTCGCTCTGTACTTGCACGCTCTGAATGTTCACAAGGCCTAGTAGGACCGTTTTTTGTATTTTGCTCATCACTGTTATCATATGCCATTTTGGCTTACTGCACAAAAACCCAGACTCATTTAAAAGTGGAAAAGGTCGCTTTAATGTGACAGGCCAAAGCTTACAATCAAACGCTTAACTGGCTCCATAGCCTAACAAACTAAAGAAATATTTTAACCACCAATTAAATAAATTAAACATTTTCATTTTCATTTTTACCCCAATAATTAAATAATTAAATAACCCAATTCCTCCCTAATGATCCCTTGGATCCTACCGTCTCCTTGCCCCTTTTCCAGGCGTCCCGCTTTCTCCCAGGGGCCATGCCCCTCCAGGCTCAATACCTGTTCCCCCAGGGTGACCTGCTTGTGCAAACAGCGCCACCCCATCCTTTCCCGTGTCATTCCCCCATTGTGCTTCCCTCCCCCCACATCAAAAGGGGCCATGCCCCTGCGCCCCGACCCACTTCAACACCCTTCAAACTCCCCTCTACACCCCCTTCCTATGACCTGCAGCCAGCCTGACCTGCCACATCAGCAACATATATTACACACACTTTCACAATGCCCTGACCTGTCACACAAAACTACCAAACCCTACCCTCCTAACAGACCCCAAAACTCATAAACTCTCCATGTCATCTAAAACCCCCCCCCGCATAATCCCATGAACAATGGACCCCCCCATATTACATAACCAGACACTACCCTAAACGAAAATGAAACGGGTGGGAGGGCGGGACAATCATCAAGTCCTAACCAGGCTTTCTGCACCATTTATCTCTCATGCATGGCTTGGAGGAAGGAGAATTCAGATCTCTGCCCCTTTCCAGCCAATGGCGCTATTTATGGCAGGGTGTGTTCATGCTTTTCCAGTTCAGTCCCAGTCGGGCTGCTCAGCTTCGCACTATGTTCAGCTTGTTGATGACATTTTCGGGGAGGCCAGTTCTGGCTGTATTGCACATGTCTAGTACCGCCATGACCTGGGCTTAATGCTGTATTCCTTCCACTTCCAAGCACTGTCTTTTGAGTTGTTTCACCAACTGTAACAATACTCTCTTTATCAACCTCGAAGGGATTAAGAACTGTGTGGGCCCTGCTACAGGATTCAAATCTGTGTTCTGCAGGCTGAATGTAGCTATCTGGAGTGATTGCTTAACTCGCTGAGCTATCTCCGGCCTCTAACATTGAGCTCAGAACTTGAATACAAACATTTCTATTAGTTCTTTTGTTGAAAACATTCGTCCACTATTATTCTGTATCATTCACAAAGATATTGAAGGAAAAGTTACCTTTTCTTCCCTTCTAAGACAATACCATTGTAGTCAGAAGGTTTGTAGGTCAGTTTATACCGTGAGTAAGTAGCCGTTTTCCAAGCATTCTGATTGGCTAAGGATAGGTCTACAATAACATCAATGAGTTAATATGTGTTATTACCCAACTCGTCACTATTGGTTTTACCAACCTTGGAAGGACAAGATGGTCACCAGTATTTGAATCAGTTTACTTATAAATTGATGATTCTTATGTCATAAAATAGGGAGCCTTTATACTGTGGGAAAATCATCAATATTATGATTGCCCCTTCATGAGTACCCAGACCGAGGGCTGCGGAGACTATGGGAGAAGGTAAGAGTGTACCTCAGTGGAGATCTACCATAACCACTGATGTTCTGTATGAAGTCACATTGGATCTGGCTGATGGTTGCAAGAAAGCTGCCTAGAACTACCGCCCATGGGATCTTCTGTCTGAGGCCTTGTACGGCTTAAAATGGATGTGCTTGGGTATATGAGGATGCTTCTGGCATATGTTAGCATCACCTGGGCATGTGAGGCTGTCATTAGAATGGGATCACTATACCTGCCACGTGGGGTATTTATTGGCACAGTGACTTTGAGCAGCATAAACATGATGAAGCCATAACATGATATGCCAAATCCTGCATACAGGAAGCTGCATTTAGCATGTCAGGGCTGGACCTGAGCATGTAATGCAATCCCGTGTATATAAGGACTCCTGGGAATATGGTGTTTTATATGACATGAGTCATAGGTGCTTTGGGGTTTCAGTCAGCACCTGAACACGTGAGTATGAGGATCATACCTACTGTATGAAGCTAAATCTGGCACAAGAAGGACGTACTTGCCCATTTGAGGCGGCACTTTCCACGTGATGGCAGCACCTCGGCATACAAGGCTGTACCTTCCATATTCCTGGTACAGGAGACATTACCCGTCAGAACATGCAATGACAATATTTGGGCATTGTTGCATGTAGACTGCAATATAATAGCAACTCCTGTCCATGTCAAGTCGACCTCCTATGTGTTATGTTGGTTGCGTGTGCAGCTCCTACATTGCCCTCTAGCAGCTTCAAAGCTCTGAGGGTAAAAATAAGAGAGGGAGGGAGAGGTGCATTAGTAGCAGGGAGAGATGGAGGGAGAGGTGAGTTAGTAGCAGGGAGAGAGGGAGGGAGGAAGAAGTGAGTTAGTAGCAGGGAGAGAGAGAGGGAGGGAGAGGTGAGTTAGTAGCAGGGAGAGAGAGAGGGAGGGAGAGGAGAGTTAGTAGCAGGGAGAGAGAGTGGGAGGGAGAGGTGAGTTAGTAGCAGGGAGAGAGAGAGGGAGGGAGAGGAGAGTTAGTAGCAGGGAGAGAGGGGGAAGGGAGAGGTGAGTTAGTAGCAGGGAGAGAGAGGGAGGGAGAGGTGAGTTAGTAGCAGGGAGAGAGAGAGGGGGAGAGGAGAGTTAGTAGCAGGGAGAGAGAGAGGGAGGGGAGAGGAGAGTTAGTAGCAGGCAGAGAGGGAGGGAGAGGTGCGTTAGTAGCAGGGAGAGAGGGACGGAGAGGTGAGTTAGTAGCAGGGATAGAGAGAGGGAGGGAGAGGAGAGTTAGCAGGGAGAGAGGGAGGGAGAGGTGAGTTAGTAGCAGGGAGAGAGAGAGGGAGGGAGAGGAGAGTTAGTAGCAGGGGGAGAGAGAGGGAGGGAGAGGAGAGTTAATAGCAGGGAGAGAGGGAGGGAGGGAGAGGAGAGGAGAGTTAGTAGCAGGGAGAGAGAGAGGGAGGGAGAGGTGAGTTAGTAGTAGGGAGAGAGAGAGGGAGGGAGAGGAGAGTTAGTAGCAGGGAGAGAGAGAGGGAGGGAGAGGAGAGTTAATAGCAGGGAGAGAGGGAGGGAGAGGAGAGTTAGTAGCAGGGAGAGAGAGAGGGTGGGAGAGGTGAGTTAGTAGTAGGGAGAGAGAGAGGGAGGGAGAGGAGAGTTAGTAGCAGGGAGAGAGGGAGGGAGGAAGAAGTGAGTTAGTAGCAGGGAGAGAGAGAGGGAGGGAGAGGTGAGTTAGTAGCAGGGAGAGAGAGAGGGAGGGAGAGGAGAGTTAGTAGCAGGGAGAGAGAGTGGGAGGGAGAGGTGAGTTAGTAGCAGGGAGAGAGAGAGGGAGGGAGAGGAGAGTTAGTGGCAGGGAGAGAGGGGGAAGGGAGAGGTGAGTTAGTAGCAGGGAGAGAGAGGGAGGGAGAGGTGAGTTAGTAGCAGGGAGAGAGAGAGGGGGAGAGGAGAGTTAGTAGCAGGGAGAGAGAGAGGGAGGGGAGAGGAGAGTTAGTAGCAGGCAGAGAGGGAGGGAGAGGTGCGTTAGTAGCAGGGAGAGAGGGACGGAGAGGTGAGTTAGTAGGAGGGATAGAGAGAGGGAGGGAGAGGAGAGTTAGCAGGGAGAGAGGGAGGGAGAGGTGAGTTAGTAGCAGGGAGAGAGAGAGGGAGGGAGAGGAGAGTTAGTAGCTGGGGGAGAGAGAGGGAGGGAGAGGAGAGTTAATAGCAGGGAGAGAGGGAGGGAGGGAGAGGAGAGTTAGTAGCAGGGAGAGAGAGAGGGAGGGAGAGGTGAGTTAGTAGTAGGGAGAGAGAGAGGGAGGGAGAGGAGAGTTAGTAGCAGGGAGAGAGAGAGGGAGGGAGAGGAGAGTTAATAGCAGGGAGAGAGGGAGGGAGAGGAGAGTTAGTAGCAGAGAGAGAGAGAGGGTGGGAGAGGTGAGTTAGTAGTAGGGAGAGAGAGAGGGAGGGAGAGGAGAGTTAGTAGCAGGGAGAGAGAGAGGGAGGGAGAGGAGAGTTAATAGCAGGGAGAGAGGGAGGGAGAGGAGAGTTAGTAGCAGGGAGAGAGAGAGGGAGGGAGAGGTGAGTTAGTAGCAGGGAGAGAGAGCAGAATCACTAGTGATTATAACAATATAATGTTATGCTGATTGCATAAGCAGCGCATAGGCCACCTTTAGGAGGTCTATGCTTGGCATGCACAGCTTTACTTGGTATAAGGTGCCAGTATGTTGATGTTTGATGATACGTCTTCTATATATTATCAGTGCCCGTGAATGTGAGTACTTGACGCATGATGACTAAGCCTAGCATGTCAGGCTATAAGTGGGTGGCAGTGCCTGATTACAGGAGATTGCACGTGGCATATCAAGGGTACACAAAGGCATACGGTTGTATGTAATGTGTATGGCTGTATCTGCCACAAGAGAGAAATAACTGTTCTGATGACACTGTGCTGACGTGTTCGGGCAGTTTTCCTAGCCTTGGGTTGCTCTGCTGGGTATGCACATGGCATAACATGACATCACCGGCGGCACACTCTGGAATACGCCTTCTTAATATATGGTTGATAAATATGCTAGCTTTTGTAATGTTATCCGTGATAGGCCGATGTTAGGTTTTCTTATTAAAGTGATGCCATTTAACTTGTCATCATGGTCACAAGTCATGTGACTTTCACTCGGTCAGTTATCCTTGCTCAAATTACTCCTCTGTTAGGGTAAATACTGAAATCTATGTAGCAGCTTCTGTGATATGATGTAATAAGACATTGATAAGGCGCCTGTTGATGACATGTGTATGGCCACCCTATATGAGCCTAATTGCTCTGGCAGGACCCTTTGGCTATGGTCAGTAGTCCGGCAGCAATATTGTTTGGTGTGGATTTCTCTCCAGCGTGTATTTTTTGTGTATTTGTGAACCTCTTTCAAATATCCATTAGCCTGTGCATGTGCCATCTACATGGGGTTCATTTGGGTGGCTCCAGCGGGGTTCCCATCTACTTGACCCCCTGGCTGTTTTGTGAATGCTGCTGATGATTAATACTGGGATCATTATGATGTCATTACCCCAAATATTAACCTAGCAAACAAGAAGCATCTAACACAAAACAAGTAAAGAAAAATACACAGACCCGGCAATGAATTGAACATAGCAGTGCAAAATGTTTGCAGATAGCAAAGTGGACTGGGAGAAAAATACTAACTATACAGCTTTGATATGACAGGAAAATCCCTTTGACCAACAACTGCAGCAATTACGTGTCATCAGAACACTAGTAAGCACTAGTTCACCACTTGAGTAAGACTGGCCGTGTTGGCAGTGTTTAGCATTGGCAGATTAAGCAACTGTACTGAACTTTTGAAAGTAAAATAAAGGTTTCAGCAGAGCCTCTAAAGAAGTTCCTGTACATATTTCCACACTGAAATGCACTGTTACTGTCTATCTCTTCTAGATTACTGTACTTGCTCAGGCGGATGGTGAACTCATCTGCAAAGAGTGGCAAGCAAGTATGAGGGCGTGGCCTCGGTTCTCCTAATGTGCAGAATTGTGTCCTTCTCCATCAGGACCTCTTACAGCACCACAGGCAGACTAACAGCTATCAGTGCGGCTAGTCACCAAATGCTAAACTTCCCACCTAAGCAAGAGGCAAGCAAGGGTGACTTTTGGAAAACATCTCACTGAAGCTGTGAAAGCAGAAGTGTTTTTTTCATATTGTAGAGCAAGAGAGATGAACGCATTGTGTTGCTACGCTTGAAACAGTCCTGAGGTTATCGGTCTGTGCTTCGTCCAGCTAGTCTCGCAGGATATCAGAGCATTGAGCTGTTCCCAAAGAGATGACCGACCTCTCTGTCTGCAAGGGATGTGTTGGCCATTTCCTTTGCTTTGATGTGACAGTAAATGGCTGTTTCTCCTTTTCCCACAGTCCTACAATGTAGATGCATTCACGTTTTCCATCTGAGTTCCTACCGTGCTACTTGGCAACCCCATAAGCAACTGTCTATGTGTGTAAACAGTGAGCCCACTATGCTCACTCTAGCAAATGATCTGAATGTAGTGGTGGGGGGTGATCTATCACATGCTGCACATGCATAGATATTGCAGTGTGCATCGCTTCTAGTCCACATTCAGAAAGGATCTTTGGTCCAGGCCAATAATAATACTGTTTCCACAGAACACCATGAAATCCTTCAGATTCTAGACCCCAGATCCTGCCAGAATTGATGCATTGCTCTGTTCCTATTGGAAGTATAGGAAGCAGTCATCATTATAATATATTATATACATGAAATTGAATTAATGTAATATATGCGCAACCGCCTGAAGAGCACCCAGACACCGTTTCTTGCTCTGTAAGGTAAATCCGTAACTATAGCAACGTCCTGTGTAATCCCTCTATCGCTGCCTTGATATGCAAATGGAACAGATTATTCTGCGATGGAGACCACTAGTGTTCCACGCGCGGCATACGCGTGCTCCGAACTAATAGAAGGGGTCTCAATTTGCTTCATCCTGAGTGAGACCCCAAAATCTACTGAATTTAAATCTGATGAACGTATGTATTGACTGGTGAACTCATAATTCTGCTACAGGTGAAAAACATGACTGTGTACATGTGTACTTTTGGGGAAGGCCGTGATGTGCAAGGTGTTTGCATGCTGCACCGTCTCCTCCCTCCCCCACCTTTATTGTTGAAGGTCTTGCTTTCCCCTGAATGTTTCCTTTGCATGAAATGGAACCCTGGCAATTATGATGATGGCAGTGAGTACGACTATTGCCATGTCACACCTGGACCTACTTGACATTAAGGTCGAAATAGACATTTTCCTTATGCCGATTTGAGACTGAAGTTCATTGAAGAGAGACATGTCAGCATACCGGTGGAGAAATAGGTGTATAAGCGCAAACATTTTGTTCCTGGAATTTTTACTCCATACTTGTAAACATCACAACTGGGACCTGGCACAAGGTAAGGTATATGTTGTATCATTTCATAAAGTAAAAAGGGCAGTGTAGACAGGAACACATTTGGACCACATACAATCATGAAAAGGAAACAATAAAGGACCAGAGGAATAGACTGACGGATGTAGAAAGTGAGTTAACAATTGAGTGCTGGAAGCATAACCTCAAACAGATAGAACTTGAGTTAATAAATGAAGTAGAAGAATACTAGAATAGACCATTTAGAAAGTGAAATAAAAAGTTACTCCAATAGACATAAACTGGAGTATGTAAATAATGATTTTACAAGTCTGTGCTGAAGACATGGACTGTAGAAAGTTAGTCCATGCGCCCCACAGTGATTTTGCAGAACAAGGTGTAGGGACAAAACCCCTGCTCAAGCCAGAACTTCACTGAGTTCGCCCTTTGCCTTACTCTTGCTTCCGCGCGTAGGGATTACCTCACAGGAGCAAGCGGCATTACTGTTGTGGGCATGTTGGCTGCCTTTTGGTGACCTATAGTCCCATATTAGCACAACTCAGAATATAGGACTGCTTCCTCTAATCCAAGCACCCACTGCTTGCTTTTCTACTGTTTGTAATCCAGGAGAATGACTCCCTTCGTCTCTGCTCTCTCCACTGCCCAGAGGAACCCCTATGTCCCTTCTCTGGCATCTGTGACCAATGCTTCCCATGCCCTCAGGCACAGGCCGGCGACAGTTTTACACTCCCTGAACATCAATTTGCAAACATTTCTCTAAATGAGATCCTATGTTAAGGAAGACTGTGGCAGAAGTGCATTAACATGTTAGCATGTGGTTCTTCAATGTGAAAATGTTTTTTTGGGGGCGTCCAATTCTGAAGCACCCTTTTCCATGGGATTTCTTCAGTTCACCCAGAAGCCCATTTGTTAACCCCAGAAACTCTGTGTTACTGATTCTGGTTTATGCAGTACATGCTGACACTGCAAAGATCAGCACATGTCAACCTGTGCAGGTTCCTTTTGCGACACTTATAAGCCAACACTATTGCATTACAGTAGTGATAGGGAGAAAGGGCATATGAGCAGGCACACAGACTGTAGGTGCTGTTTGGTTATGTGTCCACCCAGTTCCTGCTCCTCCCTATCCAAAACACCTCCTTATGGGGACTCTATGAGCTCGCTTTAATCAAGCATTACAATCAAACTAGCCTACCAGTGTTTTTTTCAAAGCCGTCTTCTCAGAGTTAATGGGCCTCATCACGGCATGGCTGCCACCAAAACCGAGTCTGGATCTGGGTTCCCAGAATGGGGAATTTCCGGGCCATTCCGAGTTTGGAGGGCCCAGTAATTCCTCCCTCTGGGAAACCGGGCCCAGACATTCCCCATTCCCATCTGGGCCCCTATAGGGCTCAATGGGAATGGGAGAGGGAGCTAACAACGGGCCGATTACGACCGGCCCGTTGTTAGCTCCCTGGTCCCCTCGCGGGACCCGGTAAGGACGCCTGGTTTTACCAGGCGTCCTTACCGGGTCCCGCGAGGGGACCTCGTAATTTTGCATAATGGGTTTAACGGGTCCGCCTCCATTAGTGGAGCCCATTAACCCATCATGCAAAAGTCGTAATGAGGCCCAATGACTTAATTGGAGTTGTAAACCCGCTACTGCCGTAATAAAAATGTCTTACCAGGTATGCCTTCAGCCACTCGATTTGTAAGCACTCTAAGGGCCTCATTACACGGACGGCGGTGGACCAAGGTGCTATTAGCACCTTGGTCCATTCCGGTAAAATACCGGCACTGCCTTGGTGGAAAGGGGAATTACCGCCCTATTCCAAGGTTGGTGGGGCGGTAATTCCCCCTTCCCCCATTGCCCTTCCCCATTCCCATTTTTGCCCCATAGGGCATAATGGGAATGGGGAAGGTGCTAATTACGGCACCGCAAATTGCGGTACCGTAATTAGCTCCCTGGTACCTTTGCGGGTTGGTTTTTAACGCCTGCAGAAAGCAGGCGTTAAATTCTCCAACCCACAAAGGGACCTCGTAGTAAGGCGGTAAGGGTTTACCGGTACCGGTAATATACCGGTACCGGTAAACCCTTACCGCCTACCGTGTAATGAGGCCCTAAGTGTCTTTCATTGAAGTTCTGTTAAAAACAAGCATTGACAAAGCCATGTATATTTTGCATTTTATTTAATGTATATAGTGCTTTCACCAAAGTGCTGGACAGAAAATAAACAACGGTTCAAAGAAGCAATAAATGTGAGATTACAATGTTAAGTACATAATATTAATATTAAGTGGTCAGAGATGATATTTTAAGCACAGAATAAAACACAGAGGGAGAAGAGCAGGATTAGATAAGAGCAAAGTATTCCAGGAATTAGAGGAAAGAAGAAGTGAAAATGAGCAAACACGGGAGTGAGCACAAGGGATTTAGGAATAACAAGCAAAAAACGGGTTTGGAAATGTAAAGATCGAGGAGGTTTATAAACTGAGGCAAGATAAGATAGATAAGGAGGAGCAAAGCCATGCATGCATTTGAAAATGATATAGAGAAAATGAAAGCGAAGTCGGGAGTCAATAGAGAGCACTTAAAGGGAAACGAGAGGAGGTGATAGACGTGCGAGGAGGGAGACCAGAGAATGGATGAAATGCCGAACTGTAGCTAGAATGTAGAACTGCACGCTGGCACGGTAGGCAGTAAGTATACTTCAGAGAGCAGAGCAATAGTCAAGACGAGAAAAGACGAGAGAAGTCATGAGCAACTTTGTAGCATGAAAGGCCCCGGAAGCATAATTATACGTATGCATGTGCCGCATGGCCTGCTTAAACTTTGCCTTAATGACTGAAAATAATACTGCGCACAGAGGTTAGTATCCTTGTATGCGCAACACTCAATCCAGACCGTGGGAAAGGATTATGTCACCCACGTGTACATACTCCTTCTCTAGCGAACCCTCCATGAATGCATGATACTCTGAAGGCCCAGCTTTCCGAGATGCTTGACCCTTTCTGGAGCCTGAGACCATGCTATCTCCAACTTTCCATGACTAAAAACTGCCCTGCTTGAGCCCTCCGCTCCTCTAATTCCGACTTTCTGATTGTCAAACACTTCTCCAAGCAGAGAGTGGTGGGCAGGTCTCTCTCTTCGGCCGGTACCTCCCTTTGGAACAGCCTCCCTGGCCCTCTCAGACGTGACCCGGACCTCCTTAAATTCTGGAAACTCCTCAAAACTCTTCTTTTGTCTACCTCTTTCCCTTCCTTGCTAATCACCCCACTGCCGCTGAGACCGGTGGCCTGGTCCTCATGAATCTCACAGGATTCCATGCCTTCTACCCAGTCGACACCAGCACTGTCTATCCCCCACTGCACTGCCACCTGCGGGCCCCTGATTGGCGGCTGTGCATCCCACCCTTGGGATTCGCCCTCCCTAGCACTTAGCATGAGGCCTCCGCCTTGGCTCCCGCTGGCACTTCCCTGTGGGACCCCCACCAGCACTTGTCCATTCCTTGCCCCTCCCCCCTGATCCATCCCTATCTCCTGCACTTCTCCTCACTGCACCTGCACGTCCGAATGCCACCAGGCCTAGTAGGACCACAATTGTATATTTACTGTTTTGCCAATGTTATTCATTCCCCTTCTCAGAGGTCAAAGTGGGCGGGAGCGGTGCTCCCATACTGTTTATTTTTGAGTTTCACTGTCACCATACTTTTGATTTTAGAAATAAACCATTCTGGAATGGTTTAGCTTTAAAATAAAAGTGTAGGAAGAAGTTGAAGCTTGCACTTCAAGGCACTGTACTGCACATTCCCTTAAATAGCAGGTGTGTTTGTTTGGGGGTTTGGATTGTGTGTGTGAGGGGGCGCAGGGATGGGGTTTGTGGGGAGTGGGGCAGACCAGCAGGGAATATGTTTCCACTACTTCTTTTCGTACACTTCGACCACTGCCCCTTGTTTCCTCCCCACTTAGTCTTGAGGCGCCTGGAAACACAATTATGTTGTATAAGCGCCCAACAAATGCCGAATACATAAATAAAATAAATACATTGTATGTTGGTATGTTATTAATTTTTGTAGCACACACTATTGCCAGACGCTGTGTTCTCTTGGTTCTAAAGTGAAGAGAGGGTTTTTATTGACACAATGAAAAAAGACTCTCAGCTCCTTCATGTTCTCTTCAACATTATCAGATCCCCACTTGCAGTCAGAACACGCGTCTTGAAGCCAAGCATGCACATCATGGCTCGAGTCGAGGGTACACGCTGGGGGACGGAGTCCCCCCACTTTATTCAGAGTCTGGACTCAGTCCCCCCACCTAAAATGAGAAACATTGAATGACCTCTTTGAATTTATGAATTAAAGACGACCTCAGGGATCAAACTGCAGTCGTAGGGTTTGTAGGCTGGAGACTTCACCACTGCACTATATAACCTGATGAAACATAACAAGCAACTAAAGGGGAAATATCCCATTTCAGTACTGCAAGTCCCAAGGAAAATTGGTATTCGTTCTTGAAGTTTTAAAACATGCACACCTTTTAACATTTTCAAAATCACTACTAGAAGAAAATATCCTGTCTTGGTTGTGTGTGGGTGTTGATTTTGTGAAAGGCAAATTCCATTCGCCCTGTGCCATGTGGGTGGTTCTGCAAAGCCAATTTAATGAAATGCCGCAGATTTCACCTTGATATGCTAATTTCTGGCGACGTCACCTCCAATTGCGTTTGTTGAGGAGTCCCCCCATTTTAATTTTTAGGACTTGACCCCTGATGCACATGTAGAAGATATGACGACTCATGGAGTGGCCCTCTAAGAGCGGAAACAGAGTGATGCTTTCTGGGAAGCTTGAGGCTGCTGCTAACTCATAGAAAGAGTTATTTTTTATCAATTCAAGAGCTGCCAAAGCCCAGCCCCATTATTTCCCTCACCTCTGCCTTCTCCCAGCCTGCGGAATACAGGAGATGTATTGTTTGCCCGTAAAGCTGCCAAGAGAGCAATCTATGCAGTCCCGTCCCCCACCCCCATCACCAAGTGATGGCCCTCTGACCTCGTCAGAGGCACGCGTTCTTCGCCGGTCTCTCAGAACATGTCATTGACACGAGGCACATCGAGAGGTCACCTGGCGGGAAGTCATGCGCTCTTCTGCTTCCGGTGCTGGGTGAAATCGTATCATGCCGGAAATCAAATAAAAGAAAATGGAGGCGGCGTGCGCCTCTCAGCCACAGATTTCTGATGTGATTGGTGTCCTTTCTGTCCGTTATTGAATCTTAACTCTCACAGAAATATGATTCTTCCTCTAAGAGAAACGTGCATTTGTGGGATGTCCATGAAAAAACAAAAAACAAAAACGAATGGAGAAATTACCGAATTTGTTTTACCTAAAAAGCGAAATTGCTTTATACTTTTTCCACATGTTTTATTAATAATGCTGGGGGAGACCGCCGACGCCCCACTCACCCCCTTCCTTAACTAATACCCTTACCCCACCCCACACTAATATTTTCATTAAAAAGTAACAAATTGTCGACAAAATCGGTAAAAGAAATTCGGTCATGTCTTCCTGGTTTTTTGGGGCATTGGGTTATTTCTACGGATACCGCATGTGTGTACTTGGAAAGAACTGTTGTTACCATGAAAGAGATATTCAAGGTATAACTCATTAGCACTTTCCAATGATAATCAAAGACCTGCATTACCTCCACGTCCACTCTTCCTCGTCCCAGTACTTACTTCATGAGGCACCCGCCTCCGACACAGGACCTTCTTCTATTTCTTTAAAACCCTATAACTCCTCCCCCACATCCATGTCACTCAGTTTAAATTTTTCCTGCCTCCGGCAGGTTGGACTTTTTCTTCCCGGTGCGGGGCACTGGGGAGCACCGATTGCTGGCCCCCTGGGGGGGGCTGTGTGGCGGGGCCCTCGGCTCCCTCAGGTGCGGCACTGCTCCTGGGCCCCCTGCGGGGCTTGGGGTCACAGTTGAGCTGGATTGCCTCGCTCGGTTCTTTGCTGGGCTCCGGACCGCAGTGTGAGCATTGTGTCCCGGGTCCTGCATGGCCCGGGGAAGGTAAGGAGAGGGGAGGACTGGGCTTGATGTTTTTCCCCTCTCCTCCTGTTTTGGCCATCTTGATTCGACTTGGCAGTATGGGCTAGCCTTCCCTTTTGTTGTGAGGCCTCTCTGCTTCTTGTCGTGGGGTGACAGTGGCAGAGAGTCTTTGGGAGTGCGGGGGCTCTGTTCTGTCGCAGGCATGTCACATACCACCCGCTCCTCAGACACACACAGCACAGGATGCACCGGATGTTAGCTGCATTATCTGGGGGAAGGTAAGGAGAGGGGAGGACTGTACTTGATATTTTTCCCCTCTCCTGCTGGTGTGGCCATCTTGACTCCTTCAACATGCCGTTTTCCTCGTGCTTTGTGTGCACATCTTTATTGGAAATGATGGCAAGCACTTGGCAGTATGGGCTAAGCCTTCCCTTTTGTTGTGAGGCCTCTCTGCTTCTTGTCGTGGGGTGACTGTGACAGAGTATTTGAAAGTGCGGGGGCTCTGTTCTGTCGCAGGCATGCCACATACCACCCGCTCCTCAGAGACACACGGCCCAGGATGCACCAGATGTCAGCTGCATTCTCTGGGGGAAGGTAAGGAGAGGGGAGGACTGTGCTTGATGTTTTCCCCTCTCTTGCTGGTATGGCCATCTTGACTCCTTGAAAGGCCGTTACCTCGTGCTCTGTGTACACATCTTTATTGGAAATGATGGCAAGCACTTGGCAGTATGGGCTAGCCTTCCTTTTTTGCTGTGAGGACTCTCTGCTTCTTGTCGTGGGGTGACTGTGACAGAGTATTTGAAAGTGCGGGGCTCTGTTCTGTCACAGACATGTCACATACCACCAGCTCCTCAGACACACACAGCCCAGTATGCACCGGATGTTGGCTGCATTCCTTGCGTGCTGCCTGTGAATACGGCGCAGATTTTGGAAACATCTGCAAGCGGCCGGAAGGGTACCGGCCTGGCATAGTCTACACTTCGGGTTCGAGTCTCAGCGGTGCTGACTCGGTCCTTCATCCTTCCTAGACCGATGCATTGGAACGATTTAGAGCATGGGGCTACCAGCTACTGGATACAGGGCTCAAGCCACCTCTCAGTCATGTGGTGTGTTAGTGGTGTGTTTGGGTCTGTGCTAGCTATGGACGCAGACTCCTTGTCTTGTCCTCTTCCTCTAAACTGCGCAAGGGAAAGTCAAAGGAGTTGATTTGCTTTTCCCTTGTCCGGCATGGGATTATGGAAGATGATCATGGAAGTAACGGCCATGCAGGGGGTTCCCAGTGTCTCTTCTTTTAGGCCCTAGGTCCTCCGGTGCTGACGTGTTGCTTTCACGCCTCCTCTCAGACTTGTGGGAAGTGATAGGGCACATGGTGGCACATGTCTGTGCTTAGAGGGGTTCTCAGAGCCCCTGGTGCCGGTTGAGGGGGATGTCACTTCAGTGGGTTTTCCAGTATAGGCATACCTCAGGTAGGGGGTTGCCTTTGATGTCGGCTATCCGGGATGGATTGCTTTGCCCCGCTTTGTGACAGTACTCTGCCCTTTTGACGCCAGCCTGGTGGCTCCTCTGTCGGCTGAGGGGGCCATAGTCTGCTGGACTTCTGGGCTGTCCAGTATCTTCCTTTTGATAGGTCAAATCTTTTTGTGGGCTGACAAGCATGCTGTTATATTGTGGCGCAGGCCTGTTTCAACGTCCTGTGATTTCCCTCTGGTGCAAGTGCAGTGACTGGCGGTTTTCCCTGGCTCCTCGTCTCTATCTTCTCGGAGGTGTATGGGACCGGTGGGGTTCGGCTTCCTGGGTAATGGGATCCGTCTGGAGGGGGTATCAGTTGCTGTTCCTGTCTCCTCCTGTCCAGGTTTGCATGGTTAGGACTTTGGTACCCAGCTCACGGTCCAAGTAGTTGGCCATGGGATCCGTTCTCTCCGAACGGTTGTTGTGGGTTACTGTCTTGCCCGTTCCTCTCCCTGTTCAGGGTCAAGTTTTCTACTTGCGGGTGTTCCTGGTCCCAATGCCTTCTAGGATGTGTCACCTGCTTATGGGTCTCAAGACCCTGCACTGCTTGTCCGGACGTCTGGGGAGAGCGTACTCTGGATGTTGTGCAGGGGGGGCGCTTGCTGGCTGTTCTGGGCTGGGTTCTCAGAAGGCAGTATGTCTCGACTCACCTGTTGCTGAAGTTACGGGGCACGTGGCGTCTTGCATGTTTTCCAGTTCCTTGAGCCTGTCTTCGGTTACGTCTCCTGGTGTCTTATACTCTCTCCCACTGGCTCCCGACATCTCGGCTTTCGTAGTTTTGTTTTCAGTGTCCCCAGCGCTGCGAGTGTCCCTGCTATGGTGGCGGGGGGTTTCAGGTCTACAGGCTGAGGTGTGCATGGTCCTTCCTCCTGTGACCTCTCCTACTACCAACACCAGCAGAAAGGGTATACATTGGGGGTCCTCTCAGCTCAAGGGTTGTGAGAACTGGGGAGAGCCGGTGATCATCCAATTGGCAAGAGTTGTGCCATTGTGCAAGCTCTGGTGTACTTCGAGGAGTTGCTGGACGGTCGGCGGTTTTTGGTCCGATCGGACAATACGACGGCCTTGGCATATGTGAACTGCAAAAGGGGTTCCGGCTGTTCCTTGAATGCTCTGGCAGCGCTGATAGGCACCTGGGAGGAATCTCATCTGGTGTTTCTGCTGGCCTCACGGATCAGAAGGGTGGACAATGTTCAAGCGGATCTTCTCAGACGCCGGTTTTCACTCCTCTGCAGAACTGGTCCTGTTGGCCCAGGTCTTTGCGGTGACCTGTGTCAGATTAGGGTCCTTGGTTCTAGACCTGTTTGCATCCCCGGCCTCAGCAGAAGTTCCCCTCTTCTGCTCTCGGTTTCAGGTTGAGGGGATTGGGGGATGGACGCCCTCTCTGTACAGTGGCCTTGGGGTTTTCCTTTATGCCTTTCCGCCTATTCCCCTTCTGCCCCGGGTGGTTTGGCGCATCTGAGTGTCCAGGGTGACTGTGTTGTTGTTAGCTCTGTTCTGGTGCCGCCGGAGTTGGCTCCCCTCTCTGTTGGAGCTTCGTTCCTAGGAACCTTGGCTGGTTCCGAGGTGGCCGTGTCCCCTTCAAGGGGATCTGCGGTTAGAATTCCACCGGATGCAATGGGCGGTGTGGCTATTGCTCAGTCTAGGTTGATATCTCAGGGGTTCTCAGATCCTGTATGCTCTTAGACCCTCCACTCTGAAGGTGTTAGGCAGACATTGGGGCCATTTCCGAGACTGGTATGGGCAGTCTGGGATCCCTCCCCTGCGTTCTGGCCTCTGCTATCCTTCGGTTCCTCCAGGAGGGGTTTTGACAGGGGCCTGGCAGTTTTTCCAGGCTTCGCTCTCAGCGGGCCTCCAAGAAATTCCTTTTGGGGGACTCTGACGGTCACTTGTATGGGGAGGTGTTGGTGGGGAAGTTGATCCAGGGTTTTTCTTCTTCCCTTCCTTGTGCTGATAAAGGGCTTTCCTTTTGGGATCTCCCTCTTGTATTAAGGTTCCTTCATGGGCCTCCTTTTGAGCCCATTTCCGAGATTGATATCAAACATCTTACACTGAAATCTGCTTTTCTTATTGCCCTCACTTCTGCCCGTAGGCTTGGGGAGATCGGGGCTCTCTTATGTCACGCTCCTTTCCTGAGGGTGCTGCCAGACTCGGTGGTGCCGGGGTGTGGTCCGAAGTTTCTCCCTTCAGTTGTCTCTCGGGTTTCACACCTCTCAGGGTCTGGTTCTCCCTGACTTCTTTCATGATCCAAGAACGCCTGAGGAGGTGGCTCGGCTTAACATTGATGTCCGGCGGGACGCGTTGGAGTATTTGGCTTGGTTTGCCTTTTCCACCAATCTGATAGTCTTCTGATTGCTTGTGGTCTGGCTGGGGCTGTGCATAACGCATCTGTGGTTTCCATTTTCCGGTGGTTCCGGGTTGTGATCTCTAGGGCCTATGTGGCTTCTGGCCTGCCTGTGCCTGCGCACAATCAGGGGCGGTCTACCAGGGGTTTCGCGGCTTCCTGGCCCGATGTAAGGAGGGTTTTTCTCTGCAAGAGATTTGTATGGCTGCCGCCTTGGCTGGTCTAGGCATTTTCATCAACCGATATGGGTTGAGTTTCTCCCACTCGGGGGTTGGTTCCTTCGTGGTTGGAGTTTTTGTCTGTGGGGATGTGATTTAAGAGTTATTGTGGGTGTGTTTTGCTGCACTGTTTTTGGCTCTGTCTCATTGGGACCTTTTCCCCGTTGATGCTTTGGTATACCTCATGAAGTAAGTACTGGGACGAGGAAGAGTGGACGTGGAGGTAATGCTCTGATTACTTACCGGTAATCTTCATTACTCCTAGTCCTACTCTTCCTCGTCACAGTACTGACGACCCTCCTCACCCTCCCTGCGGGGAAGGTCCCATGCTCCGGCTTGGTAATATGAAACTGAGTGACATGGATGTGGGGGAGGAGTTATAGGGTTTTAAAGAAATAGAAGAAGGTCCTGTGTCGGAGGCGGGTGCCTCATGAAGTAAGTACTGTGACGAGGAAGAGTAGGACTAGGAGTAATGAAGATTACCGGTAAGTAATCAGAGCAACAGCAAACACCAATGACCTTGCTATGACTGTGAGATGCAACATTGGAACAGGTTTGAGTAAAAGGGCTCTGCTTAAATATTTTATAATTCTGCATTTGTCATGCATTGGGACATGCATCATCACCCCATCCATGCGCATACACTGCATGCAGTAGTGCATGAACATCCTGCGGGGATTGGAAAATGTTGTGGATTGGGACCTACCATGCAGCCAGGACAAACCAGGCTCTGCCCCACAGTTAGTTTGCATCTGGGAAGTGCAGGGTGGCAGTTGGAGGAAGAAGGGTGTACGCTAGCAGAGGGGCCACAGTGTGCACACTCAGGAAAGGGCCCCTGCACAGAGCATACGAGGATTCACTGCATGTGAGCTTGCCACGCGCATATGGCGACTCCTTGCATGTTCTCAGAGGCACACAGCTGGAGCATGGGTTGCCCTGGGAATAGCCCCAGTGCCATATGCGGCAATGGTGATGCTCATTTCTGCCACCTAGTGATGAGAATTAAAGTAGCATCCTCAACTGCTCTCTGTAGTGCAATGCGTGACGTCACGTCCCTCCAGCATCATCATATCCTCTTTTCCCCTTTCTCTATTCTGGCAGCTGACTACAAAGAAAGCTTTAATACGATTGGAAACATTGAAGAGATTGCATACAACGCGGTGTCCTTCACATGGGATGTCAATGAGGAGGCCAAGGTGAGTGACCATCTCCATGCACATGTGTGCTCCTGCAATCTACTCTTTTAAGGTGAAACCAGTTTGAACCTTCAGTAGTCCATGATGTGTAAACAAATGATGAATATGGTGATAATGTTTGGAGGAATTCACCCCAATTACACAGTAGTGCCTAGTTGTAAACAAAGTAAATGTTTTAACATGAAAATCATAGGCATTGTTAGTATTTGTCTATTTACCAGCTTTGTTTTATTAGTACTGCTATGTATATTTATATATGATGAATGTTATTGTTTTTTGTTGATGTTGTTAATGATTGTAAATATATATTTGTATGTAGTGTTGTAAAAGTTCTTTATGGACTAAAATACAACTATAAATAAATAAATAATGTTGAACTTTTGATTTTGCAACCTACAGGCTTTTAAGAAAAATCTGTAGTTGTGTAAGAAAATTGTATATAACATAAGAAGGGAACTAATCATTTAGAAACTGTATGTTGTTTCTCTAACTATAAATAATTCAGAGACCGGTGGAATAACTTAAAGAAAGGTGGAGAAGGCCCCCATGCGTTGAGCTATTTTGCGCACCGGGTTACACACTAAGTCATGTAAAGATTGGCTTGAATATTTATACATACACTTTCCGCTGCATAAACCTTTGAGCTGGACATAAAATAACAATAGACATTTTAAATATTTCCAACTGCATGTAACCAATGATCCAGATTAGAAGCAAAACAAAACTAGGTGAAAGAAAGAGAAAATAATGTCACTGATGTGTTTTCTTTTCAATGGGTGTGCGTGAGCTGTTTCATTGGATGCCTTTTCTCCTTTGGGAGAGTCTTTTCTTTTTGTTCATGGATATATTCTAAGTAGGATGAAAACGAGCAGATCACAGGACTGCATTGCTTAAAAAGCACAGGACTACTGCCTTGCTTGCGTGCATCACATGACAGCATAAATGCCTTCATCCTTACAGTCTCATACCTGAGGCTTTCAGAACAATTTGCAAGAATCACAACACTGACTGAATAGCCTAGTAACTGCTGCGATAGAAAGGGACATTTTATAGTAGCACTAACTCTTATAAGGTAGATAGCTCAGTAAGTTAAGTGCTTGCCACAAAGATCTCTGTGCACCCTAAAGCACACAGGTTTGCGCCGCCCACTAAGGTTAACAAACAGAATACCTTAATCGTGTAATCAGAGCTGCTATTACGCTGCTTACAAGAAGTAGAATGTGGTGCTCCTTAAACAGCCTAATATTTTAGTATATGTCATTTTCTTAATGTGGCGCTTCATGTCCGCCTCCACCAGCATTTAGGTGCAGCAAAAATAGGTTGTATTACCCCAGGGCTGATTCGGCTGTGCTGGGATTCGGACTCGCAAAGTGCAGGCTAGGCCAAGGTCTGAGGCGAGAGCTTATCTCGTTTTGAGCCTAATTTGTCTCAAGCAACAGATAAAGAATCCAGCATCTCTCTGATTAACAGGATCATATATGTGTGGCTTCAACCGCGCCCACAATGATGCCGTATGCTTCCACTGGAACAGGTTCGAAGGTAGGCTCGTGACCTCGTGACCCCTAGAGGTGAGACCGTTAGCTGGTTTTAAAAACACCAGGCGGAAAAAATCTCCAAGGACTTTGGTCTGTGTTCCCGGGACGAGAGAAAGGCCCCAGCAGAGGTTCCCTGCAGGCAACAGCATGGAACGTGTTATGAATCAGCACCCTTCCTGCCCAGCACCCCCCCTCCCCCGAATATAGCCACAGGACCCCCTGACTGAGATGGCAGCCTGGAAGAGTGGGAGGCAGATTTGAGCAGAGCTCCTTGGGACGTTGTTGCCATGGCATTTAACTGTAGGCCAGGAAATGGCGGCCAAAGAGCAGACATTTATGAATGATGGACCAATTGTGATTGATGATCTAAATCCGAGCCCCCTGTGCACAGGCCAGTCATGGCTTATCACCGTCACCTTCGATACCAGCAAGCTAAGCCGATGAGCCGAGAGGCCAGTAGAAGGCCGGTGCCCGCGCTCCCGCTGGTCACCGCCCGCACTGTGCACCTCCATGGTGAACCTGTTGAATGGCCCTATGCCCCCTTACCCAATGCCAGAGCCCTGTGTGTCTATGGGAACTGTCAAGGATCCTGGCTTAATAACCGATCACTTATGGGGTAACGCTTTACTCCAGACCAGGATGGTGGCTGTCAAAGTCGAGATAGTTCCAACGCCACGGGCAAAATCTTCTAGGGTGTAAAAGCGTCACCATGGAGGTGCATCCCTCAGACAAACGCCATTTCATCAGGAATAGTGTGTCAAGAATGAGGCCTTCAAAACTCAGCAGTTGGTGCTCGAGATGAGCAACTCTGGGAATAGGCAGAGCACCATGAAAGGCCAGCCCACGCCGTCACCATGGCAGCTCGCCAAAATGAACCTCTTTCAAAACCCAGGGCTGCCACAGTGACACAGCTCCTGCCCCTTCCTTCTAAACACACCTCCAGATGCAAAAGAAGCAGTGGCAAAAAAACAGCCTAACCTCATGGACAAATGTCCAGAACTGCGAAAGACACCGGTACTCCTTATAAGCCGCCAACGCCCTGATAATAAATGATGAAGTTAAACCTCAGTGTTGAAAACAGTTGAGTGTTGCGGGGCTGGCAGGTGTGAGCAATCGCATTTGTCTTCTCCCCCATTTTGCAACCTGCTTCCCTAGCAAGGGTGCGACTGGCACCTCCCCTCCCTATGGGCAGGTGCCCGATTCATCTGCGTCTGACCTCCCTGTGAAACATGCAGAGGGGCAGGTGGGTGCGGAAGGCTCAAGTCTGAAGTGAGTATCATGCTTGCCTCAGAAAAGAGGCCACAACTTGCCTCATGGACTGCTCTTCCCTGATAATGATAATGACAATGATGTGTTCTTTATACAGCGCCTTAATCCAAAGCGCTTTACAGAGCACATATTTACATACAATATCACCCAACCGAAATTGGTACTCATTTATCGACCTCGGAAGGATGAAAGGCTAAGTTGGCCTTGTCGGGTAAAGCTTAATTTATCACATAAAGGGTTCTCACACATATGTACATATGGAGAGACATTGCTCGAAGTCAGTGGCCAACACTGTAACTCCTCGAGAGCTGTCCGTGTTACCTTGGTCATAAGGTATCATTTCTATCTCCCTTTTTTGCATCTGTTGCAATTGTTACTTCTGTAACATCGAACCTGCTTGGACCCACCCACCCTCCCTTTGTTATGTTTCTATCATCTCATGTATTAATGGTGCTCGTCTCTCGTTACATGCCCCGCTCTCAACCTGCAAATAAAGAAATAGAGAATAAACAAATATTTCCCTTGAGGTTCCTGCAAAGTAATCCCAGCTTCCTGAGCATGAACACTTCCTCCTTGTACCAGAGGCTTATTCAGGTGACACAGTATATGTTCAGGTGATGTGGCTGGTGCACTCTTCCCATCTGTGTCTGATTATCTTCTCAGAGTTGAGGTGTAACCCGGTTAAAGGCCATACAACCTGAAAGATAAGGATACCACAACCCCCCAAAAGCTGGTAGCATTATCTTGATGAGGTCATGACTAATCCGGCTGCCGTGATGGCCGTGCAACATAGCAGCAACATGGAATTAGCTTAGCCAATGGTGGGGGGGATGTGAAAGGGCCACATGTCTGTGGCCATTGAGTATTTGCTATGAGAGAACATGCTATAGCCACAATACACCTGGCATGGCCATTTTATGCAGGCCATGCTGAAACTCAAGTGTCTAACTGGGGCATCGCTAACATGGCATGTCACTTTTTGGAAAGTAGCTCAATAACCAATCAAACATCACTTAATTTTTAAAGAGGTATGTCTTTTTCCAAAGTAAGCCAGAGGCGGGTCTTCCTAATACGCTGCCTGACTGACGTTGCCACTCAGAATCTAGAATGACAAAGTACTTAACTGGTGAACATTGTCATGGTACTGTAGAAAGTGCTATGTTAGTTTTTTGAACATCTTGAGACTGGCTTGGTCATTTTCTGGGGCAATATGAAATCTAACACTGTTGCTTGGGATTTTTTTCTTTCCACCCTCTTTTGGCACGTTTTAGAAAATATATCGCCTTAGCGGGCAGGCTTTAGTTTAGCTCTTCTGTGTGCGTGTGGAGGTGTGTGTGAGTGTGTATGTGAGTGTGTGTGTGTAGTTAGTTATCATTTGCTGCTCATATTATATCTTTGTTCGAATATGTGTGCACAGTTCATCCCTATGAGGTTACAACTCATCCCATCATGATCCCTGTGAAACATTCTCCCTTTCTATTTTTATTTTGTTACCATTTGTTCAACCCATTTTTCCTAGTGGACACACACCTGTTTGGCTGTATATGGTAATGAACTGTCGATCATGTGTTCATTATGCTGCTTTAAATCATCAGGATTGTTCTTTTTTCTTTGGACTTATCTTTTGTTACTGCAAACAGGATTAAACCCTCCTCAGTGTCTATTCATTGACATTTTGGTCCCTACAGGATATTGCCTGATTGTCTTGACTGTTGTGCTGGCGAGCTTTGTTCTGATATGATAGTGTATTTATATAGCACCAATACACTATGTGTTTCAAAGCGCTTCAAGGCAAGGGAGGGAACAAGGGAAAATACAATGACATTCTTACAGGCCATGAACAGTAAGGATGTGAAATTAACTATCGTACTCAGCCTGACAACATTTCAGATAGTGCAAGAGCTAAGACATAGATAAGGAAGGGAGTGGGAGAGTGGGAAGGAAATGGAAACAGACAGGCGACTACTGTACTAGGCCTGACGACATTTCTGGCAGAGCCGGAGGAAAACAAAAGGTGAGGGAGAGGGGTGCAGAATGGGAGGTGAGGAACAAAACAAGCGACTATCGTACTAGGCCTGACGACATTTCAGATAGTGCTGGAGGGTGGGGGGAACAAGTAAGGAGAGGGGGTAGGGGGGAGGGAACAGACGAGGTTGCTCTCATACTAGGTCCAGGGACAATTCTGATAGAGTAAGTGCATAGAAGAAAGTGAGGGGAGGAGATAGGAAAAGGGAGAAAGGGAGAGGAGGAGAGAACAGAGAGTACGCAGTCAAAAAGAGTGGCAAAGCAAGAGGAGAGAGCAAATACAATTGCAGAAGTCAGTAATAACACATAATGTTTCAAGCCATGATACAAGATGAAGATGGGAACAGCATGATTCAGGGCCACCATTAATACAAGATGCAAAGGAAGTCCAGCATGAGTGTTGACAAAGGGTGACACACCATGAATCAATGAAGTCCATAAAAGTCAAAGGGTAGAAGAATCAAGCAAAACATCCAACACCTGCTCCAAGAATTAATGTATACATATGATCATTTTAATTACTGTAACTTCTGACTTTTAATATTTGTCAATTTTTTCTGTACTTGTTTCCTCTTTTTGATTCATATTTTAACTCTTTGATCTCACGCTGTTGCCAAAACAAGTGTGTTTTATTGATCACCTGAGGCCAAATTACAGACATTTTACACTGATGCAAGTGCAATTTTGTACAGTATTAATACTAGGGCACAGTTTGCCCTACTGCAAAAAACTTAAGAAAACCTTTACACTATTAGAAGTGCAATTGTGAACGGTATTAGCAGTAGTGCAAAGTTTGTCCTTGGGCAAAAACCTCCTCCTTCAATGCATTAGTGCTAAAACGGAATGGTATTTGCACTAGGGTTAAGTTTGCCTTGGTGCAGAAATACAATGCAAGTATATGTTTTTTGGCACTTTGGCACTTTTTAACCTAGTGCCAATAGCATGCAAGATTGCATTTGCCACAGTGAAAATGTGTTCTAATGTGCCCCCGGTGTTGTTTACACTCGGGCAAATTTGGCCCTAACAATCAGAATCAAGATCACCATTGTAATGTTCTATGTCGGATGAGCAGTTTTCAGGGCACCACAGGTGACGCTACTGCCCAACTCCATGAGAGACTCACAAACTATATCACAGGCTTAATCCTGAACACATTCCTAAATGTCTGACTGGCATGGACAGTGCACATCACAGGAGAACAGACACATGGTTGATCCATAGTTTAAATAGAAATCAAGCTTGGGCAAAATCATAGGAAGCATTTTAGACTGTGCTCTTCATTGCTGCCTCCAGGTGCCAACGAGTTGAGGCGGTGTATCCAAAGGTTTCTCCGCAGTCAAGTCTGGGAAGAATGTCCTTGGGTGGATTACTAACATTCACTTCCAAGATCTTAAAAAATCATTAGAGGAAGCGGATGTCTTTGTTCCATGACATGTCCGGTAATAGGGGAATTTGTATTGCCAGTCTGTATGTTCGCACAGTGTTTGTTTCAACGAATATTTGCTGCTCATTTGGTCTCTACCACATAGTAGTTGCCACATGGACATTTAATGGCATAAATCACACAAGTGGTGTCACAGGTAGCAAATCCTCAATTTGATCTTTTCGCCTCTTCTAGGGTGATATACAACGTCACCTTTGACAATACTGTTGCAGTTCGAACAATCCAAACAGGGAAAAGTGATTGTCCTATTGGATCTCCCTTTCTTAGGCCTTTTAGACCCCTTGTTATCTAGTAAGGATTTACGTAGATTATGACTGCGCCTAAAGGTGAATACAGGCCGATGTGTAAAGAGTGGTTTTAACCTAGTATCAGCAGTAACGGCGTTCCAATGTTTAGAGATTATTCTCTCAATCTTATTACTCTGTATAGAGTATGTGGAAACAAAGGTAAAGACAGGGCTGTCTCTAGGTTTGTGTTTAGTTGAGGTAGATGGCCTATGAATGCTGCAAACCTTTTATTTCAATGGCAAAACCTTGCCCTCCTTATATCCGTGTTGTAGGAACCTAGATGTCATGCTGTCTAATTCATTCCTGCATTGTTCATTGTCGCTAACTAGTCTCTTCACCTGAAGTAGTTGTCCATAAGGGAGATTTCTGATGAGATTGGGTGGATGAAAGCTTAACCTGTATAATAGATTATTCCTATCAGTGGTTTTTCTGTATATATTAGTCCGAAATCCCTTTGTGAGTGGTGTAATGAAAACATCAGGAAATGTATATGTGGGGAGCCAATATCCATGGTAAATTGTTTGCTAGGATCTATGAGGTTGAAATACCCCAGAAAGTCGAACAATGTGGTCTCTGAGCCATTCCAGACCCCAGCAATTCCATCAATGTACCAGCCCCAATGTATCAAGTACTTATGCCACATGGTCTGCTGCAGTACCTGCTCTGTTTCAAATTTAAACATAAAGAAGTTAGCTTAAGTTGGGGTCATAGTGGCTCCCATTGAGTTGCCATTGGACCGTAGGTAAAACAAGACGTTAAATCTGAAGTAGGTGTTCTGGGAAATAATTTCAAGAAGAATAAAGATACATTTTTTGCTAGCACCAATGTGTCCTTCATTTAACAAGGCCCGTTCCACAGCCTCGAGTCCCAAATCATGCGGAATGCTTGTATGGAGACTTGTGACATCTATGTTAAGCAGGATGAAACCATGGTCGAACTGTATGTTGGATATGGGTAAGAAAGTGGGTGGTATCCCTAATGTAAGTGCTAGTTTTCTGGACTTATGTTTGAAGGAAATAGTCGATGTAGATGCCCAGGGTTGCAATATGCCCTTAGTCTTGGCAACAATGGGTCTTGTGGAGTAGGTAGAAAGAAGGGCTGTCGGGATGCGCTTTATAAAGAAAGGCTTTAGACTTATCGCTGATCCATTCTTGTGTCTCGGCATATTCCAAGATACCTTTCAAATGACCAAGAATCTGACATGTAGGATCATTGTCCTTCCGCACGTATGTGGTGATGTCACCTATTTGTCACATACATTCTTTGTTGCGGTCATTAGTGTTACGAATGGCCGGAGCCCCTCCCTTGTCCTCTGGTATTAAAGTTACATTGGTATCACTATACAATGCATGGATGAGAGCCAATTAATTCCCATTTAATTCCTTTTAAGGTTCCCATGCTTGGGTGCTATAAAGGATACTTTTTTTGAGATCGGTCAAGCATTGATTTTCAAAAACCGTCAATGCCTGGAATGGGGATAGGTGGTACAAACTGGCTCTTGTTTTTGAATTCAGTTAAAGGTTCATCATCATCATCAGTGGGAGTCATGGTGGTACTATCAGTATTGTCAGAATCGGCCAAAAGACAATGGGCCTCATCACGAGTTGGGTGGTAACGCCAGTGCTATTAGCGCTATTAGTGCCGGCGTTAATAGCCCTACCGCCAAACCCCCCAGCGCTAATTGCGCCGGATCACGGGTTTGGCGGAACGGGTATTGCCCATTCCCCACTGAGCCCATTCGGGAATTGTCCATTTCCCATTGGGATCAATGGGGAATTTTTGCGCTCCTACCACCGGCGGATTTCTCGCCGGCGGTAAGAGCATGAAATTTCAGCAGATTTCCCCCCAGCTCAGAGCTAAGGAATCTCTCCTTTCCTCTGGCCTTTCTCAGGCTTTTCATTACAATTCACAATGCCAGGGGGAATGGCTCCCATCCCCTGGCCTTTCTCAGGCTTTTTATCACAGTTCCTTTAGTGATTTGTTTTGGCAGACTTGATTCACTACCCTGACAGGTACTGCCACAAAGAAAATCGCTTGTGATAGACTCAATCTCATCTTGTGGTTCCCAGGCCCTGCTCTCTTCTCCTTATTTTACTCCTGGTAGACCTGGTTTACAAACCTGCCAGGTACTATTCTTTAGACTATTCCCCTGTGTTATATGTGGCTGGCAGACCCTTGGTTTCAGGTTTCTCTTGTCCCATTTTCTGCCCCTGACAGCCCATGTAACCTCTGGGCCTCTGTCGTTACTCCTACGGCGGTCTCCCGCACATCCAACGTCCTTTTTAGCTTTTCTTGCTCTCCTGCAGCTCTGTGCCTCCTGCGGCTGCTTTTCAGCATTTTGTTCTGGGTGGGCTGCACATCTCTCCACGACCGCGTCGTCTGGCCGCTTCTTCCTTCAGGACTCCCATTTCCCCAGCTCTCCAGTCGGCTTTTTCATGGCAGACCAGGTAAAGGTGCCTGGGTTTCCCTTCACGTGTCGCGGACAAAAACCTCTCCTTCTTTCTGAGCTGGATGTCCTCCCTGCTGGCTGTTTCTCCTGGGAGGGTATGATGACAAGGTAAGTCCTTCCTTTGTCTTTATTTAGAATGGGCGATGGCATCTAGTCCGCTCATTCAGGTTCCAATGGGGATTCATTATGGCTCTGCACCTCCTCCTTGTCTCAGTAACTCTTACTGAAGTCATAGACAAGTCATCCCTACAGTTCCTCATCTAAGTGACTGCTGCCTCATCAGCCTTGCATACATATATGGGAGAGTGTAACATTGAGGTGTGTGGCATGGGACAAAGGGTGTGAAGGAGTTGGGTGGGGAGTGATGGGTGCTGTACTGCGTTCTCCCAAGATGTCCTCCCTGATCCCGCAGAGGGGAAGTCTCTCCCCGTGAGATCCTCCTGCTGAGTACCATCCCCAGGGATAATTGGGTAGTGGCCTCACCTCCCTGGCCTCATGGGAAGGGGCTCCCCCTCGGAAAGCAACGACATCTTGGGATTCGTCACACCATCCAAGTACACACTTTGTCGTTCAAATAGTAATGTTTGTCCGTTTTGAACTTTCTTCTGTTCTAATTCTGAACGAAATGAATCAAGTCTAGAGTTAATATCAGTTATTATGGATTGTAATTCCTCGTGTGATAGCAAGGTACTGAGTCCAGCCTTTATCTCATGGATTTCTCTATTCAGACCATCAACACATTTAGACAATTCCTGAATTGTTAGTAAAGTTAAATCAAGAGAACACTTGTTCAAAATGTGTTCCCATTTGTTTACAAAAGCTTTTTGTTTTACATAGTTGTGGTCTCAATGGGATGCGTAAACCTCTTGGTATGTGTTGATATCTGTAATATCTACCTAGAGTTACACCATGTAGTTTGTAAAAGTAAAATATTGAAATTGTTTGATTTTGGCATCGCCTACGTTGAGCTGATAACTGCTCATCCGACACAGATCATTATGACGGTGATCTCGATTCTGATTGGTATTGTTTCATTACTATTATTCAATTGTCTACCACATTTGATTATTATCTGTTTTCTGTATTCCTTCGTTTTGCACATGTTGCTGTATTTCACATTGGTACCACAAGGACAGTGCTGACTATTGTGCTCAAGACAGAGAATATGTACTGTTAGTAGTTTGATTTCTTGTTCCTCAGTATCTTACCTTTGGTTTTTCTTTGTCTATTCTGACTGTGTTCCAGTTTTTAAGACATGGACTCATTCTTATTTTTCCCTCTTTGGAATGTCCTCTTACTACTAGATTGCCTATTTCTCTTTTTATTTCTCTCTATATTACATCAACACCAAATCTCAGTCTCGATGCATATCCTTCAGCACGTACTGACGCTCCCCTTTGTTTCTAGCATCAGCATGTCACTACGTCACTACGTCAGATTGACATTGCACTTACTCTCACATCCTCACTGGTTCCGCGTTAAGATGTCACAACACTGTAGGCACCCTTTTTAGGCGTGCCTACTCATCAGTCACTACCCTCTTTTCTATCCGGATACACGCACACCACCATTTTTCCCGACCTCCAGTAAGTGCTTCTACCTTTGCTTGCCACTTTTTTCATATTGTAAGTCCGGCTTGCAGCTTCTTTTGACGCCCTTCATATATGTTCTTCTTTTCAGCTCTCTACCTCAGTGCTGTCATGCACAGCGGTTTCGTACTCCTTTGGCAGCGTATTTAGGAAATGTACTTAATATTACACCCTCGTCTCGTGTTGTGATATATTATTTTACCTAGTTTGTTTACCTGTCTGGCATGTATTTGTTCCTGACAGGTCTATATAGCTTACTTTTGCAATTAAAAGCTAGAAAACGTAGCTATTCTTACCCTCCAACCACCACTAACTATCCCTTCTAGAGTACCTCGCCCTGGCGGGAGCTGGTGCGCCGCTTGTCTAAGGTGAGGAGATAGAACAAGAGAGACTAGCCCTAAGCTTTTATTAGCCAAATTATAAAAACAATTAATTAGACATAGTGGCAACTAATGCCTGAATATTATGAAATCCAGAAACATAAGCCGGAATGGGAGCACAGAAGGAAGTCAAAGCAATTTGCATTTCTCTTTACTCATCTGCTCCCTGGAATTTATACCCAATAATTTCCACCAAGGTGTCCAATCACTAGTTAGGCTTCTCTAATCTCTGTGGTCGACTGGTTTCAGTGGGTTTTATAATTTGTTTTCTCCCACTTTCTTCAGGAGCCAATACGCAACTTCACTTCTTTTGCCGAGAGTTGCTTGCGGGCTTCACTGAGCTAAATGCACACCTCCCCCCCTAGTAGTCTACCAACTCATTAGTATGGTCGCCTTCATTCAGGCAAATGATCGACTACTTGATTTGCCACATTCATTATGATATGATAAGTCATTTATAACGCGCCTGTACACAAGTGTCTGTATGTCATCATTCTCATAGGGGGGAAAGTGACAGTCTCTATCTCAGCTGCTGATTTAATTAAGCGTTCAGTCTAATACACCCCGGTAAATCAATCCAGGGGATACAAAGTTCCCTGGACTGATGTAGCAGGGTGTATGAGGGCTGTATGAGACTGAACGATCATAGAGTGAGACGATCATTTGCCCCAAATGAAGGCAACAATACTAATTAGTTGGTAGGCTATGAGGGGGGAGGTGTGCATTTAGCGGAGTACTGTGACTTGTAAAAGACTTGTGTTAACTTAAACGCCACCATATTGCTATTGCAGCAAATACTTTGCACTGGGAGATTGCGTGAGAGCCAGGACCCTCCAGCTCACCAGTGGTAAGGCATGTGACCCCCTAACTGCTCTCTGCAGAAAGCCTTTATTATTCACCGTGCGGCCCGCGCTTTCAGAGGCATCTGTGTCTTTCTGTTCTCTCCCCAGCTTGTTTTCCCTTCACTTCCCACGCCCTGATAGGCTGTTTGCTTCCAGGGAACACGGTATCATTGTTAGGCCAGGGCAGCCCTGTCCCCTTTGCACTGGAAGGTTGCATGAGAGCCAGGAACCTCCAGCTCACCAGTGGTAAGGCCCTCGAACCCTTAGCCGCTCTGTGCACACAACATACAATTTTTCTATTTCACTGCACTGCCCCTGCTTTCAAGGGCCTCCGTGTCTCCCTGTTCCCTACCCAGCTCCTTCCTGCTCCCTTCCCACCCCCACCCCCTCCCTGATAGGCTGTTTGCTTCCAGGAAGCAAAGCATCATTTTTAGGCCAGGGCAGCCCTCTCCCATTTAGACCGGGAGATTGCGTGAGAACCAGGACCCTCCCGCTCATCGTTGGTAAGGCCTGCACCCCCTAGCCACTCTGCACACACCATTTCTTTTTCTATTTTACTGCACTACCCATGCTTTCAAGGGCCTCCGTGTCTCCCTGTTCCCTCCCCCGCTCCTTCCTCTTCCCTTCCCATGCCCACCCCCTTCCTGATAGGCTGTTTGCTTCCAGGAAGCACAGCATATAATTATTAGGCCAGGGCAGCCTTCTCCCCTTTGCATCAGGGGATTGAATGAGAGCCAGGATCCTTCAGCCGCCCACCAGTGGTGAGGCCTGTGACCCCCTGGATGCTTTCTGCACATGGCATTGATTTTTCTATTTCACAGCACTGCCCACACTTTCAGAGGCATCCATATCTCTCTTTTCCCTCCCCAGCTCCTTCTTCCTCCCTTCCCACACCGACCCCCTCTCTGATAGGCTGTTTGCTTCCAGGAAGCACAGGATTTAGTTGAGAGCCCCAGAGCAGCCTTGCGCAGGCAGCCGGCTAAGGGCCAAGGCAAAGGTAATCTCCCTAGGGCACCTCAATCGTCTGTTTGCATGTTCAGCCTTGGTGCCCCAGTCAGGCCTCTAAAGCAGCCTGCAGCATCCTCCAGGTAAAAGACGACTATTTGGTTGCATATCCATTGTTGTATTAACGATCTCATGATACTGTCTTGTATTTACCTGGACTAAAGTGATAACATGGTTATAACTCTTGCTGTGCGTTGCAGTTTGCCACCAAGTTAAATTCAGTTGCATCTTTCAGTCTAGCCACTGTGTTGAACTTAGCCATACTAGTATCTGTCCCCATCTAAATCTAGCTGTATTGTGATTATAGCCCTGTTTTAAATTCAGCGCCTTTTTGAGTATAGCCACTGAATAAAATTCAGCTGTATTTTTGAGTATAGCTACTGTTATATTTGGGCTGCATTTTAAGTATAGCCACTGTGTTATATTTAGCTGCATTTTTTAGTATTACCACTGTGTTATATTTAGATGCACTTTGAACGTGGCCACTGTGTTATATTGGGCTGCATTTTTTACTATAGCCACTGTGTTGTATTTAGCTGCACTTTGAATATAGCCACTGTGTTATATTAAGCTGCATTATTTAGCATAGCCACTGTGTTATATTGAGCTGCATTTTGTATATGGCCACTGTGTTGTATTGGGTTTTATTTTGAGTATAGCCACTGTATTGTATTTAGCAGACATTTGAATATAGCCACTGTGCTTTATATTTAGCTACCCTTTGACTATATCCACTGTGTTATATTTAGTTGCACTTTGAATATTGTCACTGTGTTATGATTAGCTGAATATTTGAGTATAGCAACGATGTTGTATTGAGCTGCTTTTTGGTATAGCCATTGTGCTATATTGAGCTGCCTTTTTTAGTATAGCCACTGTGTTATATTTAGCTGCACTTTGAATGTAGCCACTGTGTTACATGCAACTGTGTATTTGCCCCATTTAAATCTAACTGCATTGTTATTACAGCCACTGTTTTAATTCAATTTAGCTGCATTTTGAATATAGCCATTCTGTAGAATTTAGTCACGCTTTGTATTCACCACATCTAAACTCAGCTGCATTTCGCGTAAAACCACTGTGTTTAAATGTAGCTGCATTTTTTAGTACAGCCACTGGGTTAAATTCAGCTGCTTTTTTGAGTATAGCCAGTGTGTTATATTTAGGTGCATTTCGAATGTAGCCACTGGGTTAAATACAGCTGCATTTTTGAGTATAGCAAGTGTATTACATTTAACTGCATTTTTGTGTATAGCCACTGTGTTATATTTAGCTGAATTTTGACTATAGCCAATGTGTTGAATGTAACTGTGCTTTGAATTCTCCCCATCTAATTCTAACTGCATTGTTATTATAGCCATTGTTTTGAATTTAGCTGCATTTTCAATATAGCCGCTGTATAGAACGTAGCCATACTTTGAACTCGCTCCTATTTAAATCTAGCTGCATTGTGATTATAGCCCTGTTTTAAATTCAGCTGCATTTTTTAGTATAGCCTCTCTGTTATATTTAGCTGCATTCTAAGTAGAGCCACTAAGTTAAATTAAGCTGCATTTTTAGTATATCCACCGAGGTAAACTCAGCTGCATTTTTAGTGTAGCCACTGTGTTATATTCAGCTGTAATTCGAATATAGCCGCTGTGTAGAATTTAGCTGCTCTTTGAATTCACCCCCCTCTAAATTCTGCTGCATCTATGAAACCAAGAAACCAGCTAGGACACACAGGTATATATCACATTCCATGCTTATGGAAGATAGCCGACCCACACACACGGACATATCACCATACATCCCACTAGCATTGCCAAACCTAAACACAGCATAAATAAGACTACCCAAATCCAACTTGCACTCATTAATGCAAGATCAATGCAAGCTCATGCCACGGAAATCCATGATTTAATCTCTAACTTGGAGTTAGACACACTAGCAATCACAGAAACATGGTTACATGAAGCCTCTGGACCAGCCATATGCCAGTCCCTACCCCATGGGTACATCATCATCCGCCAGGATAGACCCACACACAAAGGTGGACGGGTTGCCCTTATAGTTAAAGAAACACTTAAGGCTAGACAAATTAAATCTGCCACATCAGATCATTTTGACGCTTTATCTGTGAAGATCTCCTTCTCGCCCAATGACACCACGACAATGCACCTCATGTAGATGAGGACGGTAGCGTCCTCCAGGCCCTCTTCTGGACTGCCAAGCCAACCTTCTACACCTCATAGGTAATGACCTCAAACCCAACACTAGAGCCATACTCTTAGGAGATCTCAATCTTGGCTTCAATGATGCAAAAGACAAACACAGTAAAGTCTTTGCTAAAGCCCTCTGAGACCTAGAATTCATTCAAAAAAAGCGACTTTGCCACTCATACCAAAGGACACATACTAGATTGGTTAGCTGACCACAATTGCGGTGTAGACATCAGCTCTAACACACCTCACCCTGGACGGCCCACCATCTTATCCATTTCTATATCCCAACAAGTGCTGCATCCTTACAAAACCTTCCCACGCCAGCTGCCTTTGCTAGAACAAATAACTGCTCACAAAAGAGTGAATCCTCCCTCTCCTAGAAATCTCTGCACTAGCATCACCACTCTCAAATAACCCTACGGAATTGGTCGATAGTTATAATACCACCTTCAAAGAGGTGATCGATACAGTCGCCCCACTAGAGGAAAAAAGCAAAAAGACTCTTTCACGTCAACTCTTGGTACAACCAAAGCTGACCTAAAAGCTGCAGTTTATAACACTAGAATTGACATTGCTAAATCCAACTCGAAAGAATTATTCGCCATCTTCAACGAGCTAGTCGTACCTCCCACATCCAAACATCAAACTGTTAAGGATGAAAAATAGTGTAATGACAACCCGAAAGGCTATGCTGGACAAAAACGACTTACTTCAAAAGAAAATCACAGTTACCTTTGACAACCTACAACAGATCACCCGCACAACACACACTGCATCTAACTCTAAGCCCACTATCCCTCTTAGCAACAAACCACCACCGCCATTTACCTTTAGAAATGTAACCATTCCTGAGGTCTCACTCATAATGAAACAAATAAAACCCTCACCTACTCAAAATTCTGGACAAGGCTGCATATCTACAGATACAAGCCTACCTAGAACTACACAACGTCCTAGGAAAGAGACAATCTGGCTTTCGTCCACGGCATGGCACCGAATCAGCCTTGCTTGACTTAAAAAACCAACTCCTAAGAAATATGGACAAGGGCAAATCAGCTATCCTCTTACTTCTCGACTTGTCGGCAGCATTCGACTTGGTTGACCACAAAGTCCTAAAGACACACCTCCCAGACACTGCTCATTTCTCCACTGAGGCCACCACCTGGATAACATCCTTCTTGGAGGGCAGAGCCATGAGGGAGTTCTCAGATCAAGCATCAGCCACTCCATCCCCTATAAGCTGTGCAGTACCTCAAGGTTCCTGCACCTACCCCATGCTCTATACTCGATTTACCCTACCACTCTTTAACGACCATGAAGAATTCAGCATAACCTTCACCAATTATGCCGATGATACACAAATTCTTCTCTGACTATCTAGTGATTACGAGCAAGACCTAAAAACCTTACGAGACACTTATGCCATCATCCAAGCCTGGATGGCAGCCAATGGCCTCTGTCTCAATGGGGACAAGACATAGATCCTACTGGTGGGTCCAAATGAAATCCTCAGAAAACTAGACAGCAAATACTGCAACTTCAAAATTGAGAACTCTGTAATTACAGTCTCCTCCTCTGTATAAACCCTGGGAGTGTACCTAGACTCAACCTTGTCCATGGATAGACATGTAAGCTATATATCTTCAGCAGCAGCACTCATAACGAAAATAATCAATGCAGTAAAACCCCACCAATCCACTGAATACTGCCGCAAAATTGCCAGAGCTACTATCGGTGCAAAACTGGACTATTGCAACGTCCTCCTACTGTGCATCTCCGCCTAAAAACATTAACAGACTACAAATTACACAGAATAATGCACTAAGAGCAGCGCTCAGTATCCCCAGGAGGGAGCATATCTCCCAAGCAAGACAAAAAGCCAACTGGCTCCCAGTCAAAGAGCACATCTTGTTTAAGACTCTCACCATCACCCATAGATGCCTATCCCAAACTGCTCCAATATATCTAACTGAACGAATACACCAAGTGCAAACACTCAGACCAAAACGGGACATGTACACACACACACTCTCAGTTCCTACCTTCAACAGAACCAAAGCCGGTGGGCCGAGTTTTGAAGTTCTAGCACCAAAATCTTGGAACTCACTACCACCTAAATTGGGATCTGAAACATCACTCCTGGCCTTCAGAAAGGCACTGAAGACCACTTTGTTCAAATAAACCGTTACCTGCCCCACTGTTCCCATGTAACCTTGGAACACGAGCAATGTCTTTGACCAATCCTTTTTACTGTGTCCTCAATATTGTACCTCTTACAATGTCAATATTATGCCTTGTCTAGTGAGCTGTCTGTAACAGCGCCACGATGCCCGAGGGCAGCAGTGCACTTTAAAAATGCAAATAAATAAATAAATGCAGGAGTGCCACTGCGAGCCCCGCCACCAGCACCACTCTCTAAGGTTGCTCCAGACTGATCGCTCCTGGCATATGAGACTCAATTCTCTGACTCTGCCTCCGTCGCTGCAATGAATCCCCACCAGGCCACACTTGACTGATGCAGCCCAGCCTCGACTATCACCCCCACCCCAGCAGACATGACCTATCTCTCCCTCAGTCCATCGGCCTTTGGCTAGGCGCTCCCAGCCAGTCTAGCCAATTCTCTGCAGTCAGTACAGGCAGATTTTCACCCATTTTTCTAAAAAATATAATAGGTCAAAAGACGCTCCCTCAGTTATGGGCTCATAAACCTTGTTAAATGCCCCAGACCTTTAAATCAATCTTCAAGCCCATAATTCTCAGTGCAGCCCTAGGGCTAGGCCTATGCAGCTCTGTTATTGCCCTGTCCTCCCATTCTGAGCAGCTTAGAGAAAAACTGGATCTGTGGTAGTCATCGGAACGGTTGCTAGAAATGATATCAAGTCCCTTTGGCCTTCAGCAATACATGTTCCAAGTATCTGAAGCATAGGATCCTAATTACGAAATTACATTATAAGCATATGAATATCAATTTGGTAACTGGAAAACAGTTCCAAAGTGCATTTGTCCAATTCGTCCCGCTGAAGTTGACAAAGCAATGAATTGTGTAATATTTTGCGCCAAATATAAGGACATTAGTAGATCCACGTTAATTCCTATTCTTAGAAAGTTGAAAATTCATCGATATAGACCGACTTTCTTATACTTATTTGGCTCAAATAAAGAAAGACTCATGTGATTAGCTATTCATTGTTTTTACGTGAATTATAACACTAATGCTGTAATTAATTTTTCCAGATGGTTTTTATATGTTGTTATGAACTTATATGGGAGTTTTTGTCCCAAAATAAAGTTATTTATTAAGTTGTGTTTTGTCTTTTAGCAATTATCTCAGGAACGATGTTGTGCATTATACATACTTGACCAATATTTCAGACAAGTTTCAGTTTCACTGGCACCTCAAACATGGTTGCCATGTTTCCTTGTGTATTAATGGCACTCTATATCACGTACCCACTCCAGCAATGTGTCTAATGTGTAATCTTACACATTAGACACATGAGTTTCCTATTGGCTCACAAATGTGCACCTCTTCAGAACAGACTGTAAACCCTACAGCTTTTCAAACAAAACCCTCTGAAAAATTAACCATTTCAACCCATTATGTTCTGATCATTTTGGAAGAGAGTAGGCGGCCAACCCCACTTTTGAACCTCTGATCCAGACACCCCTTTTCACAGCCCACCTCATTGAAATTGCATCCGCTGCCACTGGTTTGGCATAAACATTGTGTGCTGAAAGATGAAATCAGCCTGCCAGGAGCTCTGTGTTGGCAACACACAGAGACTTTGTTAGCCTCCCAGTGATCATTATCTGGAGATTGTCTAAGCAAGATTAGGGTAAGTGTTTTATAGTGGATGGACATGGGCATTTGTTTAGGGTATTGAGAATCTGTGGTTGTGTAAACATAAGAAGAGAAACAGCTGTACTTAAAGACCAGTCAGCGTCTCTCAGGTAAAACTCTGTTGGTCTAAACACAGCGGTAGGCAATGTGTGGTTCTCTAGATGTGTTGACCTGCAGTGCCCATTCATTACATTGATGGGCCAGTGGAAGTTGTAGGCCAAACCCTCCAAACAGGTTCAGGTGACCTACCCCTGGTCTAAGCAATGGTCAGTCATAAGATTGGGCAAATGTGCCCTGGACCCACAGAAATTATTCCCTCCAACCTGTCATCTACGTGTTTTAGGGAATTTGTCCTTGCTTAGTCATCTAATGACTATAACCATAACACACTGTACTGAATCCAGCAAACAATAACTGAATACATTCTACCCATTATACTCAAGTTTAATGTAGCTCTCGCAATCTGAGTTCTTATAATTTCTACAGTTTTCTCAGACTCCAGGGTCTGAAGGGTATATGCCAAGAAACTGGCACACTTGTGTAAAAGCATTCATTGGTAGCACCAGTCTCGTAGCATTTTCCCCCATTGTGTGTGTGTGTGTGTACTGCTTAGTGCGTTATTGATCATCCAGTGAATTTCTGTCACTTCCTGCCGGACAACAGTTGAGAAAATAATCCGCACCAGCAAATCCCTTGATTAGGTATTCCAAAAACCATCAAGAAAAAGAAAAGTAATTCTTAATATGTGATGGTCTCCGTCACCCAACCCCAATATCTTGATTAACCAAATAGGTATCCGGCGACGTTAACGAAAACCAACACACTGAATCACATAGAAAGCACTATCCAACATTTCCCCCAAATATTCTAGGAATGGAGTTTGATTATAGAATTGCACCAGTCCTGAAATATGTTGGGGAGGGTGTTTAGTACCTTTAAAAAACATATCGAATCACTTTCGATGTGATTCGGTGTTATGGTTTTTGTTAACATCACATACATCCACCGAATAGCAACATCAATGTGTGTGTTATGAGTTCAGTACTCCATGGCCCATCAAACACCTTTCCTACCTTTTATATACTGAAACAGCAAATTCAAAAATTGTCTGAAGAAACGTTGTTCTAATGTTTAATATAACATGGCTTTGCTCTATGTGTTGGTATCTGTGTGTCAATGTCTCTGTGTAGGCGTATGCTTGTGTACATGTGCGTTTGTGTGAATGTGGTGTTACTTGGTTAAGTGCCCCTGTCTCTGAAACATCCACTATGTAAACATTCTTACCCATAAATCTAAGGTTTGCGGAAAAATTGATAAGATCAAGTTAAGGTCATTCATCAAATAGTATCCTCCCCATCTCCTGCAACAGTTCTGTTATGTAATAACCTGCTGTCACTCGTAACACAGACACACACGTGCACAAACCCACACTGTTGCACGTAATTCAGTACAGGTTCGAGATGCTGCTTCTCCAATGAACATCCTATGTGAAGCGTTCCACTTCTTCTCGGTGGTGGATCTGTGCAAAAGCAAATACCATCGTATTTCTCAGCCGGCGGTCACAATATTGTTGTAGCCAGTGGTGAATAAAATAGGAATGCCGATTTGTCAATATAGCAAGCAATACTATTATTAAGGTTGTTTGTAAATTCTTCTCACTGACGGGTGGAGGGGTAGGAGAATCCAGGAACTTGAAGGTAAACATATCAACCCAGGGTTTACCCCAGGGGAGGAAAGCTGATGCTTACACTTCAGGTCCCCTAGTCTTGGGTGGCATATGCATACACAGCACTGGCATTGTCCTCAAGCATTAGTTTCACTAATTCCTCCATATGAGCACCAGAAGCTATGTTGACTGTGAGCTGGTGGTCTTTACCTCTGACAACCTCTTGAATGTGAGTGTTTACTTCTTGCTGCCTCTGGTTCGGGGGTATGCAACCTTTGGCTCTCTCCCAGTGTTTTGCACTACAACTCCCATCATCCCAATCCAGCATAGCCAATGGTGAGGGATCATGGAGTCCTAGTACAAAACATCTGGAGAGCCAAAGGTTGCAGACCCATGATCTAGCTGGCAGGCAAAAGTCTTAATACTACCCTAAATGTGTGCACCTATTGTTACTTCACTCAGCCTTTTCACTCATGCACTTTTGATTACTATCAAACTTACTCCCAACATAACAGCTTTATGCTGGAGACTTTATAGCTCTACCAATGACTTGGGTGTATGCAAACAGTCTCAGGATTAAGCAGGATCCATGGAGTTGGTTGACAGATTCTTTCATGAAAAAATAAATCCCCAAACGAAACACTAGGAGCCGTGGGAACTTCTATAACCACACACATAATAGTACAAATGATGTCATTTTTCCCGTTTCTAACTTCTGTAATAGTAGGTGAAGGGTAGGACAGGCTCCTGAGCCTGTCTTGTGTAGGATGAACATTTGTGATTCAAACACTTAACTTGCTGTGCTAGCTTGGTTTTTTGCAGGTCGCCTAACAAAAATACCGATTTTTTTCAGCCGAATTTAGGCGGCATGATGCAAAAAGCAAAAATATCCCCTTGCCTTGTCCCCCACCCCACCCACTCTGCCCAGATGATTTCTAAATAGGGGGGTTCCACCCCCCCCAATTAACCCTTTCTCACCCGCCGCCGCCTCCCTCCCCACCCCTGACATCCTGTTCCCAAAAACACACACACAAACACACATCACTCAACACACACACAGACAAGCACACAAAGACACACACCCAGCCACATTTACCTCTACTCCTGTGCTTGTCAGCCCCTGTGCGCACTTGTGAGGTCACCTAGCAGTCTCTCTAAATCGATCTTCTTAGAATTCGGGCTAGTGAAAACTATCTTTTCACTTCAGTCGGATAAAGTAATAAAATGTTTCCAAGAGAGCACTTCAATCAAAATATGCATTTCTTTTAAACTAAAGTCTATTTGTTAAAGAAATCTGTAGCTCCAACTTTGTCAAAACTTAATATTACCTATCATTTCCTTAATAGCATCACAATGTATTGCTAATCCCCTGGTGCGGGGCGACATTGGTCGGTTAGGACGCTCCTACACATAGGCCCTCACAAGGACTCAGGGGTTCCTGTAAGGTGAGGAAAATGGAGAGGGAGGCGCAGCTGGAGGAACTGGGCAACAAAAAACTTATCGGACCTGACAGCCCCCATTTTGAAGTAGCTACACTGGACAACCCTTCTACATTACATCATATTCATGACTGCCTGGGGCGTCCCCACAGCAGTTCAAGAAGCCCACCATATCTGGAGGCCAACGCACAACAACATCGCCAGACTGGAAACAAAGAACTGCAAGGATGAAAACAACTGGAAACACATATGTTCTTGCTTTGCACCGGTCTCTGCCAATAGTTAATAATAAAGATCAGACTGGCCCTCTCCGGTCTACACTTCAATAAAGACCCAGATGCTACTTTTTATAGAACATCTTGCCAAACGCTAATTACTCAACTGAACCTACCTCCTCTTCTCTGGAGGTCTCTGCTTTCCTTCCCCTGCCATCTCAACCCATCCTGTGTACATCTGCCACTGCCACACCCTACCAGTAACCCCCAGGTCCTTTATGTATGTTGTCCAGTTGATTCCAATCCAGGTGTGTCCTTCATTAATCCCATGCATACTCCACAGAATAGTAAAATAATGCAACATACTAGATATGACTAAAACCATTATTAATATTGTTATTATTATTATTAGGGGAAGTACACAGTGAGAGAAGCAGATCACAAGGGATCAATACAAGGGAACAGCGACCTAACAAAGGGTTAGGGTGCGGGCAGGCAATTAGGCATCAAGGGATCAGAAAGAAACCAGGGGAGGGAATGGGTGGGCAGATCGCCTAGTTTCATGTTAGGTGGAGAGTGGAGACAGTGGCCCTCATTACGACCCTGGCGGATTTTTTCCGCCATCGGTGGACTTTTCCGCCATGGCGCAAAGTCCCTTTACGCCATGGCGGATGGCGGACTTACCGCCCCATTCCGAGGTCGGCGGGGCGGTAAGTCCCCATTGACCCATTTACCCTTCCCCATTCCCATTTCGGCCCCATAGGGCTCAATGGGAGTGGGGAAGGAGTTAATTACGCCACCGTAAAGTACGGTGGCGTAATTAACACCAAGGTCCCAGAGCGCCATGGATTTTTCCACCCGCAAAAAGCGGGCGGAAAAATGACCATGGCGCTCCGGGAACTCGTAGTTGGCGGTAAGGGGTCCGCGCAGCTAACGCTGGCGCAGACCCCTTAGCGCCAGGGTCGTAATGAGGCCCAGTGTGCGCTTAGGTGTTAAAGGAGAGCAATTTCCGCAAATGGAGGGTCTTGAAATCCTTCCTGAAATGTAGAAGTGTTCTGATGAGACTGGTGTTGACAGGGATGAGTTTCCAGAATTTGGGGGCATAGACAGAGTGGGCCTGGCTTCTGGTTCTTTCCTTCCGACCCAGCAGAGTTCTAGTGTGCACATATCCTGACTTATGGTCGATCCTAGGCATCCGGAGAAGCTGAGCTTCTCTTTGAGGTAACTTGGGGACTTGAGGGTGATGGCCTTGAAGGGTATCCTGTGGTTTCAACGCTGGAAATGACTTTGAAATTATGTATTTCGAAGTGATTACTTCGAAATATATATTTTTAGTTGTTGGTCAAGGGGTTTACAGGGGGTGGGGAGGGTTTGGGACAAGGGTGGTAGTGAAGGGGTAAGGTGGGGGACCCCACCACAAATAAAAAATAAATACAAAATTGAAGTAACATTTCAAAGTAATCACTTCAAAATAAATGATCTAAAAAGTAATTTGTTTTGGCAAAATAACATGGTTCCCCCTGAAGATGATGCAGCAGCAGCCAAAGCTGATACGTGCTTGTACCCTGAGCCAGTGCCCTTCAAAGAGGGTCAGCGTGCTGTGGTTGAATGTGCAGAGTCCTTTGATGAGTCAGGAACCATCTCAGGGGAGCCAGTGCGGTTGCAGGAAGGCATCCAAGCAGGGCATATCCACCATTCAAGTGGGAGAGGACAGCATATCAGAATTTGCTTGCTTGGATTAAGGGCTTGGTTTTCTGCAGGAAGGAAAGTTGGCAGCAAACTTGTGTCTCCGCCAGTCTCAGCTGGAGAAGCTTCCTAACCTATGCACCAGCCCTGGATACCACCCATCTAATGTGTTCTGCTCTACCCTTCCCAGGCCTTCACACACCCCCCTCCATTGTGCCCTTCTCAAAACTAGATCCATACCAGCCCATGCTCACGAAATCTTTGACCTCATCACAGACTAAAACCTGGACATCATAGCACTCACCGAAACATGGCTCACCCCATCTTCCAGCCCCATCTTGTCCATAGCCATCCTCACGGGTTATGCGATGCTTTGAAGCGATAGACCACTCAGAAAAGGGGGAGGAGTAGTTCTTATCTTTAAGGACTCTCTCCCCCTGCATGCCATTAACTCCATCACCCCTTCCAACTGCGAACTCCTCTCGCCAATCTCACCTGCTCACATACTGCCTCTACTACCATCCGCCTCCTCTACCGGCCTCTGGGCCCGACCATGTCCTTCGAGGATGACCTCACCCAGCTAATTTCTTCAAAACTCAAGCCCTCCTCACAACTCCTACTTATAGGGTACTTAAATCTGTGCTTCAATGACCCGTCCGACTACGACGCAACCACCCTCTCCTACGCACTGCAAGCTTTAGGCTGTATCTAACACATCTCTCAGCCCACCAATACCCAGGGCCGTACCTTGGATTTGGGTTCTCGACCACAACAGCAACATCAGTGCTCTGTACCTTTCCCCATGCCCCTGGCACGACCACCACACCATTACATTCTCCATCACCACAATTGCATCACCACCCAAACCAACAGCCACCCCACCACCATTCTGTCCCACAGCTCTCAAAACCTCACATGTGACCGCCTCACGCCCCTCCTCGACCAGCCTGTACCACCTATGTCTGATACCTCTACCCTAGTGGAGCACTACACCGCTCTCATAGGCATGGCCATCAACCACCTAGCCCTCCTCAAAGCTATGAAAGCCAAGAACAGGGCACACCTCAACTCCTGGTTCACCACTGACCTCTGCTATACTAGAGCTTCTAAAAGAGCACTTGAAGCCATGTGGTGCAAAGAACCGACCATAACCAACAAAACCTGCCTCTCCACCACATCACTTCAATATAAACAAGCTATTATAGCTTCCAAAGCTGCAATTTACAACTAAATAATCTCCAAAGCCTCGTCCAGCTCCTGCAAGCTCTTCTCCATTATCAAAGAACTAGAGACCCCCATCTCCCCACCCACGTCCATCCTCAAGAACGATGTTTGTTGCTGTATCTAAAACACTCTCATGACCAAAATCACTACACTGCAAGACAAAATAAAACTCAAACAACAAGCCGTCCTAGCGCAGGCCCCCCACCTCATGCCTAACCTCCACACAACCAGTGCTACGCCCAGTATCCCGCCCTTCCACTTCCAACCGGTGGACACAGTCAACCTAACCAGCATCATCAAAGGCCTCAAGCCTTCCAGCTGTAAGGGTGATACCTGTCCAGATTCTCTAGTCAAGGAGTGCGCAGAACCTCTACTCCTGCTCATTACCGCCATTATAAACACTTCCTTTGCTTCATGCACCATGGCGAGCTCACTCAAACAATCCTGGGTCTCTCCACTTCTAAAAATAAACTCCCTCGACCCAGCTATCCCCACTAACTACCGCCAATCACCACAGTCCCTTTCTTGTTCAAAATTATGGACAGAATTTCCTATTTACAAATCCAATCCTTCCTAGAAACATATCATATCCTGGGTTCCAGACAATCAGGCTTCCGCTCCAAACATGGCACAGAAACGACCCTCTTAGACCTCAAAAACCAACTCGATGTAGTCACCGATCAGGGCTCCCTTGCACTCCTCTGACTACTCCACATCTCCACAGCCTTTGACCTTGTCGACCACGATATCTTGTGCCAAGCACTATTCGCATCTGCACACTTCTCACCAGAAGCTACCAAATGGATCGCCTCCTCCCTAGCCAACAGATCAACATGTGTCTTCGCAGGAGAGTCCACTGCCTTCCCCACTCCCACATCCTATGGCGTCCCTCAAGTCTCCTGTGTATCGCCCACTCTGTATAACATGCATACCAAACCCCTCTTTGACCATCTAGATGCTCTCTGTATCTCTAACACTAACTACGTGGGGGATACAAAAATCCTCATACCTTTTTCTGGAGACTACCCCACAGAAACCTGCCGCATCAACACCATCTACGAAACCATCCAGTCTTGGATGGCAGCAGACACCCTGTGCCTCAACTGTGAAAAAACTGAGCTCCCCATCATTGGCCCAGCATCACGCCCGTCCAAATTACACCAGCACTACAAACCCTTCATTATCGATGGCCACAAGACTTCAGTAGCAACGTACGTCAAAACCCTCAGCGTCTTCCTTGACTCCTCTCTAACCATGACCAGTCAGGTCAACCACATTGCTGCCTCCTCAGAGTACGCAATCAAGCTAATCAATGCTAGCAAACCATTCCTCTAGTTCCAGAATCGACTTGAAATTGTACGAGTATTCATAGGATCCAAACTGGATTATTGCAGTGCCTTACTGTGTGGAACTTCAGAAGAAAATCTGCACAAACTCGAAACCATTCAAAACAATGCTCTGTGGGCAGCGCTTGACATTGAAAGACATGCCCACTCTCAGTTAAGGACAGAATAAAATTTAAGACACTCTCTATCACCTACAAATGCGTTGCCAACAAGGCTTCCCAATACCTCACGGACACCATCAAAAAACACTCTTCTACCAGACCCACCGGGTCCACCTACAAATATCACCTCCTCACTCCTCGCTACAACAGGAGAAGAGCAGGGGGCTCCAGTTTCCTAGCCCGTGCCCCAGCGCTCTGGAATGAACTACCGCCCTACCTGCGAAATGAACCACAGTACCATGTCTTCAGGAAACACCTCAAAATGATGCTCTTTGACTAAGCTCTGACTCTCATGTATATTGTTTTATCATTACCTGGTACTTTCCCCCCTCCCCCCTCCTTCACAACTAGCGCCTAGATACCTGTGGGTTTTGTGCACTCCTACAAATATGCAAAAAAAAAAAAATTAAGCTGTTTGTGTCTCTCTTGCTATGTGCTCCTTGAAGGAGAGGTGTCTGTCAAAGTAGAACCCAAAGGACTTGGCACAGGTGGTCACCTGGGGTGTGACGGCCTCAGGTTAACAACAGAGAGCCAGTTCTGGATGTCTGGCTATTTGTTGTTGGCGGACAGCAGTGGGAATTTGGTCTTGCAATCAATATGAGGCAGGCCATCATACTGTGGATGTCTTTGATGGAGAAGATCTTGAGATAGAGCAGTATGTCATCTCCATACTGGTGGATGGGTAAGTTTGGGGAGCCAGGAGGATTCAGAGCAGTTCTGTGTAAAAGTTGAAGATCAAAGGGGAGAGGATAGTGCCTTATGGCACTCCCCAAGTGGAGGATAGAGTTGGTGAGCTGGAGGTACCCATTTGGATGAATTGGTGGCAGTTAGCGAGGTAGAATTTGAAGCAGCTGAGGATGGTCTATGTGATCCCCTGAGATGTCAAAGAGACCCAGGAGGCAAGGATGGCCATCATCGAGGATCTTAAGAGCCTTGTTGATCATCTTGATGGTATGTGTTTCTGTGCTGAATGTGGGTCTGAAGCCCGATTGGTAGGTCTGAAAAAGGTTATTGGTGTTGTTGTTTTGGAGGAGTTGTGTGGCTACTGCTTTAATTGGGATGTTACAGAGCAGTAGTTGCTAAGGTCATCAGGATTCAGGGTTGGTTTCTTGAGAAATGGAACAATCTGTCCACTCTTGTGGTTCAAGCGGAAGGTGCCTTGAGTAAGGGAGCTGTCGATGGTTGCCGGGTAAGGCAAGAGTGCGTCAGTCAGAAGGATCCTGAGTACGTATATCGTCAGCATACGATAAGGCCTTCGTGGATGTTAGCGTGGAATTCAGGTCTTCCATAGTGATTATCTTGAAAGTTGTTCAGGTAGTGTTGGTTTTACGAGATGGGATGTGTGGTGGACTGTCAGCTGTGGCATTGATGTTTACGTGGTGTTGGATCATAGCGATCTTATTGATAATGAAAGAGTTGATAGCGATGGATTTTTTGATGCAGTGCTGTCCGGGTGTGTCAGGGAGAGGGTTGATACAATGGTTGTTGGCTCTGAAGAGGACCCTGCTTTCACTGTGGGCCTTGGCTAACAGGTTCTTTAGTAGATGGCCATGGCTGCGTTGATCAGTTATCTGCATGTAGTACAGAGTTCCTGGAGCAGAGCAGGGTTTGATGCTCTGGGGTTTGTCTTTTCTTGTCTTCTGATGTTTTTTTCTGTTGTGGTTGAGTTCTCCAGTGTACGAGAGGGCGGAAGGTTTAGGTGTGAACGTGCGCTGGGACAGTGTGCTTGGCTCTAGCATCACACAGTGAAGCGAGTGTAGACGTGCAGCTAGTTATCCGTTAAGGCTATCAGTGTCAGCAATCAAGAAATCCATGTGTTGGAGGCTGCGCACCAGGACGAAGCGTCTCATATCAAGACAAAGGGTGTATCATGTGTCGGCCCATATTACGTATGTCAAGGACAAGTACTGTAGGACCAGATCATTTGTGCCCGAATCTGATTGATTGATTGATTGATTGATTGATTGATAGCCATTCGACAGAGCATCCAATCAAACCATGATCCTTACCCCCAAAGTACTAGGTTTCCTCAGCTGCTGGAAATGAAGCAACACAAGAGTTCAGGATAGTGCTTCCTTGAAGCTTGCAGCCCGAGCTCTGACACCCTATTCTGACACCTCTTCATGACCAACACGCCCCAGAAAAAGCAGCTTAGTTCATTAGAAGAAGAAGCTGTCACTTTTCCCGTAGAAAAGTTGCAGAGGGACAGTCAGCGACAAGGGCTTGTTTCTGGGTGACGTGACAGGCAATTTGTGTTTTGCTTTCGCTCCTATGATATCAATCTTAACCCCCACGTGGAAAGGAACCCTGTTGTTGCTATCCACCAATCTACAATTTGTCTGCACCCGGTACTTGCCGTACTTTGCTCTCGGCATTATTGTGTAGCTAGAGTTTTACACAATCCCAATTCCCACTCTGCTGTGTGCCGCATTCACAAGACCCTCTCTCTCGCGAGACACTTAGATGCAAATGCGTGCCACAGCTAATCAGCAGGTCGCGTTCGCAATACCTGGGCAGTACTGAGATGGTTCTCCGTTCTGCGTGTGCTTATTTGCCATTTCAAGGCTCAGCAAAGCGTGTTCTGTCTGCAGCCGACCCCTAAACGCGCAGTAATTGCTTCCCGGCAGGAGACAGCTGTCTTGTTTGACAGCTGTAGCGCTGAATCAATTTTGTTCAATCATAAGAAAATAGTATCCTCTTTCCTATTTCTAAGTCTCCAACACCAAAGAACCGCAACACAAAGAGGGCTCTCACACGACAGGTGAGTGACATCTGCTCGGCCACAGCACTAATAGGCGCAGAAGGCTGTCTGCCTTGAAAACACATCCTCTGCCCTGATAACATATCGTGCATCTCTCGGCCCACACCAGGGGTGAAAAGAAAAGCAATTGTGACCCTCAAAAAGACAGAACTCTGCCCACTCACCACAAATGAAAATGTGAGCTGGCCACAGCAGGCCTCCTCCTGTCCAATGCGCAGTATTGGGTTAGGAGGGATAGCTGCACACATACAATGCCGTGCCTTGTCTGCCTTGCACTTCCACCAGGAACCCCTTGTCTCTGCAGCATACGGAAAGGCTGTGGGCGTTAGCTGTGCCCGATGAAGAGATTGCACTGACAAGGATGCCGCCTGTCTTTTCATTAGAAGCGGGCAGATGTTTTCGGGCTGCTTATGAATTCTTGACGCAGATAGGCCTTGTGGCCATTCAGAAAATGTGACTTCTGTGGGTCGACGGGCCCACCCCTCATCGTCATTGCTAGCATAACACTGTCACATATTACACACACAAAATGGCGGATCCAGCTGCTGCACTTGCTCTTATGGTTGGTTCACGTTCCAGATGTGCTACAAAGTTGCATCTTACAAATCTTGCTTGCCTTTTGTCAAGGTTATCGAATATTATTATTATTATTATTATTATTATTATTATTATTGTATTTATTGAGCGCAGACCTAGCTTTGAGAAGCAACAGGGTGCTTTACAGAGGTATACACCAATACAGATACATAATGGAGCACTTTACAGAAGTGTACACAATTACACATGCATAACAGAGCGCCTTTCAGTGATAAAAAAGAAAAGCTATACAGCGGGGGGAAGGATACAGAGGGGGACAGAGGAGGGGTACAGCTGTACCGAGTGGCGGGGAAGAGGGGGCGAGCGGTGTTAAGCGAGTCAGGTTGTGTGAGGGGCAACGTGATGGCCTAGGTGTCGAGGAGGAGAGATTCCTTAAGAGGTGGGTCTTGAGTTCTTTTCTGAATTGTAGGAGCATGGGGGTGAGTCTGATGCCGACTGGGAGGAGGTTCCATATTCTTGGGGCGTAGACAGAGAAGGCTTGTTTTCTGGTCCTTTCCTTTTTGCAGTGGCATATTCCAAGTCTGCACATGTCCTGGCTTCTGGTGGCATGCAGTCTGCCGGAGATGCAGAGTTTCTCAGCGAGGTAGGTGGGTGACTTGAGGGTGACTGCCTTATAGATGATGCAGCAAGACTTGAAGGTGATTTGTGTGTGAGGTGCGACCCAGGGAAGGATGATGAGGGCCGGCATGATGTGGTCGTATCTGCATGGACCCGTGATGTGGAGTGCGGCCGTGTGTAGGGCACTTCTCAAGGGCACACGGGAGGATAACAAGAGGCCTTTCGAGGAGTGGATTGCCCCATCCAAGTGGGATAGGATCAATGCTTGAACAGTGGATCTAAAGCTGTCCAGAGGGAGGAAGGGCTTGATTGTTTGCAGGAGGGAGAGATGAAACCACTGTCTGAGGTTTTTCAGCTATGTGTGTCTTGAAGAAGAGGTGTTTGCCGATATGGAACCCGAGGGACCAGGTGCAGGAGGTGAGCTCAGGTGTGAAGCCCTCCAAGTTCATGGACAATAGTCAGGTTAGTATGTCTGGGTGTTCAGTGTTGTTGGTAAGGGGTAGGAATTCGGTCTTGGTGGGGTTGAGCTTCAAGTATGCACTGGACATCCAAGACTGGATCAGGGAGAGTTAGGTTTTGAGCCTGTGGATGTCCTTGATGGAGTCTATCTTGAGGTATAGCTGTGTGTGGTCAGCGTATTGGTGGATGTGGATTTGGATGTTGTGTGTGACTAAGAGGGCTCCCAGAAGCTCCATGTATAGATTGAAGCTCACTGGGGAGAGAATGGAACCCTGCAGGACTCCACAGGTGATGGCAAGGATTGGCGATCTAGAGGAGTCCATCTGAACAAACTGTTTGGTGAGGTAGGGCTTGAACCAACGTAGGACACGGTTGCTGATCCCCATGCGCTGATGTAGGGTGTCCATAAGTGCCTGGTGGGCTACTGTGTCAAAAGCCTCAGAGAGGTCGAGTAGAACCAGGAGGCAGTGGTGGTTGTCATCAGGCATGTTGAGGGCGTCATCGACCACCTGTATGGTTGCTGTCTCCATGATGCATCTGGGTCTGAATCCGGATTTGGGGGACATTGTCAGCGCCAATGTGTTACTGCAGTTGTGCGGCTACCGCTTTCAAAAAATGTTCTTACCTTGGTGATGGGGCGATAGTTACCTAGGTTGTTGGGATCCAGGGTGGGTTTCTTTAGTAGAGGGAGGATTTGTCCTGTTTTTAGGGTTGATGGGAATGTGCCTTCAGTTAGAGAGCTGTTGATGACCACCAGGTAGGAAGGGAGAGCTTCTGCAGGGAGAGTCTTGAGGATGGATGCTGGCAGGATGTCATCTGTATACGATGTGGCTTTGCGGGCAGCCAGGGTTTCTACCGCGTCCTCTGTTGCAAGTGTCTTGAATGTTGTCCAGGGTGTGGAGATATTGCGAGTATGGACGTGAGGTGGGTCTATGGATGCAGAGCTGGTGTCTATGTGCTGGCGAATCTTGCTGATTTTGTCAATGAAGAAGGTGTTGATGGAGGCTGATTTTTCGATGCATTGTAGTATGGCGGGTTTGAGTAGTGAGTTGACGCAGGTTTTCTCTTGTTTCCTGATGCCTCTTTTGCTGAGTTTGAGTTTGTGCGTGTACCAGGGTGCTGATCGTTTCAGTGGGCAGGTGCTTTGTTTCAGAGGTGCGTATTGGTCAACAGAGGCTGAGAGGGTGTTGTTGAGTACTTCCAGTAGAGAGTCATAGTTCAATTGGGGTTTTCGGTCCATGTAAGGCATAGGTTGGTGAGGTCTTCTGTTAGGGCTTCCACTGAGTAGTTCTTGACGGACCTGAAGGTTTGTCTGATGGGTTTCTGCTTTGAGTGCTTGACTGGGGTGTTGTGCAGAATGTTGAAAAGCCCGGCTAGGTGGTCAGACCAGTCAAGCGGAAGAGAACTGTAGTGGAGGGAAGACAGTGCAGTGATGATTAGGTCAAGGATGTTACCTTTCATGTGTGTTGGCTCTTCCGTGTGCTGTCAAGAAGGGTGCTGAGAAAGCATCAGTTTGGTGGCATTGTTGCCTGGTAGGCTGAAGTCGCCTAGGAAGATGTTGTTGGTTTGTGTGAGGGACATGGTGGCAACCAGGTCGGGGAAGTCTTTGATGAAGGCAGTGTTGGGTTGGGTGGTCTGTAGATGAAATGGAAGGTGACTGTGTCCGTCAGGGAGAATGGGAGAATGCGAAGTGGCAGGAGAGGACTTCGAAGGAGCCAATGTTGTCGACACCAAGTCTGGTGCAGGGCCACAAGGTCTTGTGTATGACTTCAAAGCCTCCGCCTGTCTTGTTCGGGCGGTCTCTGTGTTGGATGCTGTAGCCATCGGGGACAAGGACTTCAGGGATGTAGGTGGAGGTGGGTGTCAGCCAGGTCTCGGTGATGAAGATGGCATCAAGTTTGTGTGTAGTGGTGAGGTCTGCGATGTCTGCTGCATGGGTAATAGCTGAGAGGACATTGGCGGGCAACAGCTTCCGTGTTGTGGATGGGGAGGGGGTCTTGATAGGCTTGAGGGAGAAAACACATGTCGGTGCATGCTTACCTGCTGTGTTAGCAGGGGTTTGGGCTCTGGATCAATATTTGAATCTTATAAATTGTTTGATTTGTTAATCACTAAACTTTCTCTAGACGGGTAATCATGAAGACAATAGCTGCTCAGTTCCAAAAAATAAGAACATTCTAAGTTTAAATAGACTCATGTTTTTAAATGTTGTTATTCTTACTGAGTTTATGGTTTGAATTATTAATCCAATTCAGGATGTGTTCCGTTCAAACTTCAAACTTTTTAAAGCATTACATACTATAGAGAATGCACTGGATGTTGGCATGCATTTTGCACTAGTTGTATTACTTTTTCAAGATTAAAACACAATTTTTCTTGACATTTTATGCGAATCCATTTAATTCATTAGTGTTTAATATTGAAATTGATATTCTCTCGTTTGATTTGACGTGTAGGCTCTGTAGTTATTATGAACCGATGCAAGCCAGTAAACTGGGTGGACAGTCATGGACAGTAGGTCTGGAGCTGGAGCTGGAGCGGCCTCTGGGTCCCCTCTGGGTCCCCTGCGCACGTTAGACTGTCTGATATGCGCAGGGGAGCCAGAGCAGCCCAATCTCCAGACCTACTCTGGTGCATCCAGTCTGGATATGTTTTCTTATCGTGGCATGCCATTTCTCGTGGCAAAGCCAACAGGGGGGTACTGGCATATATTGGCAGAGCCAGCTTGGACTTGTTTCTTATAGTATCCTTACTGGCATTATGCTCAAAGCAAACATGAGTATGGTCTTATATGGGATTACTGGAATGTATTGGCGCACCAAGGATGGAAATATATGGGCACAGACAGTTTGAAAATGTTTTATATACTGGCATATATTGTGGGGAAAGGCATCATGAAAGTGTGTTGGGAAATGATCCTGTGCACTGTTGGTGACTTGCATCTATTGGATTTTTTTCATCAGTTACCCTTCAAAATAAGCTTGCAAACTGTCTGGCTTTTTACCCAATTTTTCACTTAAAGTATGCTGTAAAATGCACCATTTAAACCCTTATTGAAAGAAAATGTTTCGAGGGAGAAACCCCCACCTTGCCCCGAAAACCCATAGCTTTGTTTGAGCTCCCTCGTTATGCTCAGTCTCTCTTGCATATTTGTGAGAAATATTTACACCCCTCCACTAGCTGCCACTGGTGGGCAGTGCATTTGTGTTTCAGGGGACATGAACCGCCCCCTTGTTTGTACGCTAGGTGACAGATTTAAGCTTGGATCAAAAAGCATACTTACCTCTTTCCCCTAATGTACCGCGTGGCGTGCCCCTGCAGCTTGATCATCATGGGTATTGCGCATGCATGGTGGTTCAGGCTGTCCCAGATTGTGGAGCGGCCCCTGCTTTGTGGAGGAGCTTTGTGGGGGGGCGGCTCAGCATGGCTCACAGGTGGGCCCACATTTTGCACTACACCGCTGCCATGGATGACCTCCTGCATGTTCATCTAATGGCACAGTGCCTGGTGTGCATTATCGCTAATCTTGGCCGAGTGCCCTAGTGTGTGCTGCTGTCAAGGAAGACAGCATCTGTTGCCCCTTCTAACACATCTGGGAGTGGTTACCCTGAGGGGCTTTTCATTGGCTGATCAAATCTTCTACTGGGGTATGCCATTCACTTAGTCTGTTAGATAACAGGGAGTGTCTTCAGAAAGCCATTTAATTCTTCCTGTGCCCTTTGGAGGGCCCAGGATTCAATCGTCTCACCTTCAGTCCTCAACATGTACATGGAGCTGCTTCAAGAGCTCGTGGCATTGTGGAGTGTTTCTTAATCCATCAATATGAAAATGATAATCAATTGCATCTACAGGTACCAGCTACTGATGATAGCCCCTGCCTGATAGGCTGTCTTGTAGCAATTGAAACTTGGTTGTCCTCGGGTTTCCCAAAATGAAACCCCCTAAATTCCGAACTTATCTTAATATCATCAAAGACAGAAAATGAGGATATAAGTCAAGAGTCACTGATTGGCTATGATACAATTGAATTCTTCTCAGCCCATTTTATCAAAAGAGGCATATGGTTTTATAATGGCAAAACCCCATTGGAAAACACTGTAAATAAGGGCCAAAATTTCTCATTTTTATTAGGGATTCACATCTTAATTTTTAAACCCAGAATGAAAAGAAAGCACACACCACATTTCCTTAAGTTCATCCATTAAAAAAATAAAACCATTCCTCCCATGTAGTAATTTTAGATCAGTGACTTTTATACCTGCGCCCATCTACGGAGGAAAGCTTTAATTGATGGGCTTTGTCATATCACTGTGTTTCAGAATCTCAGTTTACAGCCTGAAAGGTGGTATCTTTGACTTAGTTAGGGGCTCTCACCATAGTCTGTATACATGGGTGTAAGATGTCTTTATGTCGTTTTACCAACTGGGAGTCAACATAGCTTTTCCAGTAGCAGATGTTGAGAGATATCAAAAGCTGCTTTATTGGGAATTTGCAGCTCCGAGATTTTACAAGTAACAAAAAATAAATCACACATTTAGCTATGACACAAAGTCCACAGGATAGAGCCCATTGGCACGCATGCTTTTTATATTGAAAGGCAAGGGCCTGAAAGCCTTGCCAGCGCTGTGGCTGCCTAGCCAGGCGCGTGGCTCCTTTTCATTTATGTCTTAGACTGAACTACCCATTTTCACATCCGCCTTTATTGCCTTCCATTGTCTTGGAATGCATACACGTAAATGACGTGGAGATCCGCGGAAAACGTTAAAGTTGTGCCAATCCCTGCGCTGCACGGCGCTGACGCAGCTGGAAGCTATTTACTCTCCACAGATGCATTTGTCGTGACTGTGCTGTTTTTGTGCCTGGTAAAATGGCTTGATCCATAATAATAATCTATGACCAGACATCTACGCTAAGAGGCTGCTCCTGGAGCTTCAGTATGAGTATTATAGTGTATATCTTAACTACAGAAAACGGCGAAATGACACATTAATTGGTTCTTTAGCTGTAGAAATCCCAGTAGGCCCGATTCACGTGGATTTACAAACTCAGACGATGCCTGTAAGCATCTCAGATGTGCACCTGCTACTGTGCACTTGAATTACAAAGCCTACAACTGGAGCAGATCTGGACATCTGCTGAGCATCTTTCTGTGGCGTTAACACCCCGTTCTAAGGGCTGGAAAGAGAGGTAACGGCCCAGCAGCCCAAGTTAATGGCCCGATCGAAGCAAGGGCGGTTGTTGAGGGCTCCGGCCTATTTCCCCCATTCCAGCCCTTGGAACGGGGTGTTAATTTAAAAATAATTATTTTTAGTCATTGAATGGGCGGTCGTGCGCATCCCGTTCAGTGAATGAAAATACTGATCCAAAATGGCTGCCATGGTTATAGAAGGCAGGGTTCCATACAGGGCCCTTTTTCTATGACCATGTCGGCTGGAAAAGGCAGGCTGCTGCGGTGGGCGGCCACTGCCACAATCAGGTAAGTGGGGATGGGGAGGGTGTTGGGATATTTTTTTTTTAAATACGAAGATACGGGAGGTCGGGGGGAAGATGGCGGCCGTGACATGGGAGACAGACTGCCGGTTATGTGGAACACAGGCTGAGATTATAGATTTCAGCCCGGATCCGTGGAACCTGATTGGCTGAGCCCCACCACCTCGGGTGCTAATGATCTTTAAGGATCACATTGGCAAGTGAGCATCTGAAAGATGCTGCAGGCATCTCCAAAGGCTCCCCAGTTTTAGCCTTCGTGCCTCAGGTATAAAGTAGCAGGTGCAAATCTGAGATGTTCAAAGTCGTCCACTCATTTTGCCCGTTGTTAGCTCCCTCCCCATTCCCGTTCAATGGGAATGGCGATTAATTTTTACCGGGTCCATGGAATGGGCAATTATCGGGTCCGCCAAGGTCGGCATGACCCGGTAATTGCCTATTCCATGGACGTGGTAAAATTTAATTGCTGGCGGCAGCCCTGCCCTTAATAAGGGCACGGCTACCGCCAGGGTCGTAATGAGGCCCATAGGCTTTTATGTTTTGTTAACTGTATTGTGTTCCCTCCATGTTCCCTCCATGTTGATGGCTGCTACTTATTTGCAGCTTGCATTTGATCTCCTGCAACAGAAGCAACGTTGTTAGGTTTGATTAGAGCGAGTGTTTGCTCTGTCATCGCTCAGTTGCTTCTACACAGTGGTCAAAGTGAGCAGGAACGGACAGGAGTGGAGATCCACTACTGTATTGTTTACAGTTTCAATACTTTTTGCAACCGTTTTCACCATTTTGGAACTGTTCTTTGTGAGGTTAAAGCACATTTCTCCACTCTACCACCGAATATCAGTTACAGCTGAACTGAAATCTGTTTCAACTCAATTGGCTGTCAACCAGCATGGCTGCAACCCTTGAAAATTGTGCTGCATGTTGCTCCCCGCCCGGGTCACAGTTCCACTACTTTTTTGGTACACTTCTACCACTGCTTCTACATCTTAAAAGGAGCACAATTGTCATTCAGATGCTCGGTTAAGCATGATGTGCTTCTAATTGGTCAATGTCATCTTGACTGTGCTCTTCGAATGGTGCAGTGTGATTTGCCACATTGATTGGTTGTTGCAAATGCAGTACCATGTACATGTTCGACAAAGAAGCCCTATCCAATTTGGTGTACATTTTGGAGCTAGGCACATGGACTAAGTGCAATGCAACCGCAATCACATGTGGATGAACATAACATAGATGCGACTGCTCTGGACAGCATAGAGGTTTTTAAGAGTTGCGCACAGTCCCTAACCAGGTGTGCAGAGTAGCCAAAAATGTCCACACCTACTCTACTACCACTGGTCTGAAATTCTGTTACCTTTGAAGGGAACCAAAGGAAAATGGAAGAGGCAGTAAAAGTGGGAATGGGCGAAGGTAGGCAGCTCCATGGGGGGGCGTGCGCGCGTCTCCCCGTCAGTAACTATGTGCCCATTTGTGTGCACATGTGTTTGTCTATGCATGTATTTGCGAGAGTGCATAGTTGAGAGTGTCAGGTATGTGGGGGGTGTGTGTGTGAATGGATATGTGTGAGTTTTCATGTTAAAATGTGTGTAACTAAATGTGCTGGTATTTGTGCATGTCAGTCAATGCCTGCATGGATGTGTGACCAGTGCGCATTTGAATGCTTTTGATAGTGTATGTTCCAGGGAGAGTCTATGGGCCTCATTACACGGATGGCGCTAAGGGATTACCGGCACCGGTAAGGGCACCGGTGCCAGTAATCCCTTAGCGCCATACTACGAGGTCCCTCAGTGGGTCCCGTCCTTAACGTGTGGCCAGACCACACGTTAAGGAAGGGATCCGCTGAGGGACTTCAGGGCAAATAACGGTACCGCTAATAGCGGTACCGTTATTTGCACATTCCCCATTCCCATTGAGCCCTATGGGGGCTCAAAGGGGAATGGGGAAGGGCCTTGGTGAATGGGGAATTACCGCCCCGCCAACCTTGGAATGGGGTGGTAATTCCCACATTCACCAAGGCGGAATCGGTAAAATACCAGCGGCAACCATGGCGCTACAAGCGCCATGGTTACCGCCGTCCGTGTAATGAGGCCCTATGTGTGTGTTGTAGCGGCAGGGGCTCTATAGCAGTCACCCCAATTACCAGCAGTGAGGCACTTAGGTCCATCAAAAAACTCCCCACAGCAAGAACAGGAAGACTCAGTCATGGGGAAAAGTTTGCTGTTTTTATTATCTAACAAAACGACTGGGATCACACTAGAAAAACATGAATTCTCCAGGGTTCTCATTTTCTGAGCGTGTGCCACCTGGTTTTATCCAGGCGTGATGTCACAAAACCAAGTTCTGTCCCCGAAAACTACTGGGCATTCATATTGGTCAGTTTAGGCGATCTATCTATGTGTCCAGTAGAGGAGCAGTTGGATGCATTATTCCTAACTTCCACCCCATCACTGCCGTCATATTGGAACAGAAGGAAAAGAGCTCTGTATGGGATCCCATGTGTTATGCCTATACCGCATCGAGTGTACGCGAGACGATATGCACTCAGACAGCCATACCAAATGTACCCTTGCAATGAAGGCGTGGAAGGATGCCATGTGGAAGGATGTCAGCATGCACGATTGCACATCATGGGGTGCTGAGTGTAACCTGATGAGGGCAGAGTGGTGTCATCAAGCAAATATACAGAGCCATATTGAAACGATATGAAAATACTTAAGAGAGAGGATGTAACTGAAGTGACAAGAGAAACATTTATAAAATGATAAAGTAATTATGAATGCAAAAGAAGACCAAGTAACTTGCTGACCAATAAGTGTAAATATGCAGTGACACAAGTTAGAAAAGACATATAGAGGCTCTCTATAGAGGAATATGTAACATGGCTAGGACAGCCATCATTGGAAATTGGACGCCGAATAGTGTCAACATTAAATTCAGCTACCTCAGTAACAGATCAGGGTTGAAGAGTCAGGAGACGCAAGAAGAACAGCTTTGTGTGCAAAACAAAAAGGAGTCTATGTTGGCTTGGCTCAAGGATGCTATTTTTAAGGATTAGCTGCAAAGCACCAAGGGAGGCAGCTGGATAAGCGATGGACGAGCCATATATCTATTAGATTAAAAAAGAGGAAAGCATCTGCAAGAGCCAAGTATTGGACAATAAAAGTGTATAAAGTCTATACAAGATGGAGTGAGCCAGTCTCTAGAGGCCAAAAGGAGCAATGACACCCAGTATAATTAAATCAAAGAACAGTAAATAAGAGGTCAAAATGGACAAATTCGTGGTCTCTTTACATGTGACTCAGAAGTCAAAAACAAGTACTATTCATTAAGCCTCGGATGAAGATAGTGATGTTCTTACACTTCCTTGAATGTCCCAGAACAGAGAGCAGGCAACAAGGTCAACTACAGATGGCAAACATTGGCTCATGGCAAGACTAATGAGAGATGATGGATGTTTCAACTTGCTAAAGCACAGTCCTATAGGGGTTAATTCTACTATTGGGTAGCCATATCTGCTGGCTCCTCCTGGGACCACCTCTGCATGTTTCAATCTGCAGTGTTGTAGGGTCGCAAAGAGACCAAATGCTCTTGTAAAATATTATATCTTCACATGAAAGGTGACTCTGGATTGGGCAGAATGGATCCTGCCAGCCCTAGGACCCTGCGTGGTTACCAGGCTGGGTGGGATTGGTATGATTTGACCGTAGCATCATTGTTCGTGGTGGAATTGACCGCAGTCAATTTTGCCACAACTCCAATTTTTCAGTGGGCAAAATCATACCTATCAATGCCCCCCTTCAGCCCCTCCAATACATCCCCACCCTGCCCCCACTTACCTTTTAGCATCTGCTTTCCATCCTGCAGCGTCAGCTCCGTCCCCGAAATGTGGGTCAAAACTGACGCTGCAGGGTCCCTTTCTGTGTATTTTTTAAGCCCCCCCTCTTCGAATGTCCTGAAGCAGGGGACAACCCCACAACCCCCATTCCCATTATAGTGAGCAAGGGGAGCGGGAGACACCCCCGCAACCTCCATTCCCTTTGTTCGCTATAATGGAACCATTTGGCCCAGTTGACCGAATTTTTGGTTATATGATCATTTCATACAGCCTAAATTCGGTCAACTGGTCCATACAGTAAAAGAATTTCAGTCAAATTGGCCAATGAGAATGAACATGGTGGGGTTGTGTGTTCCCTAATGTTGCCATCTCTGATCACTTAAGCCTGGGAGAGTGCATTCAGTTGGCAGTTCATGAACAACACTTGTGTCTTTCCACCTCTGTTTTGGTGGGAACAGCTTCTCTCCGTCCACCTTGATTGAATGGGCATTGTCTTGCTCTGCTGGGTCACGTGTATTGAGACCACGAAATAGAGTTTGCTTGCCTGGAATTATGTGGATTTTAGTCTGAATTTCTTTCAGGTGGCTTATCGTTTTGGTTACCAGGAACTTTCCGTCTCTACTCGTCTTTGGCTAGGTGCATCGTTTCTGCTTGCCTCTGGCTGCAGCAATCATACCAGTCCTTCCATGTACTCGAAGCTTGTCTCCCCTTCCACATTCATTTCAGTGGGCCTATAGCTTCCATATTTGTCCTTATGGCTTTCCATGACGAATGTGAATAGATATAGAGATACGTATGTGTGTCTGTCATCTACCTGCATGAGTCATAAGCATGTGTTTCATGTCTATATGCAATAAACAAATGCATGTTTGTGTACCTTCGTGAATGGATGACTATGTACTTAATGTATAAGTGTGGCTACGTTGTGATGTCAGCGATGACATCATTGATTTCTTGATTTGTAGTCAGTCAACTTGTTTGATAATGGCATCTCCATCTCCTCCAGATCATTGATTAGGTGTGGTCTGAATGGTTGCCTGAGAGAGTAAAGTTGCTCACATCTCCGATTCATCGATGATGGCGGTGAAGGGCCTAAGAGTGAGGTGCATCTGTCGTGTCTCTGTCTTCGTGTGGGGGTCATTAGGGCATTGCCTGGACCTCTGTCTTCAAACCCCTCTCTTGTCAACATGTCGGCTACATTACCTACACTACTCTCTCTGTTCACATGTAACTTTTGGAGCCAAACCTTTGTTATCCTTCTGAGATGTCCATGGTACTTCGCGTGATCGTGCAAACTCCATGTCAGATAACTGCAGTGTACACCAGGGTTGCACCATCCCCAATAGTCACGGGTGTTGAATGGGAACTGGAACACTGCCCCTGCTGGGAACAGAAGAAGCTGTGTCATTCACGTTTTCATTGTATTCCGTATCGTTGTCTCTTCATCTTCTTCAGTCTCTAAGTCTACCAATACTTTCATCCCTATGGTCTTTTCAGTGGTCTTTTTGCATTGTGTGATGGCTATTCTGATGACATAAAAGGCAAAGAACACTAATACCGAGGCTGCCACCAGTACTTTCAATCTGTATGGCCATCCATGTGCGGATCCATGAGAAGATACACAACAGCCAGCCTTCGTCCTTTCCTACAGTGTTCGTTTCTACCTCCATCTTGGCAAAGAGCTCTGGTATGATATGATATAATATGATGTGGCATTTATAACGTGCCTGTACACAAGTGTTTCTAGTTGCGACAAAACAAGGAGGGGGAACAACGGGAGAACAAAATAACGATCTTACTAGGCATTGTGTCATTCAGATCACGCAAGTGTAGGGAAGAGGGAAGGGGAGAAGTGCCAGGGGGAACCGAAGGGGGAAGTGCAGTTAACTCACCACTGCAGCCAGCGGGTGGCTCATAAGTGCAGAGAGAAGGGACTGTAAGGGTGCAAATACAGACTCTTGGGTGCTGGGGAGCCCGGAGGAAGAGAAAGTGAGGGACAGAGGCAGGTTAGAAGGGAGGCGAAAATATGAGCACAAAGGCATATTAGAGATAGATGAAGAGGCTAACTCAGGGAAGAGGAGGTATGTTTTCAATTTGCCTTCAAACAAATTGGTGTCAACCGTTTCTTGGATCTTCCATTAGTCATAGCTGATCCACCCTAGAAGAAGATGGGTCCAGGATCCCTATTCATGTCTATCAAATCATCAGAAAGCCCAAATGCCTCAGGACACCTAAGGTTCCAAAAGCTTGGTTTCAGCCTCTCTGCATCCTATATTTATGCCCTCTCTATCACTTTGCCCTACTGTAAAACAAGGTTTATTTTAGTCCTCCTCAAAATTATGGATCTATACTTATCTATCTAACCCAATGTTGAATATTGGGCACCATATATAGAATTGCACCACTTTTGCATAAAATGAAGTATCTTTATCAGCCAAATCGACCCTAGTTATGTTTTTGGCTTCCTGATCAAACAATAATATCCGAATGATGTGACAGTCTCTGCAGCGTTCTACGAGTTCCTGTTGGATTCCTGTGTTTTGGAGTCTGTTTTCAGTGCCTACTACTGAGAGGGTTGGACTTTTCATTCAAAACCCCTCTTTCCCGCGGAGCGGCCGCGGAGTGGCTGCAGAGTGGCAGTCTATGCAGCGTTCTACGAGTTCCTGTTGGATTCCTGTGTTTTGGAGTCTGTTTTCAGTGCCTACTACTGAGAGGGTTGGACTTTTCATTCAAAACCCCTCTTTCCCGCGGAGCGGCCGCGGAGTGGCTGCAGAGTGGCAGTCTCTGCAGCGTTCTACGAGTACCTGTTGGATTCCTGTGTTTTGGAGTCTGTTTTCAGTGCCTACTACTGAGAGGGTTGGACTTTTCATTCAAAACCCCTCTTTCCCGCGGAGCGGCCGCGGAGTGGCTGCAGAGTGGCAGTCTCTGCAGCGTTCTACGAGTTCTTGTTGGATTCCTGTGTTTTGGAGTCTGTTTTCAGTGCCTACTACTGAGAGGGTTGGACTTTTCATTCAAAACCCCTCTTTCCCGCGGAGCGGCCGCGGAGTGGCTGCAGAGTGGCAGTTTCTGCAGTCTATGGCAGCTAGGGCAGGGCGGCCTGCCAGCAGAAAAAAGCCGCACTCCCCTAGTGTCCCAAGTGTCTGCCGCTGCGGCGACCAAAAAGACTTTGACTTTGGCTGGCGCTTCGACCTCCGCCACTTACCCGGAGTCAACACTATTACAAACCGAGACCCTGGGTCCCTGATTGCGGAGCGCCAAATCAAAGATGATCCTCGCGCTCAAGCAGCCTCACTCGGATTCCGAGGCAGACTCTTCTGTGTCAAGACTGGCCCTCATCATACCCGGACCCTCTGTAGCAGTGAACCAGGACCCGGGAGCATGCCAGCTGGACGCCCGGGAGTCTTCACTGTCTGCTTGCCCACCTGTTTGTCTTCCTGCCTGTCCCCAGCCAATGGAGAAGTCCCCCGCGACCGCCAGTCACCCCCCGCCGTGTGAAGCGTGTGCAGAGTTCCCCCTCGGAGGAGAGGAAGCGCCGTGTGTCGCAGGTGAGGAGGGACTGGTGGGTCTGGTGGGTGAAGAGGGGGCGGCGGGCGACAAGCTACCTCCCGCTGACCCTCCGTGTTCATCACGCCCAAGGGCTCGAAGCCCTAGTTTTCAGGTTGGCGATGAGGTCAGTGGAGAGGCAGCGCTGGCGGACGATCTGCCAGTTCAGATAAGTTTGGACGCAAACCGCCTTATAGTGGCACCGACCCTGCATCCCCCTCCCCCAGATGTTGGCGAAGCTCAATTAGGGGCGCATCCTCTAGAGGTGGATGCCGGGAGGGAGCGAACCGAGCGGTTTCAACTGAAGCGGCTCCTCCTGACATGGGGTTGTTCGACCCTTTGATAAGGGCTGCGAGGTGGCATTTTGGCTCTCCCCGAACTGGTGTACCACCCCCGCAAATCCCACCTATCAAGCCTACAACCGACCTGGAGAGAGCTACCAACTTCTCAAACTCCCAATCATCATCAGCTGTTTTTACGGCCCTTGAAGCAACGGGCCCCCTTGCCAGGCCACTGCCGGTTGGGTCGGTGGTTTCAGCAGCTACACCATCGACAGCCAAGTCTTTATTGCAAAAACAGGCATGTTTAAGATCTCCGGTGTCCACTATCATCGACTTAAGTGGTGTCGAAGATCCCGCTTTCATTTCCTCTTATGTAAACGACACAGAAATCAGCGTCTCAGCACCTACGACTCCGGATGAATTTGATCAGGGGTCTATCGAGGTGCCCTGCTTAGCTACGCAAGGGAAAGTCCCGGTCCCCATTGAGCCTTTTATGCAAGAAAAGGGCCCCGCAGTGGTGGCACAAACGAGTCCTGGGATCCCCAGTCCTTCCATTGGCCCGCTGTTTGGGAGCACCTAAACGGTATCTAGCTCAACGAGCCCCATACGTTCTAATGAGAATGGAGGAAAGCCTACAAAAGACACCTCGTCTAAAAAGACTGATCTAAGACTCATTATGTCAACTGTAACTCTGGCCATGGCTCCTTTTTGCAAACTATATGAGTCAATAAACGACTCAATGAGAGATCATACCTCCATTATAGCGATGATGAATAGCCGTCTAATTCTTTTGGAAGGCTATATCAACGCACTGAACAACAAAATGGAAAAGGGCGCCAAAGACGAGGGGTTTGGTCAGTCCTCAACACAATCAACAAAAGGCCTCTTGGTGGATGTTAGTTCCCAGACTCTGGCCCCAAGTTCGCAATTCCAACTTGATGAACTAAGAACAACTGTCAGCCACGTGCCCCTGTGTGAGGGTCCGATAAAGACAAGCCACAGTCCACCAAGGCTAAGGGAAATGGAGCAATATGTGATGAACCGAATGTAATCACAATAGACCAGGGGTCTGTTCCGGACAGGAAAGCTAAGGAGGCTACTCTTGTAACAAAAGGTCACCTCACGACCCAAAAGCAAATGACTATCAAGTTCTTTTCTCCTCAACCGACTATTAACAAAGTACAGTCGGGGAAAGACAAAGGCAAAAGGAACCATGGGTCTGAGACTCCCCTTAATTGTGAACCACCTAAAGCAGTGGCTGAACGGGAAATCCGAAGTCTGAAGTCGGCGTCCAATGTACTAGATAGCGTTCCTGTAAATAAGGAATCTGAGCATGCGATAGATGAGGACTTACTGAATTGTAGTGTTTACACACTATCTGATGATCAGGAATCAACTAACAACTCTCATCATATGGACGAGGAGCCCTCTCCCTTTTGTACATTGGAAAGTCACTGTAAGAAGCTTCAAAAAAAGTGTAGCTGGGGGGTGGGTCCGCTGAAGGACAGTAGCCCCAAACGGCACCATACTAACTTCCAAGAAGCGGAAAGGGGAGAGCTCAATTCCGAAAATCCTCGCTTAAGACCGGGGGTTAGAAGAAACGATTCTCCTTTAAGACCAAGTTCCCCTTCTGTAACTAAATGGGTGCACGCCACCCGGGACAAAGGGTTTTCGGATAATCGACTTTCCCCAGCTACAAATACGAAAGATAAGCAAAAGCTGCACCACTCTAAATCTGGTGAAAACAAAGGGCGAGGGTCAATGGCACATGCTTCTAAATCAAAAAGAAACTTCAAAATCGAACAGTTGCCAAATAACAGAAAGTACGTGATATTGAATAGAAGCTACCTGCTACAACTTCTTAAATGCGTACCATCGCTCAGAAAAGTCGAATCAAACGACCTTGCCAGGGTCGAACCTTTTCATCAAGGGAAAATGGCATGCGCTTACTTGCACGTGCAAACGAACTGGGCCAAAGTGAGGATCTCCGAGGCGGCGGAACATCTATTAAAAATGGGCTTTGACCTGTTTGAATTGGAAGAGAGTGCTCTATTTACCCCCCCCCCAGGAAACCATCAGAATCGACTAATTCAGTTACACCTCGTATCGCAGCCACGAGGAGTAATAAACTACAATCGCACTCAAGACCTGGCGAGGAGAGAGGATCCAGACAAACTTCTACACACAATGAGCCAGCTTTACAGAATGCCTCCCCCTGGTCTTCTCCTTTGAACCCCAGTGGCAAAGAGGAGAGTCAGTGTCCCAAAATGGCCACAAAGATAGACGGAATTGCCCTTAAGGATCCTTTGGGTATAGGAAGATGTCCTCAGGGACCCAGGTCGAGAATCATAAGAACCATACATCAATTACCGGGGGGCAAAGAGACCGGCACTCATGAACTTCAACAACAAGTTCCACCAGCGGAACAATGGGCATGGTTGCCCAACGCACTGACGATAAAAAAGAACAAATAGCAATTCGTTGAGCGTCTGTCCGCACCACTTGCCTCTACACTACTAACTGGTAAACCAGATCTCTCTTTGGGGTCATGGAATACTCGTGGATTCCAGCATCTAACGAAACAAGGAGACCTAAACTTGGGGTGTTTAGATATCATCTGCTTGCAAGAAACTTGGATGATAGAACGCCCCTCCATAGACGGATACGATTTGACATTTGCTCCAGCTGTTAAAGGACCTTTTGGCCGACCGTCATCAGGCCTTATAACTGCAATTCGCTGTGGATCCGGCCTACACTTAAAGAACACTCTGAGAGTGACAACTCACTTATTGGCCACGGAAGTTATTTGGATTGATGCCGAGGTGAAAAAGGGAAAGCCCAAAACACAATCTTTAATCATATATGTCTATTGGAATCCCGCGGTTATGACTGATTCACTCCTCATAGCACTGATTGAGGACTCAATCGATGAAGCACGAGTAGGGTGTCCTGAGGCCCTGCTAATCATCTGCGGAGATCTAAATGCCACCTGGTTACCACATGATTCAGCCGGTGACCCTCCTCTTTTTTCGACCTTAAGAAGCAAACGTGGCGTGGCTTGGTTGTCGTTGATGTCATCTCGTGATCTGCTCTGTGCTGAGGATTTCTTCCCCAGAGGTGAGAGGCCGCCCACCTGGGAAAGAGGTAACTCCTCAGCGGACCTCGACCACATCTTCATAAGCAGGCTCTTGGCAGCGTTGACCACTTTGTTCGAGGTACGTAGGTCCTCGGCCAGCGACCATAACCTGCTTGTATTGAAATGGAAGACTACAAGGCTTGTGAACTCAGTTACGCCAGCACAAGTGGAGTTAAATAACCAGCAAAATCGCCTAAGACTCTCAGAAACCTCAATCTTAAAGATACAGGCTCAATATTTGGCAATTGAAAATGAGCACAACCTACTGAGTGACCCGCAATTACCAGACTATCAACCACTTCTGGTTCCTTTTAGAGCTAAACTTGCTGGCCTCAGACAAAATAACGATTGTGCTAGACATCAATACAGCAAAGAACTGGTCCTAAAACGGAGATCAGTAAGGCGAGCCAGAAGAAAATTCGGTGTTTTTCCCTCACCTGAAAATCAGGCAACCTTGAATCAAGAAAAGAAATCTTACAAATCATGGCTCAGGCACCACTGTAGCAATTTTTACCAACAAGATGCCGAAGCCATGTTGAAGCTTGTCTGCGGCCACCACCCCCGAGAGTTCTGGGCACTCTTAAGATCTTCTTTGTCGCCTCACGAGATTCTACCATCAAACCCTATTGGGGAAATAACTTGGATAACATTCTATTCAAATCTGTTCAAAGCGCCTGCACCGTCAAGCCTCTTCGAACTTACTACAAAACTAGCACCATGGATAGATTTGAGCAGTGAATCTGAGATCCTCAAAGTCCTGCATAGACTGAAACCATCGCGAGCACCCGGCCCGGACGGAATAACAAACCTCGACCTGAAGAAATATCCAAGTCAGTGGGCTGTGTTGATAAGTGAAATCTTCAAACGCTGCAAACAGGCAAGGCAAATTCCGTCTTCATGGACAACATCTATCATAGTCCCGATATTCAAAAAGGGCCAGAAAGAAGATCCAAAAAACTACCGCCCTATCGCACTTCTGGATACGGTCGGTAAGGTGTTTAGTTCTCTATTACTACAAAAATTTCAGGATTGGGCCAGGGAGGCCGAATGCGCTGACCCGTTTCAAACGGGATTTACAAAAAACAGCGGTACAACCACTAACATCATGTTTCTCAGCGCACTCAAAAGTAAGGTGTTGGGAGGAGGCCCACGAGTGTTTTTAGCGTTCATAGATCTGGCGCAAGCTTTCGATCAAGTAAACCGTGAGCGCCTGTGGAGAAAACTGAGTCTTTGGAAATGCCCGGCTGAACTCCTCCAACCGATTCAAGCATTACATCAAGAAACAAGGGTGCGAGTGAGACTAACTCAGGCTGGTTTGTTATCATCTGAAATCCCAGTTGACCGCGGAGTGAAACAGGGTTGCCCCCTTGCTCCATCACTCTTCATTGCCTATCTCAGCGATTTCAAAGCCTCAGAGCAAACAATCCGCTCCTTTCCACCAACTATGGGCAAGTCGAAAACATCGAGACTACTCTATGCTGATGACCTAATCTTAATGGATTTGACTCCTATTGGTCTCCAGCGTCAACTTGACCATCTGGCGACATATATTCAAACGAATGATCTAACTATAAACACAGCCAAAACCAAGATCCTGATAATGGAAAAACAGAAACATCCAAAGGAAAAACTTGCCTGGTACCTGGATGGGGTAGCACTGGAAAAAGTCGCAAATATCACATACTTGGGAGTAGCACTGGACTGCTCGAGTATAAACGCAACCCTCCAAAGTTGCTTAATGACCAAAGTAAAAAACCTAGCGGCACAAGGCCGGGCATTGGACAACAAGTTCGGGCATTGGACAACAAGTTCGGTGGTTTTTCCCTGATTAAATTTTACAAGATGAAGGTGGTGCCATCCCTCACCTATGTTGCAGAAGCCCTCCCTCACACACCTACAAACTTGTGGCTGAAGTTAGAGGGTCTATTTTGGCGCACTGTTCTAGGTCTCCCCAAGTCAACATCGGCCCCCTTGATCATAAGAGAGCTTGGCCTATTATCGTTGGAAGGGACCATGGAAATCAAATCGATGATACTGTATAGGAAGTTGTTGCTTTTGGACTGTCCTCATGTGCTAGCTATCGTACGCACGGAACTATTGACATCTTCCCCCTCTGTGCTAAAATCTTGGGAAATGGCTCGTAAAAAGAAGCTTGTGGAAATTAACTCTTCGGAGCAGGATCTCATCGGCAATTCGCTAAAAATAAAAAGGAAAATCAGTGAGCTTGACTGGATTGAAACCTTGAACAATGCATCTAAAGCAAATCAGTCAGCCATTTGCCTGCCCATCAGAGCAAACTAAACATTGTTCCGAACTACTTGAGCAAGTTCCCAAATAAAGCTGCCAGAAACTTGTTCTTGAGAGCGCGTCTGAACCTACTGCCGACAAATGAGATCTTAAAACTCAGAGGACAAAGTAACTCGAACACGTGTCGTTTCTGCAAAAACGAGACACACGTAGAAACCATACGCCATCTCCTTTTAAATTGCCCAGGAACCAGAGCCGTAGGTGAGAAATTTCTGCTACCACACCTTTCTGCATCATAAACCAGGGAAGAAGAAATGTGGTGGACACGTCTGATGAGCGGAGAAAGAAATACCTGGACTATCGCTACTACACAGACTCTGAAGTTTATTTTATCTCTCTGAAAACTTAAGTTCTACTCAACATTCATTCATTTTTTTTTTTTTTTTTTTTTTTTTTCGGTCTCACTTCAGTTTCCCTTTCCTTCTCAGCTTTCAGCCTTCAGCTCTACTCTTTGTTCTTCACTTCATTTTGATTTCGATTCGTTTGTAAAAATCATTAATTTGATTAAATCAACTAAATAAATAAAAATAATATCCGAATGGAAGAAGGTAAATGACAAAGTCATCCCCACCTGTAAACCGTGGTTATAACAATGGACCTTCCATTATATAATTGCTGGATGTTTCAATCATGTAATAGATCACAGCAAGTCTATCTCCCAAGAGAGGACACAGATTGACCTGGCTTCTATACAGTAATAACATATAATTTACTTTCAGGAGAGATGCACAGTAAACCTGATTAACATCCCAGGATATAACAACTTCAGTCTTCCGGCAGTAAAGTACCCAAGAGGTATGCCAAGTGGGGGTTCAAATATATTGGTCAAAATTGGTTTGAATATGAATGTCTCATTGGTTGAGACTAATTGCACCAATTTATTTTGTCTAATATTAATGCGCTCATTCACTCCAGTTATAGTTCTATTTGATGTCTCTATGAGATCAAGAGACAGAGGAATAGAATGTAGTTCATCAGATATGTTATATAAACTGGTAAATGATCTTAGGGAGAAAGTTTGTAAATATTTGGATTATTGTATCAGGAGATGTAAACCTTTGGAAAGCCTTTGTGATTTAACTGATGATGACGATAAAGTCTTAGAACGTAGTTGCTTCCATTTTTAAATGTGTAAACTCTGATGCCATAGAAAATACGTTTTTAGAGTTTGGGTTAATAAAGTTACTTTGTTTAATATTAACATTAATTTACTAGCAGACATACAGAGGTAAAGCTAAGAGAATTGTCATATTTCAATGCTGAAAAATATCTACCATGTATTTATGGCAATTTAATTCCTGTTTTGCACGTTTTTTAGGATTCTATACCTACCAATGATGTTGATATAGATTTCTGCTACTGTACTATTTGTGAAAATCTGTCTCCGTATTTGACCTATGCTAATAACCTAAATGTCACAACGGGGCATCTCCTGGTTTGATGAGGATTGCAGAGTACTAAAGGGAGAATTTTTGAAGAACAGCTCATGATGCCTATTGGTGACTTTATGAAGGTATCTTCACGTGATCATCATGGGCGACTTTAACCTGTGGGCATATCACAAAGATGACTCTGGGGCTAATCCTCTTCTTGAGACCAGCCAGGCCTACGGCTTTAGACAGTTGGTTAAAAAGGCCACTCACAGGGATGGACAAACCTTCCACAGAATCTCTGCATATTTCTTTATGCCCTTGGTCAAATCGTTATCTCATCACCTTCAGTCTGCTCCTACCCATGAAACTAGCTAAAGTGAATTCCAACCCACACTTAATGACCATCACAAGATATATCTGGAATATTGCATCAGAGGGATTCTGTGAACTTTCCTTCCCTTTGTTGAACAATCTCACCCCTACCAACTCGACTGAAGTCCTTGTGGAATATTATCAAAACACTATTTCTGGCATTGTTAATACCTTGTCTCCTCCTATCGCTAGGTCTGTGTGATGCTGGAAATGCATCGGAGGGACAGGGCCTCCATATCCTTGTCCTTTACTGCTTTTTATCGTGTGTTCTGTCATGTTTTTCGCACAGGAGTTCATGTGGGACTCCTGGCGGTGCAGCTCTCTCTTTTGGTTTGGTGAACAGACCCATGGGATACCCTTATGGCAGCCATGGGTGGGGGTACAACCCTGTGCCCCTAGTTTATGTTTTGGGGCACCTGTGTGTGGCCCACAGAGCAGGGTATGGGCTGGTGGCAGCTCCATGCTGAATTTGACAGGTGCTCCGAGTATCCTCCATTTTGGGATACCCAGGCTCTGACATTGATAGGAAACAAGATGGCCCCTGTGGCCTCTTGCTTTCTATTGCCTGTTACCTTGTTTTCCCAAAGTCCTGGCAAGCCCTGACTCTGTCCCTTCCCCCTGACTGGCTGTTGGGTGGAAGTTCCATATATGGTGTTGTTGTGAAGTCCAGGCCAGACAAGCTGGAGCCTTCGCAGTGACTGTATGTTGTGCGTACACCCTGTGGGTGGGACCTGGGTGAATGGAGTGTGTGACAAATACGCATTCTGTGTTGTGGGTGTCTAGTATCTGGTGTTTGACACAATGACTGAGACGGCCCTGCCTGAAACTGGTATGAATGCAGTGTGGAGTGTTGAATGGCTGGGTACCTGTCCCAATACACATAACTTGTTGTGAGTGTCTGGAGAGGAGTGAATGGCCTGAATGCACGATGCACCTGATTGGATGCCTGCCTGCATGAATGCCCTGGGAGATCAACTAGTATATCTGGGGGCCTCTCACTGCTAGAATTCGTGTTCAGAAGCTGAAGAGAAACTGGAGTTGAAACTGAAGCTTAACCTTGAAGCCCTGCTGGAAGAGAAGAATTGTTGTTGCTCTCCTTCATCAATCAGAAAGCTGCTGTGTTTCCAAAGACTGACCCAGAGAGGACCTGGTAAGGCACCCTCTTTCCGAGCTGCGAGGGACCATCGTGCACCAGCTGATCTTTGCCAAAGCTCCCTGGTAGACGGCCCTACGACAGGCTGCCGACCGGAGACGGTGACTGCAGCGGAATCCCAAAGAGAAGCGCCCGGACTGTTGTCCGCCACTGTCGACGACCGCCATCGATGACTGGAGCCCCCGTGCTCCAGTTTGCCTAAGAACTTCATTTTATCCGAGGACGCTCTCGTCTGCATCGCCACCCGCTTTATCCCGCTGGAGAAAGCCTGATCGTCGACGCGCCGAGGAGCATCCAGTTGGACCACAGTTCTTCATCATCTCTTTGTGGTCCAGAACTATCGTCACAGAGGTGCCCCGCACGACTCTTCCTTGCAGGATGCCAACACTCCGTCATCGACGGGCACCGCTAGGAACAAAGGTGCCACTTCACCGCCGTAGTTCACCCTGTTCTCCGTCAGACATTCGACAACCCGTGACTCCTGCCTTAAAGGGAGGGCACTCAAGAAGGGCCGTCGATTTCCCGTCGACGAACGCTACAATTCCAGGTACATTGGGGCTGTAGAACTATTGTAGAGGGAAATAAGACTCATAGAACAATACATGGACAGGGCTTGTGATACATCTTTTCTTTACAGGTTGCCCAGGTGGGGGGATCTCCACTTCGAATTGTGCCTAGGTGGTAGGGGCCAGTATTCTGCCAATTGTTCAACCATCTTGCCTACCTTCCTCTCTCTACTGCTGGTTTCCTCTGTATTGATCTGTGTAACATTTTGACAGTATAGTTGATGCACTATAATGGGATCTGATAATAGTACCACTTTAGACGAAGATTTGGATACCATTCCTCACTGAAATCTTTAATATCATTAACAAAACGCATAACATCCCGAGCTGCTGGAGAACGGCTGATATAGTCAATCTATAAAGGAAAGGGAATAGAGACCTTCCAGAGAATTATCGTCCGATATCGCTCCTCGACAGTGCCTTAAAAATCTATGGTAAGGTAATCTTAGCATGGCTGGAAGAAAGGGCTGTGGATAAAAAGATCATGACAGACTTAAAGGGTGGTTTTAGAAAAAAAAGGGTCAGTATGGAACTGTTCCAGTTCAAAGATGCGTGGTTCAGATTTGGTGGTGTTGATAGGTCATTTCTATGGATAATTTTAGAAACCCTGGAGACTACAGTGTTCTAACAACTCTTGGTGTGAAAATGGGGGTCACACAAGGTTATGTCTGGCCTCCCTTCTTTTTTTTGCGGATATAAATGGGCTACCTCTGAATATCCTTTAAGTAGCTTTCGACGCTCCACTAATATGGACAATAATGAACAGGTAACTAGAATTTAAAATCAGTTTTGTGATGACTGTTGTTTGAACGTTGATACTTCAAAAACAGTATTCATGTTGTGTAATAGATATAACGTATCAAATGCTTCTTTTAATTTCAAGAGGGAAACAAGAAAAAAGTTTTGTTGTTTTATTATCTTGGGATTCGATTGACCAGAAATGGGAAGTGGCAACAACACATATCTAGTAGACAAAGCACAATTGTTCGAAGAACAGGTACCAGCCATGCGATCTCCAATAAATATGGAGGATAAGAGATGTTCCCAGGTGAGAACTTTGACCATGTATGGCACGGTGTGATATGGTATGGTAACAAGGCTTATAAGGCATCATGGTGCTGAAAACACTCAACTGTCAAAGCTGTCCTCAGGATATGTAGGGGGATGAGTTGGGGCGTCACCCACTACAAGGCACATAAGAGGTGGAAGAAAGAAGATTATTAAAGTCTGTCCCTAGCACAAATGTACCATCTATTCCTATGTATATGGCGTTTGTTTCGTTTATGCTCTATTTCTGATCAAATACAATTTAGTACAGTAATGCTTTGTCCCCGAATCATTATTACCAATGGTCTCCTCATTAGTATGGAGCAACTTTGCCCAAAATGGCGCCCTGTTGCTCCGTACTAATGAAGCAGTACGTGCGGTCTAGTGTTCCTAGAACCAGCGCGTACTGCAATGAACCCTTTTCAAACGGCAAAGACATGCCGCATGGAAAGGTTTCGTAAACCATTAGTGGTACGGGGCTGCAAACTCTAGAAAGCCAGTATCCCGAGCCTGCAGACCCCGGAATACTAATGCCAATAACTGCCTCACTGGCGGGCCATTACTGCCTTATGGTAATGCTGCAGGCCCACTGTTAAGGCCCTTGCAGCGCTCAGGCCTGTAACTTGAGGCCCCAGGGGCATTACCAGGGGCATTACCATAGCCGGTAATGGCCTGCCGGCTCTGCGGTTATTGCCACAATAAAATGTTAGACTGCTATTAGCTTAACCCTGCTAACCCTGCTAACACTGAATATAGTCTAATAATGCAATAATATGTCTGTATAATTATGGTAGAATGAGAGTCTTGACTGTTAAATGGCGCACAGCCCTCTGCCCTTAGGCCTAGACCACTCTTCATAAAGCTAAAACAAAGATGAAGGGGTTCATGAAGCAGGGATCTTATACATGCCCAAACACAACTGACTTTGGGTGCTGCTACCTTCAGCACACGACAGGCCGAGTGCCTGTGGGGGTTTGGGGCCTGCCCTGGACATCTAGCTGGCCCCATGGTACTTTGGGACACCAGCACCATCGGGGATGGTGGGGGCACAGCCTGCCAGGCCCCTGACCATGCGGGCCTCTGCCACCGTCATCGGGGGCCTGCAGGCCTGTACCTCCCACGGGTAGACCTGTGGCCTACATCCTCAAATGAGACACGGACTCAGACCATCCTCTTCTGGGGTCTGCGGCAGTTCTGTTTCACGTGCCTGCAGGGGCTCCCTTTAGTAACTTGGGCCATGACCATCTTAAAGGGGCAACACACATGGGAGGGACACATCCCCTTAAAGGGGCAATACACATGGGAGGGTCACACCCCACAAGCAGCACCGATATGAAAGTGGCCGGCTTGAGGACCGGTGAGTCCATGTCCCTCGCCTAGTTACTCTTGATGTCGAGCTTTGATTTACCCCGTGTTGCAGACCGGGCAGCCATGGCGGCTTTGATGCCAAGTGAGTGAGTCACCAGCAGCAGCAGAGAGAGAGCAGTTTCTGATGGTAATCTGGAAAGCCCGGCGCATTCACAGGGCCAGGAAGCACAAGGCCGGCTCCTCTGCTGCCTGCCGCTGTGTGCACAGGCCAGGGCGTGGCGCGGGTTAATGAGACTTCAACAGAGGAAAGCAAACATTTGCCGGAGATTTTACTATTGAAGGGAAACAAAGGCCTGGCCCCTGAATGGGCTTTATAAGCTAATGGAAAGCAAGAGGGCTCGTAAAGCTGCACTTACTGAACATAAAAGCAGTGCTGTTGGACGCCTTTTAACCCGTGAGGGACACCATAGTGTGACGGATTCATGAGGTCGAAGGTTGCCTCGCGGGGCACTTGGTAAACACACATTCCAAGTCTGCAAACTTCACAGCCGGCACTTCACGTTTTAAAGACGAGAACAACCTATCATTTCACGCATATAATTCACCAGAACTATAACTTGGCCGAATATGGGTACACGTACCATTGCTAAAAAAAAAAAAATAACCGGCTATCAAAGCATTTACCACTTCAAATCATTTCAATGGCTTTTTTGTGGGGCTCATTTAACCCGTTTCTTTCCCCTAAAGCCCCACTTCCAATCCAATCTCTTTCAGACTGTGCTGTAGGGCCCTGGGTGTGCTATCTGTTTCATAACCTCTTTGTATATAACCTTTTCTTTGCAAAAGTGTTTTTTTTTCTCTTTTTTACTTTCACTTCCATCTGCCACCCTTCCCTTCTGTTTTTGTTTACCCTTTAAACACTTCGGCTTTGCTCAATATGTATTTTAGGTCGCCCTTATTGCAAAACCCGTCATTTGGGTGATGTGTGCACATGCTATCATGGGTATAAATTCGAGGCAAGTGTTGCATGTCACCCCTCCTGGGTGCATCGTAGCTCCCAGGACTTGTGTTGTGGTCCACAAGGGGTGTGTGACACGTGGTGGCAGAGCCACAAGGCTATCAAGGAGAAGCCAGAGGAGAGCAAGATTAAACACTAATCCAAGAGGCTGATAAAAGGAAACAAGTGAGGGTGACTTGGTGCACAGGACAAAGTGCCAAGCAATCTACGTGGGCTGAGGAGGCCAGGGATTCTGGGTGCGCGACTGTGTGGTCTGTCAACTGCGCCTAGACCAGAGATCCCTGAATGGTGAAAAGTGAAACAGCCGCTGCCAAAGTTACTGGCAAGGAAAGCCAGAAGGAGGGCCAGGTCACCCCAGATTGTGTTAAGACTTTTGGAGAAAAGTGTAGCAAGTGTCAACAGGGACATTGAAGTCCTGGGGAAGGGAACCCTGAGACGTAAAGGACTACACTTGTCTTGGGACCAGAGTCTGAACTGTATCCCCTTGAACAGAAGAAAGGTAAACTTTGAAACTTCTTCATGGAACTTTCTTACGCTTGGGGAAGGGAAGCTGAGAGAACGCTGTGAGCTGGAAGAGGCTCAGAACTTTGAGTTGAACACTATTTTCTTTGACTTTGACATCCATATCCATTGTTTAGCTTTAGTTGTGAGAGTGAGGATAGGTTTTGGACACAGGCGGACTTTTAAGTTGAACTCTTTGGCTTTACTTAGTTTTGTTTAGGTAGGGAAATCCCACCTTAGCATAGGGCAAGCTATGTCTACAACCACCCTGACATACAAGTTAATACATATCTTTTGTTGACTTTTAAGTCTGTTGCCTGTGTCTTACTTCGTGATGCTTTCACAGATGTTAAATATTGGAGATATTTACAATATCAAATGTTTTTACTATCACCACCATTTGCACTTGAGGCCTCGGCTTCTAAACCACGTCTTAAACCATTCCAGTGGCAGACTCGGAGAAGACATTGTAAAAAAGCAAAAGCAAAAATAAAATTCACATTTTTGCACAAAGTTCCGAACTGTACCTGCTATGTAATTGACAACCAACGTATCCCACAAACCAATGATGCTCTCATTATTGGCACAGTGCTGCCTGGCACCCTGCAGTTCAACATTAAATTCTGGATGGCGGAAAATGTCTTAAATCTTAATGTGACAACAACAGAACAATAATGTGCTCACTCCAAACACGCAGCATAACCACCCCTAGAAGTGTATCTCCTTTGTCAGACCTCAAATCCTCACCTTTAACAAAGTGAAAACCCTGTAATTTACCATACGCTCCGCAGTAAACCATAAAAACAACCATAAACTACATCCACCTCTTCATGTCTGGACAGAGCCTTACTACAACTACTTATGCAATGCTTGCAGCAAAGCTGGAAGATTGCATAGTGCTTCTGGGCCGAGCATTGAAAAACAAATCACAAGTAATGTAATGAGATGTAAGTGGTTTTGTATAGCACCATCCGCACCTATTGGTGGCCTTGCTGCGCTTGGTTCTGTAGGAAAAAAGAGGGGATGTGTTCATTAGCGGGACAGTGGGAAAGGCAGATGAGAAACCTGTGGTGTTGATGGGTGGTTCTGAATTAACCAGTTACTGAGGGCCAATCTGCTTTCTGTGGATTTGGCAGAAGAAACTTGGGAGTATGTTATACATAGGGAAGAGCCCAAGATCTGATAGGCTACAGCACTTTGGGTCTGTTTAGCCGCTGAGCTGGGACAGTGTGACAGGGCTAAAGGGAAGAGCTTAGTCGTTGCTCGATTAGGATTGATGTACTAATGGTAGGACTATGGTGGCTGTCTGTGGCAGGTTTTTGGGTGCAGTGTAAGGTGGTAGGCGATCTTAGAGGTGAGTTGGTTAGTCGAAGAAAGAGGGGAGTGAGTTGGAAGAAGAGGGAAAGGGGTGGTGTGAAACCTCATGCATTACAATACCTGCTAAGGCTTATGGAAGGGGGGAATTTAAGGTTCAGTGAAAGGGCATCTTAAATTTTGAGGACTGCAGTCACTCATTTCACTTTCTTTAGTATGTTGATTAGCAGGTTGGGAGATGCCAGAAACTTTAATTTAGCATGCTCAAGTGCTATGCTCAGTGGCCTGCTGGGACGTTGTCTGGCGATGCAGTGCAAGGCATTTGTCAGGCATTTATTGGGGCATGGACAAGAATTCCTGCTTATTTCGCCTCGAGGTCTGCCCTGCTCTCTCCCACAATCCCCACCCTCTTCTCACACATTCCAAAATTAAATCCCTCTTCCCCTGCCACAAACATCAATGACTCACGTTGGTTTTGATGGGCCACCAGGGCTTCGGTTTGTGAGCGATGCTGAAAACTGGCAGGGGATTCCTCACAATGAAACGAGGACCAAAAAAGATGGAAGGTAGAGTGCGGATCCCTCAACGTCTTCAATCAATACAAAGCAGCAAAGTCATAGTCATACCTGAAGACCAAGAGGACACCTGCATTCATTTTATCTTGAGACATCAGCACTGACTTCCACTCAAAGACCAAATCAGTATCAAACACCTCACAACCACACACACAGTCATCTGCAGGATATGGCGCAAGCGTATTACGGCCACAATCAACCTCCACAATTCCGGGCTCAAGTGATTCTGTGACTCTTGCACCCGCAGCTCCACATCCTCTACAGGGGTGGACCCGACTGTACACAGACACCGGGAACAGGTTCACCTAGACACTATTCAAGTAAGGCTACGTCTAGCCTTCAGGTTGACAACTATCCAGTCTCTCAAACACTCCAACACTTAAAGAGAGTACGAAAGCCCCCAATTACAAAGCATGGCTTTTGCCTCAGATGGTTCTACCATCATTAGAAGGCGCATAATATGATAGGATGACAAAGCTTAAATTACGATAGACTGGGATATTTCTCATTACAAGATGTCAAATACCACATATCGTCTGTACATGACAAGAGTGCCAAGTCAGGTGCCCTCTGTAGATTAATCATCCCCAATAAATGCTCCTTGTTGGAAGCCAAGGTGTTCTATCTTCCTCTGCATGGAGGGCACTGGGCCAGGATATCCTCATGACTTGCGAGGTCCTTCCCTGTCCTGGAGATGCTAATGAGGTCAGGATGAGTACAGTAGGCCGATGATTGGACGAAACATGAGGAGCCATGGAGAATGGCATCGATAGTGCCCACAGCTGTGATCAGACTAGTTCCTCTGGAAGGGCGGCCTTCTGATTCCCTTAAACCAAGGGTTAGAATTGAAGCCCGCTCCATGAGGAGCGAGCCTGGGTGCATCCCATTCTGGATGTTTTCAAGATGAACTCAGTGGCAAGGAAGTCCTGGGCATGGGTCTGCTACCGTTTGCTTGACCCCTCACCATGGAAAAGTGCAAAGAGGTAGAGAAGCCTGGAGCTTGTTAAACAGCACCTGTGTAAAGAGGCAAGAATGGGGATTCAAACAATACAATGGGAGTCATTTTATAATGAGCAGTGTGGAAGTGCTGTTACATTTTATATTCCGCTCCAGCCCATTTTCCTGCGTCCTGAGGAGTAGAAGGGCAGCCAATGGGAGACCGCATCTCGGCTTTGCTTGCCTCCTCCATCTTGGAAGAGCACTTGGTTTTAAGTCTACATGAAATGTTCATGCAGACGAAAAGCAAAAGATTCCAATGGAATACGCCTGGATTCAGCTCCTGCCAGCAGCCAGGTGGATTCCACTGGAATACACCTGGATTGGGTTCATTGGAATGCGCCTGGATTCAGCTCCTGCCAGCGGCCAGGTGAATTCCACTGGAATACGTCTGGATTGGGTTCATTGGAATACGCCTGGATTCAGCTCCTGCCAGCGGCCAGGTGAATTCCACTGGAATACGCCTGGATTGGGTTCATTGGAATACGCCTGGATTCAGCTCCTGCCAGCGGCCAGGTGGATTCCACTGGAATACGCCTGGATTAGGTTCATTGCGATACGCCTGGATGCAGCTCCTGCCAGTGGCCAGGTGGATTCCACTGGAATACGCCTGGATTGGGTTCATTGGGATACGCTTGGATTCAGCTCCCGCCAGCGGCCAGGTGGATTCCACTGGAATACGCCTGGATTGGGTTCATTGGAATACGCCTGGATTCAGCTCCCGCCAGCGGCCAGGTGGATTCCACTGGAATACGCCGGGATTGGATTAATTGGAATACGCCTGGATTCAGCTCCCGCCAGCGGCCAGGTGGATTCCACTGGAATACGCCTGGATTGGGTTCATTGGAATACACCTGGATTCAGCTCCCGCCAGCGGCCAGGTGAATTCCACTGGAATACGCCTGGATTGGGTTCATTGGAATACGCCTGGATTCAGCTCCCGCCAGCGGCCAGGTGGATTCCACTGGAATACGCCTGGATTGGGTTCATTAGAATACGTCTGGATTTAATTGGAATATGCCTGGATTCAGCTCCCGCCAGCGGCCAGGTGGATTCCACTGGAATACGCCTGGATTGGATTCATTGGATTACGCCTGGATTCAGCTCCCGCCAGCGGCCAGGTGGATTCCACTGGAATACGCCTGGATTGGGTTCATTGGAATACGCCTGGATTCAGCTCCCGCCAGCGGCCAGGTGGATTCCACTGGAATACGCCTGGATTGGATTAATTGGATTACGCCTGGATTCAGCTCCCGCCAGCGGCCAGGTGGATTCCACTGGAATACGCCTGGATTGGGTTCATTGGAATACGCCTGGATTCAGCACCCGCCAGCGGCCAGGTGGATTCCACTGGAATACGCCTGGATTGGATTCATTGGATTACGCCTGGATTCAGCTCCCGCCAGCGGCCAGGTGGATTCCACTGGAATAGGTCTGGATTCAGCTCCTGCCAGCAGCCAGAGAAGCGTAAAGGCGATTGCCCACTGCTTTACTCTTCTCTTTTGCACTCTGCTTTGAGAGTAATGAAAATTGCATGCAGGGTACCCGACTGCATGGAAGTGCAAGCGTTGGCGGTCCCCTGCATTCCATTTCTGTGTTTTTTTGAACATGTCCACTTTTATTTGTAATAATTTGTCCAAGCATATGGTCTTTTCACAAGTGCACAGCATACATGTTCCAAGGAACTTCCTCTCTCATCTTTACTGAACTGCTTATACTTGCAGACCTGCTTGTAACATTGAACAGCTGTTTGCCGTAGTGAAATTAACGAAAACCATGTAAATTCAAATAAGATTCCAAAACATGTTATGCACATGTTTAGATTTCATCAGTTGCAAAACATTGGGATTTAAAAAATCAGCGAAACGTGCATTACGTTGCCAGCTTATAATAAGAGCAACTTCCTTGCAAAACTCCCGTTAATTCCTGTTGCAGTCACTGCTTAGGTTGAGGATCTGCTTCTTAACATGACCTATCAACACATTGTAAACGAGTCATGCGGCTGTAACAGGGGTAGGGCCCAGGCAAGCAAACAAACAGGAGCCAGTTGCCCATGAGCTAATCACAGGTTGTAAAATGCATTTCAGAGCTACTGTGGGTTACAAGGAGTGCTTACGTTTGGAAATGCAGGTCTTGCTTCAGCATATGCAGCACGCGCTATAGCTCACCCCTGTCTCCTGGGGATATTGCCCTCCTTTTCACTGCCCTGGTCTGGTCCCAGAGATAGGAGATCAATTTTACGTGGAGGACAGTGATCAAGTCACGTTAGGGCTCAGTTTCGAGTTCCTTGGAGCGTAAATGAAGATGCTATAGACTTAACTTGGTCCGGTTAAGTCGTTAAAGACTTGGGAGCTCATGTTCCATGCACACGTAGTGTGAATGAATGGCGTAAAACCTTGTGTAAGGCCGTAACGCCATACGTTTACGTTAAGGCTCATATTCAACCATTTGTATGGTAGAGAGGAAGGGCGGAACGCAACTTGCGTTTCCACCACCTCCTTCCGCTCCGCCATACGAATGCTCCAGCATCTACACGGGCATGGATTTTCATGCGGGCTCAAGGTTGGGCGATCCCTCTGGGGTCTGCCTGCTTTATGCATTGCAGCTCCCAACCGTTGTATAACATCAACACTGGGATGCCACCAGTTTGGGGGTAACTTTATAGCAGTTGGCTGGATGCTGGGTAACTCGGCAAGGTCAATGTACAGTGCAAACCTATGGCCCGAGACGGGTCATTATTTTGCGATAACGACCCCTCCCTCACTCTGTAAGTCTATATCACTACAGCACGTAGAAGCAGGAGGAGTCCAGCAAACATGGAACCATGTTACATTATCACTGAAGTTTCTCCTGCCCAGTATTTAAAGCTCGAGTGTTAAGACTGGTGGCTCTTCCATCTCACAGAAGCCCTATTGCCAGCGCAGGAGCACTGCCCAGGACACGGAGAGACACCAGTGCAGGTGCGGAGCACTACTGCCTTGACGTTATAGTCACAGTGCCAGCGGGTGCAAGAGCAGGGCCACTGAGTGCTCCCAGCAATGGCGTCACACCCCTTCATGCCACAAGCAGAACTGCCTAATGCTCATATGGGAAGTGCTAAACGATAGAACATAATGGTGTCACTAATTCCAAGTATGCTAAAATCATGTGCCAGGACAGGACTACTAGAGCAGGTCAGCATGCTCACCATCCAGAATAACTGGCCTTTAATCGGGCCCCTGGAGTGATGCGTCCGCCCCTAACGACTCAGCCCAGGAAAGGACACCAGCCTATTCCCCGACTTCAAACACCTTGGAATTTGGAGTTGTGGGTAATAGCGAGAAGAGAGCAAATGTGACAGCCTTTCATTCTAGTTGCAACTTTGTTCCATCATGCAAAATATTCCCCAACACAATGATGCAAACACACGGAAATGGCTAGCGGCGCATCCAGACAACAGACGCATCCTGAGTGGCCCTATTGTTCTGGGTGCAGTGCTAGCACGTGCCGCAGGGGAACCTTTCCCTTCTTGCTCTAACACAAACACCACGGTCCATAGGAAGCCATGAACCCCACCCCATCGGGAAGCACTTTCCTGCCTGTATGGCTGAGGTGGCTGCAGAAAGTGAACAGAGGTCTCCACTGTGTGGCAAACAGAGGTTACATGCAAACAGAGACTATTATTCCATACACACACTTGCATGTCAGTGAGGAAGGGAGATGCACAGTCTCTGCACACATGATGCAGTATATTGCGTAGTAACAGCATGGTGCCCAGCTGCTGGCAGAACCGCTCTACCTTCAGGAAGTCCTAGGCACATGTGTTAATGGGGAAACGTTGTGTGCAACAGCCAACAGCCTGAATTGGAAACCTCCAGGGCCATCTTGAAATGTCTCCATGAGAACGATGGCTCGTGGTCCTTTCACCTGCAAATATTATGCAGGTCGTCTGCATAACTGGGCCCATCGGCCATCTTTGCTGGGGCTGTGGGTGTCGGCCTTCCTCGTCACATTACATGTTACAGTATAGCTCTGGGGTACCTACCTTTTCCTCTCCAAATTCGAATAGTTAACAGAACAGATGTGGGTAACAAAGTTGGCGCTCATGCTGCGCCTAATCTGGAGGTCATGGACAAGCTTTTGCGGCACAGGAAGCCCTGTTGTTCTCCTGGGTATATCTCCATTCTTGTCCTTAGTCGCTCCGTTAGTGTGGGATCTCCAACCACCCGTATGCCTCACAACGTATGGACCATTTCTCCTTGCTTTTCACTCCTGGCACTGCCGAGGTCTCCAAACACGCAATATGCGAGTTCTGTGACACAGGGAGCAGGCTCCCATGACTCTCCTTATGCTGCCTGTTCTGCCTTCTATGCGTAGTGTGGTCATGGAGTGCGATGAACTGCTTCCTCGGCCTGGCTTTACCAAGTTCACCGTCTACCGCTTGCCCTCTATAGAATTATCGTTCCTGCACTTCACCGTCCTTTCATCTGAGTCCTACTTGTACTGCGCCTTCTTAATAATAGCATGCAGTCAAAACGGTAGAGAAGCAGAGACAAGTTCCCCCAAACGAATATGCACATGTTCGCCTGCTCACCTGCCAGCAAGTGCACGTTTCCTGTCGACGCAATGCGCCAGGTTCATCGTGGCGCATGCTATAGACAGTAGGCATTCATCATGTTAGGTGTTGAGGAGTTTGGTGCACATGGTGGCTTCCTGCTTGCTTTTCCAAAGACTAAGTAGTATACTTAATAAAACAACACGGTAAAGCTGCTAAAAAAAGAAGAAAAATGCACTCAACACATAGCCTAGTGCGCTAAATCAGCGGAGTGTTTTAGCAAAAACTGGGGTTCTGTAGGATCAAGTCACACCTCTAGTTTAGACCATATTGATACATGGTTGATGAAACAAGTAAAATATATATATATATATATATGACCACATATGCCCCAATGTTTTCAGTTTGTAAATTGTACTGATTTAATGTTGAAAAATGCTGTCACAGAAGGTGTCAATGAGTTCAGTGACAAATTTGAACAAAAAAGATATACACCAAATCTTAAACATCTTGAAAAATAAGGTAATGGTGGCAAGTGAAAAGAGTAGTAAGCGAAACACGAAAACCCAGTGATCAAAAAGAGGAGGAAGAGGGGGAAAAAGGAAAAAGTCCTCTGGTTTGAAGAGGAATAGGAGAGGATAAATGAAACAGATTCATAATAGCCATTGCATATATTCAAATTGTGGACAAAATCCAAACAACTCAAATCAAATGGAGGTCAAAAGTCCCTCGATTCTTTGATATCTGTTATTGGATATTAATGTACAATTTATTCTAAAACCAGTCCTGAAATTTCATAATTGTCTTTGAGAATCTTTCTTTGCAGGACTCTTATTGGGAAACCCCCACTGGGTAGTCTACTTACACACGTAACTGGTTATCAGAGGCTTACTATTTGCAATCCAGTTTTGACATGATGTCAATAATGCATGCTGTGATACCCATGTCCTACATGTGTGCCTGCAAAATAGCTTGAAGGCAAAAATTCAACTCCCAGTAGAGTTTGCTCAGCCCTTCAACCATGCAAGTCTGTTACACTGAGTTCTATGAAATAGATTAGAAGCAGAAGGAGTCTGGCAAGAAGAGGTTTATAGAAATGCAGAGGCGTTGTTAGGCGGGGGCAGTGGGGGCTATAGCCCCCGGTCTTTTGGTTGTAGCCCCGGATAGAAGTTCAGGTGCTATAACCAAAATGCTAGCTAGCCCCGAGTCCCGCCAGTCCCGACATTAGCTTAGCCACTGATCTTTTCCAGACCTACCAACACCCCTGGAGAAATGTGATATTGATGTCATGTGCAGATTGTATTTTTCACAATGCCTTGATACCAAGGCAGGAGTCCCGCTCAGCAGGCTTCCTGTTTTGTCAACAGTTCCAACGCCTTCTTTATGCTCAGATGTTGAGGCAACAAACCTCTCCTGGCAGTCATGGGTTCCTCCTTCCTGGAGCCGGTCCCAGTGATTGCAACTGTTCTTTAGTTAGGGGCCAGTGGTCATCTATATATTTAGATATATTGAAAAAACAAGCCTGTTATCATTGCCCCATAGACGGGACCCTTATTAGAACTTTGCCTCACAGCATATGCTTGATCAGCAAAGAATATGCATTTACCAAGCACTGGATCCCGCACACGTCAAACCAAGATGCCAATCTCTGCTGCTTTGAATGTCTACTCCTTTTCTTTGCCCATCATCACCCGCTGTCCCCCATGCCAACCTGCCTGCACTGGCAGTGAGACTTACTGGCACTTGTTTGTCTAACTTGTGAGCTTTTATCAGGGGTAGATGTTGGGATCCCCCTTGAGTCTACTCTGGCACCAGAATCATTCTAGCAGCTTGACCTGTCAAATCAATTGGGATGCACTTCCCATTGTGAACAGCATTATATTCACGTGTACCATCTGTGCTATTTAATGTAATTTACCCACCAACACTTTGCGTATGTCACACAACATAATGTACCACTCATAGTTGTGATGGACATCTTTTTTTGTTATAAGATTCATGGTCATATCATAGCTTTCATTAATTTCATTGACATGTTTCGGCCATATTAGCTCGCCACAATGGACTTCTTCAGAGCTGAATTGTTCCCATTTGATCTATTATTCCTAATACATCAATCACATAGAATAGTCTACTAGATTTAAGGTATGGTATAGTGTAAAAGACTACATTTTAGTATGAGAAAGCAAAGTACTAGCTTAGTAACATAGAGTATGGAAGAGTATTGCATAGTGCATTATTTTGAGCCCATTCGTCTCCAGGAGCAGTGGTGAATCGCCTGCATGCCTCACAATGTAAGAGTTGACAGCATGGTTTGCAGACTGATTTCATTCATGGGATGAACACATCAAGACTGGGATGACTATTTTAGGTGACAGTTGCCACTTTCTCTTGCAGATTTTCATCACAGTGAATTGCCTGAGCACGGATTTCTCATCCCAAAAAGGAGTTAAGGGGCTGCCGCTGATGATTCAGATCGACACCTACAGCTACAACAATCGCAGCAACAAACCCATCCATCGAGCCTACTGCCAGATCAAGGTCTTCTGCGACAAGGTGAGCTGCTCTACGGCCCTTCTTAAAGGTTCTGTGATCACAGTAGGAGGGGCGTTGATCCCATCAGGCAAATGCAGTGTCTTCATCATCTGCGCGGTCTTCATCACCTTGTACTTCTCGTTCTATTGCCCCTGTTGACTTCATGTAGCCAGCGCCCAGATGCCTCAGGGCTTGTGCGCGCTTTATAAACGCAAAATAAATCCATTTCTGGGGTGTGTAATGTTCTGTACCATATTTCACCCTGTCGGAAGCTCCTGCACAGCAATCAAACACACACGGCAGGTGTCTAGGGGGTGAACGAGGATGGAGGATGTGGGAGGACAAGAAAGAGAACAAAGGGTAGGCATGTTTCACAGTTTCACAAGAATATTGCATTTCAGATTCCTCTTTAATATATAATAAGAACATATTTCCTAGAAGTCCGATCAGCAGAGTTAAGTTATTGGGCTTCCAAAACCTGGTCATTTCAGGAGACAGTTGGACCCGCCATGGGAGCAGGGGATTATTAGTCAGAGAAAGCATGGAAGCATAATGAATTCTTCACTTATTTGCAGATTTTTAGGTGATCTTGTTGAATTCTTGGGTCAAGTGTGAGATTGTTCTTGAACCCAGGGTCGTTTGGCGCCTTGGGTCCTGCCACTATAGTAGATTCTGCTTGAAGATTAATGTGTAATTCATTCCTTGAACTGCAGATTCTAGGTCACATGTTCATATGTGTTTCTAATGTATGCAGAGCCAGATGACTAGAACACACTGGTGGGTCTCATTACGAGTTTGGCGGTATTCTGGTAAACTGCTGAAATACTATCAAACGGAATTACCGTTATCACCACTTGGTCCCACAGATTTACTGCGGGATGACAAGTGGTGTTAGTGCGATGTAAATCCCCACTATCCATAGCACTCCATGGAGATTTAGACAGAATCAGTCGGTGATAATTCCGTTGGTGGTAATTCTGCCGATTTTGACAGTTAGGTGGCAAATATACCTCCAGTATTTCCCTGGAGGTTTATCCTTCACCTTACCACCAAACCTATGGTATATCGGTGCGGTAATGCGGTGGTAACACAGCGGTAACAGAATTACCACCAGGTCACTGCTGTTTTATCCTGCACCGCCATACTCGTAATGAGGCACACTTATGTGGTTAGCATCAAAAAACATGATGCTTTGGTTCTATTGGGATGCAATGGAGGGATTTTACTGATGGTGTGATGTGCCTTCTCTTTTAAGGGAGAAGTAATTTTGACGCTTGATTTTGACCTAGTTGTAGTTGCTCTATGTGCTTTTTAGACATTAAAGTGCATGAGGTCTCTCGAGTTCCTGACATTTTAAAACTGGTTTGGGAGGAGGGCTTCCAAGGTTTAGAAAGCAGCTTAATGAAAAGCTATTGGTTGGTTTTGCTTAATGATATGATATCATAGGTTATTTATAACGCACATAATACCCAGAGATTTCTAAGCACGGACCGGGGATCGAACATGCATTGCTCCGTGCCGTCCTGCTTCCAAGGCGAGCACGTTTTCCCTGAACTATCCTCCAGGGAGAGAGAACTATCATCCTAATCACAGATGTTTCTTTTTCGGAAGCATCTGGAAGGCATGGGCGGCTTGAGCTCGTCCAGACCATTTCTATGTTCGATGTAAGCAGAGTGAAAGATCTCGGTTGGGTTCTATGCCCTTTTCGGTATACGTTGTTCACACCATAGTAGATTACCGAATTTCACTGAAAATATATGCAGGGGGTTGGGTTAGGGTAATAATTAAGGTGTGGGGATATGAGTGGGTCTGCGGGGGTCTCTCCCGCAAATATTTGCTGGGAAATGTATCTAAAAGAAAATCGATCAAATCGTCCTCAAAAAAGAAGAAGAAAAAATCACATAGATCCCCCTTTTCAATGCAAATCATGGTCTGCATGTCAATTGCATAATTTTACAGGTACTGAATAAAGTTCAATCAAAGTGGCTAGTGGCTACATATAAACGCACTGAAAAGTCAGTGAAAGCTGGTTGGTCCTTCTGTGACTTCATAGGTTACTTTTTGGGATCATGAATACATTGGCCTCACTACAAGCACTGCCACCCCCGCGGCAGAGTCCATCACTCCGGATCCGCTTGAACGTAACAATACCACTGTACAAACTCTTCACGAACGGAGTGATGCCACTCTAAACAAGCCCCGTCCCCCACTGATCTGCATATCTCCGCCACACGTGACACAGCCCCAGCCACGACGAATGCAACCACCATGGATGAATCTCGTGCACCTAGCGATGCCCCAGCTATATCACATGCTTCCAGTGCCACTACTCGCGACCTTGACTACGCTACTGTGCACATCATCATGTGCTGTTGATGCCACCTGCCAATCTGTCCACTCCGTCTTGAATGTTGCCACTGTATTTGAACCATGTGTTTCCCTTAATGTCCCTATGAACGAGTCCCCCCGCTGTATACTGTGATCTCGCTGCTGCCTCATCCAAATTTGACCATGCCATTGTGTTTGATGTGAATGATGCCATTGTATCTGAATAATGCGCACCTAATGACACCATCACGAATGAGCCCCTCTCCTCTGTTGATCCCTGTGATTTTGTTGTTGCCACATGTAAATTTGACCATGCCATTGTGTTTGATGTGAATGATGCCATTGTATCTGAATAATGCGCACCTAATGACACCATCACGAATGAGCCCCTCTCCTCTGTTGATCCCTGTGATTTTGTTGTTGCCACATGTAAATTTGACCATGCCATTGTGTATGATGTGAATGATGCCATTGTATATGAACCATGTTCACCTAATGGCACCACTACACACAAGCCTACCCTTCACGTATCCTTCAATAGCCCACAACAACCAGCTATGATCAAAGGTGGACTCATCAATGCCAGGCAATTCTTAGCACATGCCCTCGACAACTCCAACCTCATTATGTTGAACCAACTAGACATACTTGCCATCACAGAAACATGGCTGCATGCTGCAGCCGGCTCATCTCTATCCTTAGCCATCTCAGAGGGATACACTATATATAGGAAAGATAGGCCCCTCACCAAGGGAGGTGGGGTGGCCCTCATAGCGAAAGCCAACATGTCCATCAGAGAGAACCAAATCCAACCCTTCACATCTGGGGAGTTACTCTGTTACTCTCAACAAACTCTCGCTAACTAATACTGCTTTTACTTACATTCTACATCATGTACATACCTCCAGGCCCTATCCAATCCTTCGACGAGGATTTAGACCTCTTCCTATCAAGCAATACCAAACAATCTACAAGAATTATCATCCTAGGAGACTTCAACCTAGGCCTCCATGATAGCTCAGACACCAATGCCACAGCTATACACAATACAATTACTTCACTAGGATTCTCCCAACGCATCAACCTCCCTATCCACAACAAAGGCAGCACCTTGGACTGGCCCGCGGATATGAACGGCATGACTAGCATCATGGCACTCCCCTTGCCCCATTTCTGATCACAATGTCATCACCTTCTCCATCCCGAATCAAAATCCTACCAAAGGCCCGGCATAACTCGCCCCAGCCGCTCAAGCAAGAAACAGTCGCAACAACAACCACACCAACATACTTCCCCTATTGCAGCCTATCTTAGATCACACTCATTCAGCCTGCAACCCCGCCTCAATCGTCGACCTGTACAACACCACCCTCCTACAGGCGCTTAACAAAATAGCACCTATGAGCCCCCGCAAACCAAAACCAGTAGTTCACCTTAACTCCAGGTACACACCTAAACTCAAAAACCTAAGGTCAATCAAGCGGGCAACAGAGAAAGCTTGGAAAGCCTCCCCTACCAAAGCCAATAGAGAGTTCTCCCTCACATCAGCTAGAAACTACAAACAAGGCATACTCCAGGCAAAAAGCCTCACATATAATGAATGATATGATATGATATGATATGGCATTTGTAACGCGCCTATACACAAGTGTTTCAAGGCCAATGCCAAAACAGGCACCAAAGAACTCTTTGCCATTCTGCGAGAACTTGAATCCCCAACCAACCCACTAGAAACCTACCACAAAGACACTACCTGGTATACTGACATCCAATAAGCCCTCTTGCTGAAAATATCCCAATTACAGGCAGAAATTGCCAACAAAAAAAACAGGATACCCCCTCAGATACTACAGCTTACAATAACAGCCCAAACAAACAAAATCCTCAATTCAAATGCATGCCAGTGTCCATCCCGGAGGTCCCCAAGATCATCTCCAGTCTCAAACCCTCGAGATGCCAAGGTGACATCTGCCTCGCTCCCTTCATCAAAGACTGCGCTACCGAGATTGCCCCTTCATCACCTCTCTCATCATTAACTCCTTCACACAAAGAATTGTGCCAATTAATCTAAAAGATGCCTGTGTCCTCCTACTCCTCAAAAAACAACTCTAGATGCTAAGATCCCTAACAACCTCTGGGCTATTACCATCATCCCTTTCCTCCTAATAATACTAGACCGAGTTGCCTACCTACATACTCAAGAACACCTCGAGGCGAACAACCTCCTGGGATTCCGCCAATCAGGTTTCCGCCCTAGACACAGAACAGAAACAACACTCCTTGACTTAAAGATTCAAATGGACGAAATCATGACAGGGGCAACCTAGCTGTCCTACTCCTCGAAGACTTATCCACGGCCTTCGACCTAGTAAACCATAAAATCCTGTGCCAACACCTTTCCACTGCTGGCCACTTCACCCCTAAAGCCATAGCATGGATTGAATCTTTCCTCTCAGAACAGACTATGAGTTTTTTTCTAACATAGTTGATGCCACACCTGCGCCAGTCCCCTGTTGTGTACCTCAAAGATCCTGCGTGTCACCCACACATATGACATCTTTAACAAGCCCTTGGTCGACCGCTTAGACGATCTGTAAGTGTCCTACACTAACTATGCGGATGACACGCAGATCCTACTGAACATCACAGGGAACCACGAGGAGGATTCTACTATCATCAATAACGTCTACCAAATCATCCAATCCTGAATGGCACAACATGAACTATGTCTGAATGATGACAAAACGGAGTTACTACTGGTAGGGACCCAAACTCGGATAAAAGAACTCAATGCCAAATACAATACCTTCACAATAGACGAAACCCCATCACTGTCCTAAAAGAGGTGCAAACTTTGGGAGTCTACCTAGACTCCTCACTAACACTCACCAAACAAGTCAACGCAACAGCCTCATCTGCGGCATACACTGCCAAGCTCATTAATGCATGCAGACCATACCTCACACCTAGCAGCTGCATGTCACTAGCTAGAGCTCTTATCCTTTCCAAACTTGATTACTGCAACGTCCTCTTTGCAGGCTGATCGGCTAGCTCCAAGTCACTTAAAATAACACCCTATGTGCGCCACTAAATATATCCTAAAGAGAGCACAACTCTGAAACAAGACGCAAAACATCTTGGCTACCAGTCCAGGACCGGATTAGGTACAAAACCTTGTCCATTGCCCAAATGTCTAGTCAACAAGGATTAGAATCATATCTTTGAAACAAATTATATTGTTTTATTTCAAGAAAAATTAAGAAATTATCTATCCTACTGTTAAATCTTTATTGGAATTCTGACGTGGTAGGATTGGATATTTTTCTGAATGATATATCGGAAATTTTAGGCCCATGGCTGTCGGCCGGTAAACCCTGTGTGATATTAGTGGGTGATTTAAACTCTGATTGTTTGAATAAAAGTAAAACTGACAGAAGTCACAATGTAACACAATATAACCAATGGGTAAAAATGGAGATCATTATTTCAAGTGTCGGACCTAATGACCGTGAATGGTAATGTAACTTGGGATTTACAGAAAAAGGCAACCTGGAAAAGAGGTGCTCAGTCATCGATTATTGGTTATGTGATTCTATGTAGAGCTATGGCCACAAAACAGAAAAATCATCCACCCACATTTATTCGATAAAGCATTATAGGTTAGGAAACAAACCTACAAAGCACCAGCTTTGGCAGTTAAAATTAAATCAAATAAATGATGAGAATGATTGGGAGAAGAGAACTGATTTAGCAAGAAGGTATAAACAGTGGATTCTGAATCATAGACATCTACTGGCACAAACAGATGGCGAGATGATAGTCAATTCCCTCCCTCAAAATAATTCACAACATTTTTGGACACCAATAATCATGAAAAATTGCAAACCAAATTTCCGAGTAATGGGCTAAGTAAACCAAATTGGCTAAAACATTGGGCAGAAATGAATGGGTGAATCAACTCCTATAAGATTACACATGATTTAATACCTTCGAATATAGATTTTGAGAGGGTGAGGATATAGGAAGACTCATTGTAAAAGCCTCAAATTCTAGGGCTGCAGGCGCAGATGGTCTGTCCAACACAATATTAACACTGAATACGGGACTATGGTCAACACTGTTAACATATCTATTTAAAGATATATTAAAAACTGATTAATGCCAGTAACTTCGAAAGAATCAATCATAATCCCGATCCATAATAAAGGTAATTGTGCATATCCACATAACTATGGATCCATAGCATTACTGAAGTGTTACAGTAAGATCTTCTCTGCACTGATTCTGGAAAAATTGGAAGCTTGGACCTCGGAAAAAGGTATAATTTCCAAATTTCAAACTGGTTTCAGGAAGGGGATGGTGACAACACTGAATGGTCTACTTTTATCGGTGCTTAAAGATAAGGCACAGTCTTGTAAATAAACGTGCATATCCTCTCTCTATGTGGCTGAGATTGATTTTTCAAAAGCTTTTGATACGGTTAACTGTCAACTGCTTTGGCTTCAAATAAAAACATTGAAAATTCCCCCTCCACTATTAGCCATCTTGGAATATATTCACAGGGATATGACGATAAATGTCTGTTAGATACCTCTGGTAATTTGACAGAAAGCTTTAATACAATGAGGGGATTACGGCAGGGATGTATTTTGGCTCCCTGCCTGTTCAATTTGTATTTATCAGATCTTAAAGAGGCTCTGTCTGATGTGGCACTGGTTAGCCCAAAAAAAGGAGACCACAGAATTAGTTGGTTAGCATATGCTGACGATATTGCCCTCCTAGGTCTCACACCAATTGGACTCCAGTGACTGCTAGTGGCTCTGAGTGCCTATGCAGGAAGAAATTACCTGGTCATCAACCATAAGAAGTGTAGCATTATCGAGTTCCTCAAATATAAGAACAATGGTCCTAAATGTAAATGGGCTTTTCTTTTACAGCGCAACATAATAAGGAAACATTGGTCAAAAGAATTGAAAATAAAATAGACCAATTGGTTTTCCAAACGAAGAGACAATATTGTAATTGGAGGGTAGGGTATGGAAAAGAGCCCTAAATTTGCCTCCTTCATTGCCCATGAACCTATCACGCTATGAACGTGGTCGTTCCAGTGGAGAGTCGTAACCCTTGTGGGAACAATCGACTCACCTTGCAAAAACACTTTGTATGCAGAACTTCAATCATCAATGCTTGATAAGTCATCCAAATTTCTTAACATGATGGAGTCATTTGCAATTGGTACTTTAGATCACTGTGGAAGAGAACAAAATGAACTAATTGAAAATCCACTAAAGGTGAACAAACATATAAAAGAAATGGATTGGATAGACACTATAATACGAACACGTACTTACAAAGTGCATTCTACTTTTGCACAAGTGGAGAAAGCTCTGAGATTTGTACCTAAATATCTCATTCAATATCCTTGCTCGATCATCAGGGAACAACATTTGCGGCTTCAGTTTAAATCTCTTGCCCATGGAAGGGAGTTTACACATTTGCTCAAAAAATTGTAACCCAGACATTCATTTTTGTAACTTCTGTAAGGTTCCAGATGTTATACAAACACTCAAACACATATTTGTTGAATGTCCTATATTAGTGGAAGTGATAATAAAATATTTGGGGCATTTATTTAGAGGGAACATTTTTCTATAAAAGATATTTGGAATAGTGTAAGCATAGGTCATGAACTCTTTTTCTCTATTGAAGTTGTGAGAATGTTATAATGAAATAGGTATGTTAGGTGTCAGCTGATATGTGTAGTTTAGAAAACTTAATGGTTGAATATGCATAATGCTTTTTTCTATTTTTATAATGAAATTTGAAAGATGCTTAAATGTCTGAAAGTTTAATTTGTTTTAAAATTGTTTATATATTGATGGATAATGTTTTTTAAAATGTGTAAATGTATAATTGTATTTTGTGAAAGATCATAGATTTGATCATAACACAATAAAAACATTTTTTTAAAACTTGTATTCAATTAATTCTGTGATGTTCATCCTCTTTCACCAATGTGCTTTGACATTGCCCCTTGAAGTTCATCAACTTGTCTTTCACACTTCCTTTTCACTTAATTCATAAGTACTCATTACAGGCTTTTACTCTGTTAATAAATGCTTCTTTACGTTTTTCACTGTGTTCATAACAGCCCATCATTCACTTTCCACTCGGGCTGTATTTTCACATAATTTCCATATCTTCTCTTTGGTTCTGTACTCAATAAATGTTGTTGCATTTTACAAAATACTTGGCAGTTCACTATTCAGTATTCTTCCGTTCAGTCTCCAAACCTGATTTTTAGAAGTTTCAGTTTGATAGGTAATAGTAAATGTCCAATTCCCGCCCCGGAGCGCTCCAGTTTGAGTGTTCCCTTTTCCACACTCACTGGTGCTCGGCTGCTCCTCCAGGCATCTTCCTTCTTTTTTCCGGCTTCCACTTGCATTCTGCAAACACGTTGGGAGTTCCAGCGAGCAGCGCTTGCCACCTGTGAACCTCGCTGCAGCAGCCCACAGCAATTCAGAGTCTTCTGTTTTGCCCAGCTCCAGCTGGGAACATGCAGCATGGGGGACTGCAGGGGCTCTGACCTTCTCATGGCCCACTTGGATCGCAGTACCTCTCTCACCCCTCTGCAATACACAAAGTCCTCTCCATCGGCCCCTCTCCAGCCTGTTCCTTGCTTCGCAGCTACATCCTTCTCACCAGGCAGGTCCTCCTCTCCTCTCTGCCAGTCTCGCATTTTATGCACCTGTGGCCACATAATTAGTTGCAGGTGCAAGTCCTTTGTCTGACCACGGTTATACCTATTAACGGGACATGCCTGACCCTCACAATGGTTTGCCTCCAGTCGGCTTCCTCGTCTCTGTACCAAAATGGTGAAATTGACTAGACATGTTCATTACTCCTAGTTGCCTCTTCCTCATCCCAGTTGTAAAGGCATATGATTGTCGGACAATTGATGTGTTAGTAAGGGATAAAGATTGACAATACCCTATGAAGGCAGGGGCAGGGTAGGGCTCATTCTCATAAGGGAAAGGGAATACCATGTCTCACCTGAAGACATCCTCCTCCCACTCCCCAAAGTCTCTCCACCCTGTGATCCTCCCTTGCATATCCACCCCCAGGATCAGGATCCAAGATCGATGTCCTTTCCCGGGCCACCTGGGGAGTAGATGGGAGGAGGCCATCAGGTTCCTCACAACAGCCACAAATTGAGGATAAAATCAAATCACTACTAGCACAAGGCATAATAGAACGTGTCAAAGGACTGATGCCGTGGGTTTCCCCAACTATGCCGGTACACAAAAAAGAGACATGTGTACGCATTCATCTGTGTGTAGACATGCGCTGCCCAAACCAAGCCATCAAGATAGAGAGAAAGACACCAGACCCGAGAATGACAAATATGATGCATTTATTAAATGAAACCACAGTCTTCTCGAAGTTGTACTTAAATAAAGCGTATCACCAAGTAGGGCGTCTCGATATGGAATGACCTTCATAACCCACCTTTGTTTGTTCAGATTCAAATGGCTTAATTTTGGGATCTCAGCAGCTGCCAAAATATTTCAAAACGAAATTCACAAAGTCATATGCCATGTTCTGGTACGTCTGAATTACAGTGATGACATGTTCGTAAATAGGGCCAATGAAGAAGCCCATGATTATACTCTCCAATGGGTTTGTATGGCCCTACAATACGCTGATCAAACTTTAAATGCCGACAAATGTGAATTTAGCAAGTTCGCATTAAAACATTTTGGACACATATTTTTCAACAATGGACTTCAGCCCGATCCTGAGATGGTCCAGGCTATTGTCTACATACTTGTAGCAACTACCACATCAGCAGTATGGTCTTTCTTGGGGATGGCCAGCTACTGCACTAGGTACGTTCTGAATTTTCCGTCCATCGACACGCCACTGAGACTTGTCACTGGAGCTGGTTCCGTGTTTCAGTGGTTCCCTGATTGTGCTGTAGCATGTTGTGTCATCACAGAACGCATATCATCAGCTGCCTGTATGACGTATTATGATCCAGAACTGGAAACTGAACTCACTGTTGATGCCAGCCCGATGGGTCTAGGAGCCGTCTTGGCACAAGATAGACCGGGTTCCTCATCACCATGACGCAAAGTGCCACATGTCAGTCGCAGCCTGGCTTCAAAGGAATGTGCATTCGCAGGCTGATAAGGACAGTTTTCCAGTGGTGTGGAGGTGTGAACACTATCGTCTGTTTTATATGGAAAACGCTTCACCATCATCACTGACCATCAAGCCCTGATGACAAGGTACGGACAGCCCAGCGCCAAGATGTATCATGGCTTGCTCGATGAGTTCTTCAGCTACAAGAGTATCAATTTGACATTATTCAAGCCAGGAAAAGGCAACAATCCTGCTAACTTTCTGTCTAGACATCCTCTTCCGAACAAGGAATGTGCCCAGGCGTCGAAAGTTGATCAAATACCTTGTTTACAATGCAATCCCAAAAATGTCTCTATGCCCACCATCGTGGCTGAGACACTGAGGGATGAACTGTTGGCAAAGGAAAAAAACAAGTATTTTCAAATCGATGCGCCTCCCAGCTGGGGCAGAAGCTGACACACCAGTTGAGGAGTACAAAATGCTACTGACATTTGCACTCATAAAAGATGAGCTGTCCTTTTCACCGCAGGGTCTACTCCAGAAAAAACATAGGATTATTTCCATCATCTTTGCAAGGAAAGGTTATCGAGTTGGCACGTGTAGGTCACAGAGGAATAGTCTAGAACAAGGGACTGCTGCACTAGAAGGAGTGATTTTGCAAAATGGACTGCAAAATAGAAAAGGATCTAGAGGGGTGCACTATTTGCAAATCTACAGCACTTAGAACTTTCCTGGAACCGCTAAAGGTGACGTTTCCCACGAATGTTTGGGAAGAGGTGACTGTTGATCTGTTTGGTCCGCTCGCTATTGGCAAATATGTGCTGGTGGCCATAGACGAGATGTCTCGCTATCCAGAAGTGCAATTGGTATGCTCCACGGGAGCCTTGTCAGTCATTTCAGCTCTTGACAAAATGTTTGCGGACTACGGTGTGGCAAACATCGTAAAGTCGGAGCAATGGAACCCCTTTCAGTAGGATTGAGTTTGTGTTATTTGCTGAGTGTTTAGGTTTTCACCACACGACAGTCACGCCACTATGGCCTTAGACCAATGGCACGGTGGAAAGATTAATGGCCAAACGTTGCAAATTTGCAACATCACAAAATGATCTTTCATGCTGGCTATTTGTAATTTACTTAGGTATTGCAGAAACACTTCTTATAGTACTATAGGTATCTGCCGTCTGAACTCATATTCATATGGGAAATCTGCTCCAGGCTCCGCAAGTGGCAGTGAAGCAGGGAAAGGGTGAACTATTCAGAAGAGCACAGCAAGGAGATGATTCAAACAAGATCAAAATGAAGAATCGTGCAGATCGACCAAGAGGGGCTGAGGAAATGGATATGCATGTGGATGACTGTGTCATTGGCCGCCAAGCACAGTCGCATAAGGCCATGCTTGCATTTAATCCTAGTCCATTAACAGTGACGAGTGTAAAAGGATCAATGGTTTCTGCAGAGCAGTAGGGACATTCCATCACAAGAAACTCTTTGTTCTCCAGAAGAATAAGGCAGGATGGTTGATCAACCGATGATGGGTCCGGTCAGCAGCTCTGACTACATGGATGGGGACATTGACACTACCAATAGTGGCTGTGAAGACAGCCGTGATCTCTATGAAAGGAGGAAAGTGTCTAAAAGAATGATAAAGAAACGCGTTTGCTGGATTGAAGGGATGGGTGAAGAATTGCATGTATTTCTTTATGTAAGGGGGAGATATAGTGTCCTGTCCTGTTTCTATGCACATGCACTGTTGCATGTGTTAGGACATCAGGACATAAAGGTGATTCGGGAAGAGGAGGATTCAGAGAAAAAGAAGTTAAGTGGATAAAGAAGATGTATGTTAGCGACATTGGGCCTCGTTACAAGTTTTCCGGTCCGGTATTCACGGCGCTGGTAGGCTACCAGCGCCGTTACTACCGGACCGGAAAACTACAAGTTCTGCTTGCGGGTGCCTTTCCGCCTGCCAGGTCTGACCTGTTGGGCGGACAAGCACCGGCGAGCAGAGCATGTCGGATGCACCGGCACCATTTACGAATGGTGCCGGACTGCCGGTGCATCCGGCCTCCCCATTCCTGTTGAGCCCTGTGGGGCTCAAATGGGAATGAGGAGTAATTATTACCGGCACCCGGCAATGGGGATGTACCGGGTCCGCCGGTGCTGGAATGCTGGTACATCCCCATTGCCCGGTGCCATTAAAAAAACAACTCCGGGGGCAGCCGTGCCGGTATTTACCGGCACGGCTACCGCTAACGTCGTAATGAGGCCCATTGTATTTGTGTCATCATTTTCAGTACATGTAGCAGGGCCTCATAAGGCCTGTACACAATAGTAATGGTATTTTAAACATTCTTACTTAAATAAAGCATAAAGTCTCATGTATCTGAAAGTAAGTATAACTTTTCAAATGTTTCAGGAAGTTTGTGGTTCAGTAAAACAATGTTTTACCGGCATTGTGTGTGCATGGGCTGCAGCGTCACGCATTTCTGTGTGTGGTTTTACTATTCACTGCTCAGTTCTTATGGTCTACTCGAATTTAGAACAGCTTCTGCCCAACCCCCAGCCCGGCCCATTCTCTTGCCATTAACCAACCACCCCACCTCCCTGGCACCTTCCATACCTGTCTGCCCTGACCGCCCCCACCCGCCCTACTCGGCAGCCCCGGAATGGCGGGGCTTGCCTTTGTTCCGTTTACGCCGCTACGTGCTTTCACTACACAGAGAAAGAGGACAGTTTTTATTTTGATGTGTTTGCAAAGGGCTTCACCAGTCGAGCTGTTGATTCAAATTGGATGATTTAAAGACTAGAGCGAGGCTATTATTCTCCCAGTATTGTCAGAGCAGAGAGTTTGAGAGCCCGCCGTAAACATCGACTGACACAGGGTTTAATTAAATAGGAAGTCAGATTAGGAATAACTCACCCCTTGGAGCTGGCTCACTGTAATTAGAAGAGAAAATAAATGATGATCGTGGCAGCGAAGGAAAAATAGCAGGCGAGTTGCCTTCGCTGACGAGGCTCGCAATCTGCAGAGGCTCCCAATGTTTGTTTCCAATATCAGGCAATACCTGCCTACATTTGAAAATCAAAATTCCTGAGATGTATGCCCCGCCCACAGCCACACAAGACTCCGCCCATTTACAGACGGCACCGCCCACACGCCCCCCCCCCCCACTGTCAAAAAGGTAAACTCGGTTGTTGTAGCCTTCAGTTTGCTTACTATAGCATTGAAAATAATTCATTCAATGCTATAGTAAGCAAAATGAAGGTGGCACCACCGCCGAAATAATAGTGCTTTCAGTCCAATGATATGGATTGAAAGCAGCATTATTTGGTATTTCGACTGTGGCGCTGCCTTCCTTTTGCTTACTATAGCATTGAATAAATGATTTTCAGTGCTATGGTAAGCCAAATGAACGCGGCACCGCCGCCATAATAATAGTGTTTTCAATCCAATTATATGGATTGAAAGCACCATAATTACGGAGGTCAGGGGTCGCATTGAGGGAGCAGCGGCCTCATATAGTGGTGATGCAGGGAGTGGGCACGAACATTCCGTGCCGTTTCCGGGTCCCGCCCACTTCTCAACCCGATTGGCTACCGGCGGCAGCCAATCAGGTGGAGAATATGACGGGACCCGGAAAGAATCTCAAAATTCCTGAGATTCAAGGCACTTTTCCGGAGACCCGGAGCAATGCTTAAAATTCTGGAGTCTCCGGAAACATTCGGAGGTTTTTTTTTTTTTTTTTTTTTTATTTGTTTAGTCGTAAAACAACTTTTCAAATCAATTACATAACAATTTTCAACATTATTTCATCAATCATTAATAGTGATCATAATAAAAATAATAAAAGATACATAGTACAATCATTTAACCACAATTAGATTTAGATCGTAAAATTTTTTTTTTTTGCCGTTGAGACCTCTTTGGTCTCTACACTATATGGTGTTTTTTTCATTGGGTTCAATGCAAAAGGGGAGAGAAAACATTCATACTTTGCATAGATCAAAGTTCTCAAATTCATTAAAAAATATAATCATCTGGTAAAACTAAGTCTAGAAATTGCGTAATTGCTATTTGCAGAGATATTCTAGGGCTAGAGAAGAGCATTTGCCATTTCTGGAACTGAGTTACATGGTTCTGAAATATTAATTTACCTTTAAAACATTTATTTCTCGCCTCTGACACTGCTTCACAGTCTACTAACAGATGCTGCGTGGTTTCAATTTGAGCTTTATTTTTGCAGTATCTGCAGTAATTTTGCTCACCTGTGATGATCTTTCTTCTATGCAAAATGTCACGAGTGTTATATAGGTTCAGCCTGAACCTCATGTACTTTCCTCTGAAGTGCGAGCTCGGATGTTTTATAAGGTAAGAGGCGGTTATGCCAAGTTTCTTCAGCCCAAAGAGAGTAACATCAAAGTCCTTATAGGTTGAGCACTTATTGATGTTTTCCGCCCAATCATGCTGGAATATTTTTACTTTAGCTCGATCAGGGTTTGATAGCAGTAAATCAAGTGTTATTGCCGCATCACTAAGTGCATCTAATGTATGATTGCGCCACTTGCGAGGGAAGATATTGCTAGATGTTAATAAGTTATGGGCTACAACCTGTAAAATGGTTGATTTCTCCAGCCCTATCATAGCTTTCCGTAGGAATGCACATTGTTTCCATGCTACTTGTGAATAGAGCGATATAAGACCCAATTCAAAACGAATTATTGCCATGGGTGCACAAACAGGGAGTCGCAACACTTGTTTCCAGTAATCTGATTCTATTCTGTCCCAAAATGTGCGGTTCCTATGTGAGCAAGCTTCAACTCCATACAATAAGATGGGTGTTACTTTCATCTTATAGAATGTAATAATGTGCATCACTGAAAACTTCCCATATTTTCGTAAGAGGATTCGGGATTGTGACACCAAAGATTGTAATTTAACTTTCATCTCATCTTTATATTGCTCCAATGTTTTGCTGTGCTGTACCATTACACCCAAATATCTATATTGCTTGACGATATCCATTTTAGCTTGCTGTAGATGCCAACTATAGTTGCTCATTCTGGAGTGTTTTTTAGGGTCACATACAACTATCTGAGATTTGTGTATGTTGATATTCAAGTTGTTGTCCTGAGCATACTCACTCAACCGATTTAACATGTTTTGCAATCCTACAGGGGTCTGTGACAAAAGGACTAAATCGTCTGCATATAATAAATATGGGACTCTCTGTGATCCTATTCTCGGTGGATCACCTGCACAGTTGTTCAAATATTCGCCTATGTCAAGTATAAAGAAATTAAACAAGAAGGATGCCATAGCACATCCCTGTTTTAATCCCCTATATGTTCTAATCCTCGGCGATAGTTGGCCATCAAAGGTAATACGTACTTGCATAGAAGTATTAGAATGGAGCAGGATTATCAAAGAAAGTAACGTGCTTGGGCAGTCATTTTTCTTTAATTTACTATAAAGTCGTTCCCGATCGATTGAATCGAAAGCGGCTTTAAAGTCTATGAATCCTAAATACAAAGGGGCGCCCTGCTTTAGCTGCTGAGCCTGTATAATAGCAAGTGCAAATATATTAGGGATGGTGCCTAATCCCCTCACAAATCCAGACTGGCGAGGGTCTAATAATGATTTTTTTTCAACCCAAGCATTGAGTTCGCGGAGTATGATTCTGCAAAAGATTTTACCTGGGGCATCCAATAGTGATATTGGGCGATAGCTATCTGGGGATTGTTGATCACCCTTTTTATATATTGGGACTGTAATTGCCTGGGTCCATGTTAAAGGAATCATCTGATAGAGATTGATTGCGGTGAAGATGTGAAACAGGATGGTTGCCCATATCTCCGGATGCTTTTGCATAGCAAAGTTGGATAAACCATCTGGCCCCACTGCTTTTGACTTGCTAGCAGTTGTGATCAGTTGATATATCCCCGCCTCATTAAACTCTAGATTGAACGGTGTGGTGCTAATCAAATTGCTGGAAGAGGAGCTACTCTGAGGTGCAGCATAGAGTTTACCAAAGTGCAAGATCCACGTCTGTGTGTCCACGGCAGTTGACTGGGCGCAGATCTGACGTAGACCAACAGATTGGTTCATCTCTGCCCACATTTTGGAGATATTTTTGCTGGCAAGCGTTTTTAACATTGACGCTCCGTCTTTCTGGTAAAGAGCACCTCGATGGCATCTAATCCAATTTTTATATTCGTTGCGTAGCTTCCTAGAGAGGTGTATTCGAATGGCCGGAGGATGTCTCATGAGTTTCCTTAATTCTGTACGATACGCAGTTTTCCTTGCACTTACCAAATTATCAAATATGTGTAGATGTTTTTCGTTGTGTTGTTTACTTATGTGATTTTTGGTCTGCCGGAAAATCTGCAACATATTGCTATATGCAATTCCCGAGTTATCTATTGTATTCTTTTGATTAAGACTTGACTTTTCGAGAAGTTCGTTGAAGTAAATGAGAGCATCCTCCGACCATCGTAGGCGACACCCCCCAGTGTTTACCACTAAGCAGCCTTCATTTAACTCATTTGGACTACCTCTATGTTGCATTTGGACTTCTAATTCAATGGACAACATATTATGGTCGCTAGCTTCTGTGGCTAAGACCACAAAACTACGAACAGCCGGCCATAACGTCGTGTTTACATAGATGTAATCTATGATGGATGATTTTGTGCCTCTATGCCACGTTGTAGCCGGTGGTATGTCGGTTGAGAAAGCTCCGTTCAAAACATGCAGACCCCTGTGCTGAACCAGTGCTAACCAGCGTCTTTGTCTCTGGTTAATCAACACACTCTCATTCCCTAGGCATCTTAAATTTAAGTCACCAGCAAGTATTAGTGACCTTGTGCTGCAATCACTGGCCACCATGTCTAAAAGGTAGTTTAGATCTCGAAAAAAACAGTCATCCGTTATTGCCCGTGAATTCCAGTACAAATTTAACACCGCGTATACAACATCACTGGATATGGTTACCTTGACCAACATCATGAATTCATTCGGCATAGCCCATGGCTGGGACATCATACCAGTTTTTTTCCTTACTGCTATAAGGAGACCCGACATTGGCCTACCCATTTGTGTCTTAATGGCGGGGTTCAAATGAACTTCATATCTGTCCCAAATGGGGGGATTGACCAACCATGTTTCCTGCAATAGTATCAAATCATAACTATTCAAGTGATGTAAATTGTTGTTAGCAAGATGCCTATGGCCTCTAGTATTCCAACTAACTAAAGTTAAAGATTGATCAACTTTATGGCTTAGTTATCTATGCTCATTGCTATTAAAGCAAGAGCAAGGCATATTGAATGAAACGTGATTTTGAGTTTTTGAGGGTGTATTAGCTTTTGGTTGATTCACTTGTAGATTTCGAATCTTAGTTGGATCCCGAATAGCATTATCGATATCAAGGTCAAAGCCTAAAGCATTTAAGGCACCCTTAGATTGCCAAATTAAATTTTGCACCACCCTCGAATGAATCCAGAGTCTTACTATATTCACATTTCTGTGTTCCACAAATTCCACCTGTGCCAAATCTCCCGATACAATATCCTCAAGCTGTTGGATATCCGAAAATATTGCCATAACAGCTCTACGGTTTAAATCGTATTGGGTGAATGGCGGAGGTTTACACGCTAGAATCAGTGAGTGAGGAGCTGGATTAGCTTTGGGGGAACGGTTTTTCTCCGGGGCTTGCTTTTGGCCTGGTTTTCTAATCTGAGCTGACTCCCTCAATGGTGTTTGTGTGGGAAGTGCATTTCTCAAAGCACTCTCAATAATACATTTGATAGAATCTGAGAGATCACTCGTTAGGGCGGAGTCTTGTGCATATATGTTAGATGTGGAGGATGCTTTTAAGCAGCTTTTGCTTGATCTGGGCTCCTCTTGATGTTTTATTTGGGTATTCATAGAAGTACTTATCGGTTGTGTTTGGGAGGGAAATTCCTGAGTCACTGATAGATTCAGATTGCCCTGCTCTTGTTTACCTTTGTTCTGAGAGCATTCACAGATTCCTCTGGATGTGTCTATTTGGGATTGTCGGTTTGACATATAAGCGTCAACAGCCTTCCTAATCTCAATTCTATCGATATTATTCTGTGTGTTTTTCTCACTAGCCTTTCGGCTCGCAGTAGACTGTAAGTCATTTGTGACAGTTGGAATGCAGGGTGGTGGAGATTGAGGTAAATTTTGCGGGCGTAATGCCTGTATGAGGTCATTTAGAGGCGAGTGATCCAATGCTTGAGCAGATTGGCAGGGAAGCACATCCTTATTTCTCGCATTGCACATCTGCAGTGCATATTTTTTCTTAATTGCCTGTGATGCCCGAATCTGGTTTTTTTTTGGGAGCGAAATAGCTTTTAGGAAGCGTTTAGTCACAGCATTTTCCCTGTGTTTTATAGTTTTTTCATTCTTTGAGAGTTTTGGGTGCCCTGTTTTTATTTTTTGAGAGATTTTATTTCTAGGTTGCTGTGATATATCTTCACATGCAGCTACTGCATCCAATATATTCTCGTCACTGTGCTTAATTGCACTCGATTTTTGCAAGGTGAAAATTGGGAACAGGGCTTTTGTAGTGGGTACATTTAATTGTCCCAGTGAAGTCGTGTTTCCACTTTGAGGTGGATTCTCAGGACTCTTACAAGGATCATATATGATGGCAGCTATATGAGGTAGGACGCTTATGGGTTCTTCTCTTAACCTCTTAGTGGATGGGAAAGTGCTATGATTAATGAACTCATGTTTATGGTTGGTTTGAGAGGCTGTGGTGGTAGCAATTAAAGGCGTTGCTGGGATAACAGATCTTTGATCATTAATCAGCACAATCTCGCGCCTCAACATTTCATGGGATGTTAAAATTTTTTGCAGGAGCGTATCCTGCGTCACCAACCGTGCATTTATTGTTTGGTGTGTTTGATTTAATGCCTGAATAGCTAGATTCATGGCTTGCAATGCTATGTTAGAAAACAATTCAGGTGTTTCATGAGGGAGTGACGTGTTCAGTCCCTGCGTTTTAGTGTGAGCAATGCTCCTTTGTGATATTGAGCTAGAAATATTGGATTCTGTTGATGAGTATAAATATGATTCCTCAGGAAAAAGCACTGGTGATTTGGAGAGATTTTCTGACATCAGACCATTCGAAAGTGCCGAGCCATCAGGGTCTAAGTCAATCACAACCACATCTTTGATGGGTGAGGTTGTATGAGACCCAGTCTCGGATACACCCTCAAGCAAAGTGGAATCTGTTACTATTTGACATGGGTGTCTCTTTGCTGACTGCTCATTACACAGATCTTTAGATAGAGCAGAGTCGGCAAATGTAGCAACAACATTTTCTTTAGCAACGGTTGCCTGTTTGTTTGATAGACTAAATTTTGCTCTATGAGCTGACAAGGAACCATTACAGAATTGTCGAATGTCCATATTGTGCAACCTCCCCTTGGGACCTCTAGCCCCATTAGGTGTTGAATTGAGATTAGTGCTTACTTGCTGAAGATCAGAGGATACAAGGTCCATGCGGGTATGAAAAGATTGAGGCATTCCGGTCGTGAGTCCGTACGTCTTCATCATTACGCCACCAAACAGCCGCACAACAGCCGATGGACTTGACTCCTGGCGGGTTTACCGCCGCGAGGGTGACAGCCTCGCTGTTTTGTAGATGGCTGGAATCACGTGATAGTTCACGTGGGCACTATGGCCCCGCCCCCTCCAGGAAGCGCAGCGTTCTCCTCGCAACACACAGCAACACCGGCAAGAGCTCCTCCCTGCTCGCAGTACCGGGTGAGTGTGGATTAATTAGCAGTCTTTGCAATGTCCAAAGTTCGAATGGATTGACACAGCGCTCGGGCGACAGCCTCGCTGTTTTGTAGATGGCTGGAATCACGTGATAGTTCACGTGGGCACTATGGCCCCGCCCCCTCCAGGAAGCGCAGCGTTCTCCTCGCAACACACAGCAACACCGGCAAGAGCTCCTCCCTGCTCGCAGTACCGGGTGAGTGTGGATTAATTAGCAGTCTTTGCAATGTCCAAAGTTCGAATGGATTGACACAGCGCTCGGGCGACAGCCTCGCTGTTTTGTAGATGGCTGGAATCACGTGATAGTTCACGTGGGCACTATGGCCCCGCCCGCTCCAGGAAGCGCAGCGTTCTCCTCGCAACACACAGCAACACCGGCAAGAGCTCCTCCCTGCTCGCAGTACCGGGTGAGTGTGGATTAATTAGCAGTCTTTGCAATGTCCAAAGTTCGAATGGATTGACACAGCGCTCGGGCGACAGCCTCGCTGTTTTGTAGATGGCTGGAATCACGTGATAGTTCACGTGGGCACTATGGCCCCGCCCCCTCCAGGAAGCGCAGCGTTCTCCTCGCAACACACAGCAACACCGGCAAGAGCTCCTCCCTGCTCGCAGTACCGGGTGAGTGTGGATTAATTAGCAGTCTTTGCAATGTCCAAAGTTCGAATGGATTGACACAGCGCTCGGGCGACAGCCTCGCTGTTTTGTAGATGGCTGGAATCACGTGATAGTTCACGTGGGCACTATGGCCCCGCCCCCTCCAGGAAGCGCAGCGTTCTCCTCGCAACACACAGCAACACCGGCAAGAGCTCCTCCCTGCTCGCAGTACCGGGTGAGTGTGGATTAATTAGCAGTCTTTGCAATGTCCAAAGTTCGAATGGATTGACACATTCGGAGGTTAGGCAGGTATGTATCAGGCACAGTGCTACGCTTCCTCCATTGGCTCTCCCTAGAATATGGGGGCATTTATGGGGGCAATCTCTCCACTGTCTCCTGGTGGCTGCAAGGATCAAGTTCAAGACCTTCTACTTTGTCCGTAAGGCTTTCTGGGGCCAGGGCCAGCACAACATCCAACTCTCTCTTCCTAAATAGGTTCCCTCTCAAGCCCTTCGCTTAGCTTCCTCAAACTCTCTGTTGGTCAGACAATTTTCCAGGCAGAGAGTGACCTCTCTCTCCTCTGCAGGTGCCTCCCTCTGGAATGGCCTCACTGCCCCTCTCAAACTTGAGCCGGACCACTTAAAGTTCAGGAAGCAGTTCAAGACCTTCCTTTACTCATCTGCTTTCTCTCTCTTTCTCCCTTGCTGAACGACCTGTCTGCAGCACTGACTGGTTGCTTGGCTACCCTCAAAGTCTCACTGGGTACCCTGCCCCACCATGACCAGACCCCCCTGCACTGCCTCCGGGCCTACCGCACATTTAGGAGCTGTAACTGCAACTCTTCAATCCCCTGTCTCTTTGCACTTGCCCAGAGCCGCGCTGCCCTTGCTGCACTTACTCAGAACTACGCTGCCCTGATTGCACTTTCCCTTTCCCTCCCCCAGGTGCACTCCCTTGTTCCCCTCCCTCGCACTTGCACGATCTGAATGATACAAGGCCTAGTAAGATTGTGTGTCTTGTCTTCCCTCTGTCTACCCTCCCTTGTCTTGTCGCACCTAGAAACACTTGTTTACAGGCGTGTTATAAATGAGTTATCATATTATATCATAATACAAGCACCCCTACTAAAAATAAGACACCCTCCCCAATCCTCTTGTATCTTTCCAATTATTTGCCTTTTAGTTTCTCCTACGGCCACATCCCTTATCCTCTCACCTCTTTGGCCTCATCCTTTCAAGGCAGGGGATACACCCTTATGCAGACAAGGTTATTAACATAACATATGAAGATAATTTGTGACACAGGAATTTATGAAACTCCTAAAGGCAAAGTTGTATTGAATATAGTTATCAACGCAATGATGGATTGCGCCATTCAGTGCAGGTGAAAAAGTAATTGCTGATAGATATGGCGAAGATTGAGGAAGATGCTCATCCTGTGAATTGCTTTTACTGGTTTTTGTAGGTAACACAGTTCCCGAGTAGTGGCCGCAGAAGAACGCACAACAAGAAGTCAATAGGTAGTAACACCTGCCACAAGCGTGCCAGCCACTAAGGGCACTCCAGACTGGAATCGCTGGTATAAGCCTGTGTTCCAAGACAGCTGTTGGCTGCTCCTCCACGTGCCGGGCCACCTTGTTTGTACCAACCTCTTCACTCACCAGCGCTCGTCCTCCACCCCTTTCCGTCTGTTCCCCTCACCTCATTTCTTTTTCTGTATTTCTGTACAAATGGCCAGCATTTTAAATAAAGCGACAACACCAACTCACGTCTTCCTCTGTCCATGCAACACGCAAACAATCCTCAGGCACACTAACCGCCATATCTGCCATGATAGCCGTAACACTGTTGGGATATTTCTCTCCTGGCCTTTGACCGGCTGTGCACACTAGGAGGGAAACTTCTCTCTTGGCTTTTGGCCGACTGTGCACACTAGGAGGGAAACTTCTCTCTTGGCTTTTGGCCGACTGTGCACACTAGGAGGGAAACTTCTCTCTTGGCTTTTGGCCGACTGTGCACACTAGGAAGGAATCTTCTATCTTGGCCTTAGAACAGCTGTGCACACTAGGAAAGAAACTTCTCTCCTGGCCTTTGACTGGCTGTGCGCACTAGAAGGGAAACTTCTCTCCAGGCTTTTGGGTGGCTGTGCGACTATGAGGGAATCTTCTCTCCTGGCTTTTGGCCGGCTGTGCACACTAAGAAGGAAACTTCTCTCCTGGCTTTTGGGCGACTGTGCATACTAGGAGGGAAACTTCTCTCTTGGCTTTTGACCGGCTGTGCGAACTCAGAGGGAAACTTCTCTCTTGGTCTTTGGGCAGCTGTGCATAGTAGGACGGAAACTTCCCTCCTGGCTTTTGACCGGCTGTGCACACTAGGAAGGAAACTTCTCTCCTGGCTTTTGGCCGGCTATGCACACTAGTAGGAAAATCTGCTGTGCGCACTAGACGAAAAACTTCTCTCCTGGCCTTTGACCGGCTGTGGACACTAGGAAGGAAACTTTTCTCCTGGCTTTTGGCTGGCTGTGGACACTAGGAAGGAAACTTTTCTCCTGGCTTTTGGCTGGCTTTGCACACTGGGAGGGAAACTTCTCTCCTGGCCTTTGACCGGCTGTACGGACTAGGGAGGAAACTTCTCTCCTGGATTTTGGCCGGCTGTACACACTATGAAGGAAACTTCTCTCCTGGATTTTGGCCGGCTGTGCACACTAGGAAGGAAACTTATCTCCGACTTTTGGCCGGCTGTGTGTACTAGGAGGGAAACTTCTCTCCTGGCCTTGGACTGGCAGTGTGCACTAGGAGGGAAACTTGTCTCCTGGCTTTTGGCTGGCTGTGCACACTAGAAAGGAAAATTCTCTCCTTGATGTTGGCCTGCTGTGCACACTAGGAAGGAAACTTTTCTCCTGGATTTTGGCCGGCTGTACACACTAGGAAGGAAACTTCTCTCCTGGCTTTTGGCTGGCTGTGCACACTAGGAAGAAAAATTTCTCTTGGCTTTTGGCCAGCTGTGCGCACTAGATGAGAAACTTCTCTCCTGGCCTTTGACCGGCTGTGCGCACTAGGGAGGAAACTTCTCTCCTGAATTTTGGCTGCCTGTGCACACTAGGAGGGAAACTTCTCTCCTGGCTTTTGGCCAGCTGTACACAGTAGGAAGGAAACTCCTCTCCTGGCTTTTGGCCGGCTGCGCACACTAGGAGGAAAAATTTCTCCTGGCTTTTGGCCAGCTGTGCGCACTAGACGAGAAACTTCTCTCCTGGCTTTTGGGTGGCTGTGCGAACTAGGAGGGAAACTTCTCTCCTGAATTTTGGCTGCCTGTGCACACTAGGAGGGAAACTTCTCTCCTGGCTTTTGGCCAGCTGTACACAGTAGGAAGGAAACTCCTCTCCTGGCTTTTGGCCGGCTGTCCACACTAGGAAGGAAACTTTTCTACTGGCTTTTGGCCGGCTGTGCACATTAAGACGGAAACTTCTCTCCTGGCTTTTGGGCGAATGTGCGCACTAGGAGGGAAACTTCTCTCCTGGCTTTTGACCGGCTGTGCGAATAGGAGGGAAACTTATCTCTTGGCTTTTGGGCAGCTGTGCGCACTAGACGAGAAACTTCTCTCCTGGCTTTTGGGTGGCTGTGCGAACTCGGAGGGAAACTTCTCTCCTGGCTTTTGGCCGGCTGTGCACACTAAGAAGGAAACTTCTCTCCTGGCTTTTGGGTGGCTGTGCGAACTCGGAAGGAAACTTTTCTACTGGCTTTTGGCCGGCTGTGCACACTAAGAAGGAAACTTCTCTCCTGGCTTTTGGGCGACTGTGCGCACTAGGAGGGAAACTTCTCTCCTGGCTTTTGACCGGCTGTGCGAACTAGGAGGGAAACTTCTCTCTTGGCTTTTGGGCAGCTGTTGTCATGATCTCTGCTTCCAAAAGGTCAGGGTTTTCCCAACTCCCTTGGAAGCAGATTCATAACCCAGGTTCCGAGTGCCAACCAGTCCCAATTGGGACCTTTTGGACCCAGTCCTGGCGCCAGTGGCACCAGGCTCATAAATATGCCCAGTCCCAGCACTGGAAGCGCCGGGCTCATAATGCTTGGGTGGACTTACCTGCAGCAGACCATGCTGCTTACTTGCCTGCCAGTTGAGCCTCTGATCCTCTTCTGTTTGGAACTACTTTTCCTGTTGGGTGGGGCAGGAGCCACTCCCTAGGTTCAGAACACTGGAACTCTTCTGGAAAGCAGGAACTCTTTTCTTACCTAGGCGTGGCTGTGGAAGGAGACACCTAAGCACTACAGGAGGCTATTTAAACCACACCCGATGGATGAATCTTGCTTTGCATTATTCTGCATCCTCTGCAGCAGAACGCTCATCGTGTCTTCTGCATCTGATCCTGGGCCTAAGGAAAAAGGCTTACCATCCTGAATCCAGTCTTCAACAACACCTATAAAGACAAGAAAGAACAGGTTAGCATTACGGTCTTCAGTGACAGCTCTTCACTTACCTGGGCCATCGGCTGTCACCAACGCCTCGTGCTGCATTCTGAAAGACAAAGGCTTACCTACTCTTCGTGCGCTCCGGAGGTCTTCACACTGCATTCCGGCATCTGAAAGACAAAAGCTTACCAACTCTTCGCACGCTCCGGAGGCCTTCGGCGCTGCATCCCGCATCTGAAAGACAAAACAAGGTGCGTTTAAAGACATTGGGGAACTTTAATACTCACGTGCCATTACTCCTTTCCACATCTAACCCAGTGGGTATTCCGGCACCCTGCAGCCGCTCCGAACTTGTACCTGCAAAATAAAAGACAGTTAGAGCGCATCGTGAAGCAGGCAACAAGCGCTTACTTACGTGCTTCCAGGCGCTTCTATTCATCACACGGGCTCCATCTTCAACTCACTTCAGCCCGTCATCCACCATCGCCGGAACCCTGCAAAACAAGAGACATCATTACTAAAGACTTTAAAGACATTAGAATTACTCGAAACTTACCGTTCGTGCAGTAAACGACGGACAGCAGTCCTCTGAAGTCAAGAGGCCTGCTCCCCTTATCCAGTGAAGAAACTGGTTACAGCACCCTGCCCCGAGGCAGATGGAGAGCACGGCGTTCACTTACCTAAGGTGAGAGCGTTAACCTTCGGGGTTCTACAGGAGAAGAGAAAGGGAAGAAGAGAGAGACATTCAATAACCCAGTTCATTAATCCCATATTTTCTATCTGCAGACATCTTACCCTTCGAGTGAAACATACAGTGCACAGAGGTCCAGCCCAAAGAGCCAGCCGTGTGTTACACATCACCTTTGAAGATACGGTATACGCCCAGTCAAGACCGGCGCCTCTACGGGAATCAGGTGAGCGTTACAGCTGTGCACAGTAGGAAGGAAACTTCTCTCCTGGCTTTTGGCCAGCTATGCACACTAATAGGAAAATCTGCTGTGCGCACTAGACGAGAAACTTCTCTCCTGGCCTTGGACCGGCTGTGGACACTAGGAAGGAAACTTTTCTCCTGGCTTTTGGCTGGCTTTGCACACTAGGAGGGAAACTTCTCTCCTGGCCTTTGACCGGCTGTGCGGACTAGGGAGGAAACTTCTCTCCTGGATTTTGGCCGGCTGTACACACTATGAAGAAAACTTCTCTCTGGATTTTGGCCAGCTGTGCACACTAGAAAGGAAACTTCTCTCCTGACTTTTGGCCGGCTGTGCGCACTAGGAGGGAAACTTCTCTCCTGGCTTTTGGCCGGCTGTGCACACTAGGAAGGAAACTTCTCTCCTGGATGTTGGCCGGCTGTGCACACTAGGAGGAAACATTTCTCTTGGCTTTTGGCCAGCTGTGCGCACTAGATGAGAAACTTCTCTCCTGGCCTTTGACCGGCTGTGCGCACTAGGGAGGAAATCTCTCCTGAATTTTGGCCGCCTGTGCACACTAGGGGGGAAACTTCTCTCCTGGCTTTTGGCCAGCTGTACACAGTAGGAATGAAACTCCTCTCCTGTCTTTTGGCCGGCTGCACACACTAGGAGGAAACATTTCTCCTGGCTTTTGCCCAGCTGTGCGCACTAGACGAGAAACTTCTCTCCTGGCCTTTGGCCGGCTGTGCGCGTTAGGGAGGACACTTCTCTCCTGGATTTTGGCCAACTGTGCACACCAGGAGGGAAACTTCTCTCCTGGCTTTTGGCAGGCTATACACACTAGAAAGGAAACGTCTCTCCTGGAGTTTGGCTGGCTGTGCACACCAGGAAGGAAACTTCTCTCCTGGTTTTTGGACGGCTGTGCGCACTAGGAAGGAAACTTCTCTCCCGGTTTTGACTGGCAGTGTGCACTAGGAAGGAATCTTCTAGCCTGTATTTTGGCCGTCTGTGCACACTAGGAGAAAAACTACTCTCCTGGCCTTTGACTGGCAGTGTGCACTAGGAAGGAAACTTCTCTCCTGCATTTTGGCCACCTGTGCACACTAGGGAGGAAACTTTTCTCCTGGATTTTGGCCAACTGTGCACACCAGGAGGGAAACTTATCTCCTGGCTTTTGGCCGGCTATACACACTAAGAAGGAAACTTCTCTTCTGGATTTTGGCTGGCTGTGCACACCAGGAAGGAAACTTCTCTCCTGGTTTTTGGACGGCTGTGCGCACTAGGAAGGAAACTTCTCTCTCGGTTTTGACTGGCAGTGTGCACTAGGAGGGAAACTTCTAGCCTGTATTTTGGCCGTCTGTGCACACTAGGAGAAAAACTTCTCTCCTGGCCTTTGACTGGCAGTGTGCACTAGGAAGGAAACTTCTCTCCTGCATTTTGGCCACCTGTACACACTAGGGAGGAAACTTCTCTCCTGGATTTTGGCCAACTGTGCACACCAGGAGGGAAACTTCTCTCCAGGCTTTTGGCCGGCTATACACACTAAGAAGGAAACTTCTCTCCTGGAATTTGGCTGGCTGTGCACACCAGGAAGGAAACTTCTCTCCTGGTTTTTGGACGGCTGTGCGCACTAGGAAGGAAACTTCTCTCCCGGTTTTGACTGGCAGTGTGCACTAGGAGGGAAACTTCTAGCCTGTATTTTGGCCGTCTGTGCACACTAGGAGAAAAACTTCTCTCCTGGCCTTTGACTGGCAGTGTGCACTGGGAAGGAAACTTCTCTCCTGCATTTTGGCCACCTGTACACACTAGGAAGGAAACTTCTCTCCTGGATTTTGGCCGGCTGTGCACACTAGGAAGGAAACATCTCTCCTGGCTTTTGGCCGGCTGTGCGCACTAGGAGGGAAACTTCTCTCCTGGCTTTTGACTGGCAGTGTGCACACTAGGAGGGAATCTTCTCTTCTGGCTTTTGGCCGGCTGTGCGCTCTAGGAGGGAAACTTCTCTCCTGGCTTTTGGCCGGCTGTGCACACAAGGGGGGAAACTTCTGTCCTGGCTTTTGGCCGGCTGTGTGCTCTAGGAGGGAAACCTCTCCTGGCTTTTGGCCGGCTGTGCACACTAGGAGGGAAACTTCTCTCCTGGCTTTTGGCCAGCTGTGCGCACTAGGAGGGAAACTTCTCTCCTGGCCTTTGACTGGCAGTGTGCACTAGGAGGGAAACTTCTCTCCTAGCCTTTGACTGGCAGTGTGCACTAGGAGGGAAACTTCTCTCCTGGCCTTTGACTGGCAGTGTGCACTAGGAATGAAACTTCTCTCCTGGCTTTTGGCCGGTTGTGCACACTAGGAAGGAAACGTCTCTCCTGGCTTTTGGCCGTCTGTTCACACTAGGAGGGAAACTTCTCTCCTGGCCTTTGACTGGCAGTGTGCACTAGGAGGGAAACGTCTCTCCTGGCCTTTGACTGGCAGTGTGCGCACTAGGAAGGAAACTTCTCTCCTGGCCTTTTACTAGCAGTGTGCACTAGGAGGGAAACCTCTCTCCTGGTCTTTCACTGGCAGTGTGCACTAGGAATGAAACTTCTCTCCTGGCTTTTGGCCGTCTGTGCAAATTAGGAGGGAAACTTCTCTCCTGGCCTTTGAATGGCAGTGTGCACTAGGAGGGAAACTTCTCTCCTGGCCTTTGACTGGCAGTGTGCACTAGGAAGGAAACTTCTCTCCTGGCTTTTGGCAGGCTATACACACTAGAAAGGAAACGTCTCTCCTGGAGTTTGACTGGCTGTGCACACCAGGAAGGAAACTTCTCTCCTGGTTTTTGGACGGCTGTGCGCACTAGGAAGGAAACTTCTCTCCCGGTTTTGACTGGCAGTGTGCACTAGGAAGGAATCTTCTAGCCTGTATTTTGGCCGTCTGTGCACACTAGGAGAAAAACTACTCTCCTGGCCTTTGACTGGCAGTGTGCACTAGGAAGGAAACTTCTCTCCTGCATTTTGGCCACCTGTGCACACTAGGGAGGAAACTTCTCTCCTGGATTTTGGCCAACTGTGCACACCAGGAGGGAAACTTATCTCCTGGCTTTTGGCCGGCTATACACACTAAGAAGGAAACTTCTCTTCTGGATTTTGGCTGGCTGTGCACACCAGGAAGGAAACTTCTCTCCTGGTTTTTGGACGGCTGTGCGCACTAGGAAGGAAACTTCTCTCCCGGTTTTGACTGGCAGTTTGCACTAGGAGGGAAACTTCTAGCCTGTATTTTGGCCGTCTGTGCACACTAGGAGAAAAACTTCTCTCCTGGCCTTTGACTGGCAGTGTGCACTAGGAAGGAAACTTCTCTCCTGCATTTTGGCCACCTGTACACACTAAGGAGGAAACTTCTCTCCTGGATTTTGGCCAACTGTGCACACCAGGAGGGAAACTTCTCTCCAGGCTTTTGGCCGGCTATACACACTAAGAAGGAAACTTCTCTCCTGGAATTTGGCTGGCTGTGCACACCAGGAAGGAAACTTCTCTCCTGGTTTTTGGACGGCTGTGCGCACTAGGAAGGAAACTTCTCTCCCGGTTTTGACTGGCAGTGTGCACTAGGAGGGAAACTTCTAGCCTGTATTTTGGCCGTCTGTGCACACTAGGAGAAAAACTTCTCTCCTGGCCTTTGACTGGCAGTGTGCACTGGGAAGGAAACTTCTCTCCTGCATTTTGGCCACCTGTACACACTAGGAAGGAAACTTCTCTCCTGGATTTTGGCCGGCAGTGTACACTAGGAAGGAAACATCTCTCCTGGCTTTTGGCCGGCTGTGCGCACTAGGAGGGAAACTTCTCTCCTGGCTTTTGACTGGCAGTGTGCACACTAGGAGGGAATCTTCTCTTCTGGCTTTTGTCCGGCTGTGCGCTCTAGGAGGGAAACTTCTCTCCTGGCTTTTGGCCGGCTGTGCACACTAGGGGGGAAACTTCTGTCCTGGCTTTTGGCCGGCTGTGTGCTCTAGGAGGGAAACCTCTCCTGGCTTTTGGCCGGCTGTGCACACTAGGAGGGAAACTTCTCTCCTGGCTTTTGGCCAGCTGTGCGCACTAGGAGGGAAACTTCTCTCCTGGCCTTTGACTGGCAGTGTGCACTAGGAGGGAAACTTCTCTCCTAGCCTTTGACTGGCAGTGTGCACTAGGAGGGAAACTTCTCTCCTGGCCTTTGACTGGCAGTGTGCACTAGGAATGAAACTTCTCTCCTGGCTTTTGGCCGGTTGTGCACACTAGGAAGGAAACTTCTCTCCTGGCTTTTGGCCGTCTGTTCACACTAGGAGGGAAACTTCTCTCCTGGCCTTTGACTGGCAGTGTGCACTAGGAGGGAAACGTCTCTCCTGGCCTTTGACTGGCAGTGTGCGCACTAGGAAGGAAACTTCTCTCCTGGCCTTTTACTAGCAGTGTGCACTAGGAGGGAAACCTCTCTCCTGGTCTTTCACTGGCAGTGTGCACTAGGAATGAAACTTCTCTCCTGGCTTTTGGCCGTCTGTGCAAATTAGGAGGGAAACTTCTCTCCTGGCCTTTGAATGGCAGTGTGCACTAGGAGGGAAACTTCTCTCCTGGCCTTTGACTGGCAGTGTGCACTAGGAAGGAAACTTCTCTCCTGGCCTTTGACTGGCAGTGTGCAGTAGGAGGGAAACTTCTCCCCTGGCCTTTAACTGGCAGTGTGCACTAGGAGGGAAACTTCTCCTGGCCTTTGACTGGCAGTGTGCACTAGGAGGGAAACTTCTCTCCTGGCTTTTGGCCGGCTGTGCACTAGAAGGGAAACTTCTCTCCTGGCCTTTGACTGGCAGTGTGCACTAGGAGGGAAACTTCTCCCCTGGCCTTTGACTGGCAGTGTGCACTAGGAGGGAAACTTCTCCCCTGGCCTTTGACTGGCAGTGTGCACTAGGTAGCATTGCTTCAGAAGGAATAGTTTGCGTCGTGTGCCTTAGTGTGCAGTGATTGATGCTGAGCAGTCCTTGTTCACCTGGCTGTATAATCATGTGGTAACTTGGGTGCAAGATGTTGCGTTTCCAGCTCTGGCGGCGCACTGGCTCCGCCTTGTGAGGTCAAGCTTACTGCTCCATGGCCGTGCCATGGCAAGCTTCTCCTGGCGTGTGTGTTTTGCTTTGGACAGAAACGTGCACTTTACTGTACGGTTTACACCAAGGTCAGCCCGTTTTATTAGTATGCGTTACCAAAGGTTGCTGTTGTCAAGCTAGAGCTGGCAATAGCTGGCGAGTTAAAGAGCTCGCGCAGACCTGACTCAGCGTTCTCTATAGAAGAACCCAGAACGATCTGCAGCTCGGGGGGTTCCGCTGGTCCGCGTCATGCTGCCACAGAGGAACCCGACCGATCATCACAGAATACGACGCTTCTGGCTTCGATGTTTCGTGCTTTCTTTATTACACGCGAGAAGTGGGGGAAAGAGAAGGGAATGCGTGAGGCACTCTGGGCTCGCCATAGGCTCTTCGAGCCCTGGGACGGCAAGAGATGTGCGAGTCCCCTGATTTCCATAACACTGCTTGACACTCATGGGGATCATGGAAATGCACATTAAAGATGGCAGGAGTAAGCCAAGAGAGCCAAATATACTTTGTTATGTCGGATATATGAATGGTCAGTGTTGTTATGCATTGAGCACTACCACGAGTGACTCGTTTATTTGTAGTGGACAGTGAGAACTGACTATCTTCTAGGAAATCTAATTTTACCACAGATACAATTATATGACCAGGATCACACACTATAGGCAGGTGTATAGGCAAGTGGTGAACCGGGATTGGAGACATGTCTGCAACTCGTGCACGTGACTACATCACTCCCGAGCTGTAGTTGGTCAAAATTGTGTCTGGCTTTCAACAATACTGTGTGTTATGGAGATGACTTGAAAAGCACACACATTACCAAATCACTCCAACGAATCCTTCTGGAAAAGCAGTAAGGGTATGATTGTAGAGTTCTGTTCCCATCTTCACACCCCAACATCACAACTTCTAAATACCAGAATGCAGTGCAGTGTGGGGCCAAATAATTGTCTCTGGGTTTGTAACTGTACTTTAAAGACGCTAAGACACACAACAAACGCTAATGTGTAGCAAGGTTACCTGGTTCTTTTTTGTACATTTTCAAAGAAATGGTTCATACAGGTTGTGGCGACAGTGTGACATTGACGTAAAAAAGGCTTTTTGGTGTGTCAAATAAGCACACATGAAAACATGGGAGGCAATGTAAAATGACTTTTTTGGCCTAACATTTGAATTGTTCTAAACGAAGGCACGTTTTGGTACCTTGCTGGGGCTTTGTATGGTCTTTAAGAATAGAAATGTAGCTATTGCAATTCTTATCACCAACATGGTTCCATTAAGGTCTTGTCCACAACAATGGCTACTCAGAAGAACATCGCTTATAAATAGCTTCCCATTTAAATGCTCTGCTGTAGCAGGGAGTGTAAAGTGTTCAATTTGCAATTCCACAAGTGGGCCTGCTGTTCTGCTGTGTTGCATCTGCTGGGCAGGGGTAGGGAAGGGTTGCAGGGTGGGTGATGGGGGCAAGGAGTGTTCTCCAGGGCCTCACAGAAGGGGTTGGGAGGTGACTGCATAGTTACACTCGTGACTTGCAGGAAACAAACATTGGCAATGCCAACAGTTTGGGCTTTTGTGCAGGCCTGGTCTAGGCATTTGCCAGGCACTTCTGTGGTAGTATTAACTGGCCTTCGATGGTCACAGCTGTAAAATCGTGTGAACGGTGCCTGGAAAATGCCTAAAACTTGCACGCAAGCCACAACAGTTGCCTTTGCCAATGCTTGTTTTGAACAGGATTTCGGTGAAGGACACACATAGTGCTTATAAATGGAGTGGCTGAAGGCAGACCAGATTGACATTTTTATTGCACTAGTAGCACGTTTACAGCTCCAATTAAGTCATTAACTCTCAGCACAAAGTTTGATGGCAAGGCCTGAAAAGCTAGCTCAAAGAGATCCACGGATTATGTGTTTTGGGTGGGGAGCGGCAGGAAGTGGGTTGGAATGGCAATAGGGATGTTCATGGTCATGGGCAGTCAATGTGTGGGTAAATAACCAAACAATGCCTAAAAGCTTTGTGTCTCTGCCCATATGCCATGTCTCCCTAGCTGCACTTCAATGCAATAGTATTGGTTTATATGTGGCACGTAAGCGCCACCTAGTAGCTGAAACTAAAAAGGCTTTCTGGCACAGAAGCAGTGTAGACCCTCTAGTATACACTCTGCATGGAAGCTGGTGGCGGATTGCCCCCCTTCAGCACCATCTGGGTGGGGCACTGGGAGATGCGCCAGGCTTCCTATGCCTAGGTCCTGCACGGAAGACGCAAGAGAGAAAGGTACGGCAAGCACGCAGAGGAGGGAGAGGGAACCACACAGCACACACGCGGGATATGTGTCAGCACAGCACAGTAACAGGAGGGCCTAGCTACTGTGTACTTTAGCTGCAGCAACTTGGAATTTCCAGGGATGTGCAACAGCTCCACACCCCTGAGTAGATACGGAAGCGCTGGCAATAAGCAGCCATACCCTTACTTTAAAGGAGACCCCTCAGTGCGTGGGCACATTTCTAACTTGTGTTTCCACACATATGTGATAGACTGGTCCATGAGACGTTAGCAAATGCACCCCATCCCCTGCCCCTGCATGTAGCTCTATTCAGACCCCTGGCAGAATGTCCCTGCCCCCAAAAAGAAATCCGCAAAATGCGTGTTTATCATTTGTATATATTTACGCCTCCCACGCAGAGGTGGCCATTCGAAGTGTCCTCCTGACCCCGACCCTCCATCCGCGTGAGGTCAGTAAACCAATGTAGGTGCCGGGAACACAAAATATGAATCCAAAAATTCGGTTGAAGCCCTAGCAGAGTAGCTTTCTCTTTTTAACACAACTATATTTTTAAAGCAGATCTACACACTTAGAAAACAATACAAATGAATGCATGATTTTCTGTTCTTCACGTTCTGTTTCATTCACGTCTTACATTTATCAGTACAACTAATGCATTAACGACTGATAATGACAAATTATGAACAAGCACATGGTTAATTTAGCATTGTTAATTGCTGCTTTTTAAAGCTGTTTTTTTCATCCAGGCTCAGAAATGATGGAACGCGGGCTTTCATTCTCTGGCTTCAGCCGGGGAATCATACATGCCTTAAGTCTGGTCTGATAGTACAGCGAGTAGAGCGCTCCCTTTGACATCTGTGTAGCGCCTGCTGACGCAGGTTCGAATCCCATAAATGAGCACCACACACCGTGGGTAATAATAAGCAGCGCTCAGAAACCTGAGGGTGCGTAGCACTATATAAATGCTCAATTATTATTATTATTATGGAAAGGTGCATATCTGGATATTGGCTGCACTTCAAGCCAATATCGATGAGAGGCTCAGATCTCAATGAGGAGCCCATACTCCTGTCCTTCCGGATATGAGGCCCTCAGAGGTTCATCAGGGCCCCTGTTGGAGCCGTTATCTTCCTAATGGTAATCCAGAGCCTGCATTTGCACACAGCAAAGCCTGACTGTCTTTTGACATAATGTACAGACGCACAGAGACCAGACAGGAACATTTCTTCTGCCTGCAACAGAAAGCTCTGTGCTCAGTTTTTGTCAGACTTTGAAATACAGAGATATTGAGCACACGATCTCATCCTATTACTTCAGGTTAAAATATTTTCAACTACTGAATAGCCATCAAGGTTCATATTATTCACCATCAAAAGATAGGTCATGTGTTCCACGAATATGTTTCCAAAATAAGCTCACAATAGGTAGGCATTTGAAAGCTGCGATTTATCTGCAGAAGCTATCTGCACTTGTACAAAGCGTGTACATTGAAGTAGCTGTTTCCAACTTAACATGCTTCCAATGTCACTGTGCTGCCATCTGGTTGTCACAGTTTATTTTGTGGTTACCCTCAACTCAGGAAGTTCCTTTCCCCCCAATGAATGTGGCGCACAACAAATCACTATGATTTTGATTCGGGTTCTGTTTGGTAAGACCTCCAACCCGTCTCACACCCAACCCCAACAAGTAGCCGGTACCAAAATGCACTAAGAACCAGGCCGGTGTGTAGTAAGAATATATATTTATTAATTTATTTAAACCAAATTTGACAAATAGATCAACATGAGCCACCAATGCTGTGGCAACACAAGAACAAAAATGACTTTCATGCAGGCACCAACACAGCGATAACACTGAGATATGCAGTCACAATTATTTCTTTTTAAATCACCCACCAATGCAGAAAAAGAACACTTCAAGGCACACAGTGATTGCTGATTTGGTTATGATACTTTTCTCTCAGCAACCCCCACCCTCCAAACATCAATTAGACTTGGCCTCTCTGAATTGAAGGCCAGTGGCAGAGAGTGGGACCACAGTGGGAAAATCGTTTTGGGATTCATATCACAGATGCAATATGAGAGAAAGAAAGGCAAGTGGAATTTCGTTTTGCCACACCTAAAAAGAACAGGCAGGGCTTTGTGGTTTGGTCAGAGCACAATGGGATCCGTGGGGAATTTCGTTTTGCACCTTGCACACACACATGGAAACAGGGTTTTGGGATTAATTCTTTTGGCAAATCTTTATGTCTATACTGGCTCAAAACACACTGGGAAGAGCGTGTTGGTTTGGAATGCCAACAAAATACATCCCGTGATTTCTATAGGGGAATTCATTGATTTAGTTTAATTAAATATGCCAAGGATCTACACAGACAAACAGGACATTTTGCTATGTGGAAATACCTAAAACAATGCTTGAAGAATGCAGGGCCTACACAATCTATGGCTTTTGGGGATAATTTTACTTAGAGGAGAGGCCTTGAGATGAGCATCAGGGCAGCAGGTCACCGCTGGGACAGCAAGGGTGTTAAGTCCAGAATAGTCCCCTATGGCTCCTCCAAGGGTTCCCAGTCAGCTTCTATTTCTCCAATGCAAGATTAGGGCCTCTCTGCTGGGATGTTTTGCGCAAGATTTCAGCAGCAAGTTGCCTAGCGGAATAAGTGACAAAAATCCCAGATCTAATGCAAACTGGTTTACTTAGAGGGCAAATGACATCAAAAACTACTCATGATTCCCAAGAAAGGGATTGGTTTGTTTTCTCTACCCACCTCCCACCTCTGTGCTAATAAGACAAGGATATGGGGGCGTGAGTTTAGGACAGCTGGTGGAGGAGAAAGCTTCATCGTCCCAATTTGACTGTGGGCTCGGCTTGTTTAAAACTCACAAAATCTCTCAACATGGCAAATACTCTACATTTTGAAATCTTGATGTGCATGAATATATTTTTGATAACTACATTTTAAGGCAAATAAGATGAAGCTAATCTGAAGTCAGCACGCCCTTCCTATGCAGAGATATGTTTTATCTTAATTTACATGAAAAATATGCCACTTCATTGTTCCCATGTTAATTATTTCCTTCACCCTCACACCAACTCTCACATCTTTCGGAATCAATGGAAGGCCCAAATCAAATTTACATTAATAACTTTAGCTATGTTTATCACACAAACATCGTTTTTGCATGGTTCAAAGGGGGTTACTGTCACCTTTAATAAAAGTCTGTAATGACCGTTGTGGCATCTACGATGCCCTTTTTATGCAATAATATGTATTTATGTATTGAAACTGCAGTTTTTTCTATATTCGCAAGCTTCTTTCTCACAATTGTTTCTTTAAATCAGGTCATTGTATAAGCGGCACTGATATGCTGGACTTTCTTTTTATATGTCAGGGGGCAGAAAGGAAAATCCGGGATGAGGAAAGGAAGCAGAACAGAAAAAGAGGGAAGAGTCAAGTGGCGCAGACGCAGTGTAATAACTGTAAGTAAACCTGGAAGGTAATTGGGCAACTCTGCCGCTTCATCAATGCTTATCAAGTCAGGTAGCACAATCACTCATTTTCTTAATGCCACTATATCATTTTGGACAGCAAACAATGGGAAGATTTCGGCAACCGCGATCCCGCTACAGAAGAAAAGCGACATCACGTTCTTTAAAACCATGACCGACTTAGACTCGCAGCCGGTGCTCTTCATCCCCGATGTTCACTTTGGAAATCTACAGCGAACCGGGCAGGTAATAACCGCATGCATTGCACGCTCGGGGTTCATACTGTGCCACACTGTGCCTGATTTCACAGATGGGCGACTGCGGCATGAATACAGGGGACTGGAGGTGACATTCTAGCAAAAGAGCTATGTGTTCATGAAACGGTTTTCATGCTAAGGGCTTGAATTCTATATCACTGCAGTCCTACTTAGAGCACAAATGCAGAGGTAACATGTGAAATGTGTTGTTATTTACAGTGTTTCTCACACTGTGTATTAGAAAGTACACATGTGTGTTTACCTTTTTTAAGAGAGTATGCTATCCCCTTAAAGTCTACGGCCACTGGACACAAAGCGAGCAATCAGCACATGTAATAATGAGTCACTTTTAGTCCTTTATTACTCAATTCCATCCCAATTTACATTGCTCATATTTTCTATATGTCATACATTGCAGTTCTGTAATAGGCACAATTCCCATCTATCAGATGTGCCTTTTGTATAACCCAATGTTAAGTATAAGTGCTATCATTACTCCTATTCTTTTAAACTAGTCATGAACTGAAACATGTTTGCTTTGCACTTGTACAGGTAAAGTGGTGTTGTAAATGTGGACGGATCACGTCAAAGGCCTGTCTAGAAATTGGTTTTGGCCCTTCCATTTGCTTCAAGATTGTAATCTGTTCAAATTATTAGCACTAAAATGGCACAAGTCCACAGGGAGCCATATCTGATTCGGGTGTGTGACTGTGCGTGTGCGTGTGTTTTGTGTTAGAGAGGTAACGGCATTGGGGCCTGTTAGGGCCCCGCTTCTTACGGAAGCGGGCCCACGCAGCAGATCCGGTGCACGCCGGAATAACACGCGGGAGCCTCTGCTGTGCACAACCGTCTTTATTAACAACAGCCGGCGGAACTGCCGGAAACCCCTTGTCCCTCCCCCCTTCCCCTGACGTCACGTCCGGAACGTCAATGTCCTGATGACCCAAACGGGGTCCGCCCACACAACGATGTGGGCCACCTGACATCTCCCCCCTTTTTAACACGTTAGTTGGAGGGCCCCTCTCTTACCCCATCTCCTCGATGAGTCGCATTGGTTTCATGCGACTCCTCTGCGGTCGGAGTGTCTTGCACAGGGTCGGTTCCTCCCTGTCGGGTGTGGAGCGGGGCACTTCGCCTTCGGACTCTTCTCCGTCTCCCTGATACGCTTCTTCGCGTGGTCTGTCCTCTTCGCTGTCACGGTCCCATTCCCAGGGGCCTGCTGGCGTCAGTCTGACTCGTTTGAAGTGCGAGCTGTTCCGGGTTATTGTTGAGTGATCACTCCTTTGTGCCGTGACCATGGAGCCTTTCTTGTGTGTCACAACCAGCGGTGTGGGTGCGAAGGTGGCTTCCTCCTTCCTGTTCTTGGGTTGTCTAAGCCACACTTCGTCTCCTGGTTGCATTGTGTTCTCCCGAGCCCTCCTTTTCCTGTCCGTGATCTCCTTGGTTTTCGCTTTGTTTGCGGTGTCATTTATTTGCGCTTCTTGTTCCAGCGGTGTTGGGCTTTGTGGTCTCGGGTCCTCTGGTAGTCGCGTGGCGATCGGTCTTCGGAACATTAGGTCTGCCGGGCATACACCCGTTGTGCTGTGGGGAGTGTGTCTGTATTCTCGTAGGAGTTGATTGAGGGCCTGTTCGAATGGCTTGTTCTGTATATGGGCTATTTGTAGAGTCCTCTTTATGTTGGCCATAAACCTCTCGACCATGCCGTTGGCTTGTGGCCACCGGGGGGTTATGCGTCGATGTTGAAACCCCATGTATTTTGCGAATTGTTGAAAGTCTTGACTGATGAACGTGGGGCCGTTGTCGGACTTTATGATCTTGGGGATGCCATAGGCAGAGAGCATCCTGTCTATAGCTGGAATGACGCACGTCGTGGCGCTGCTCTCTACTATCTGAGCATCCGGGTATCTCGAGTGCTCGTCCATGAGTACAACCACGTGTGTCCCATTGTTCAGTGGTCCGAATAGGTCTATTGCCAGCTCTTTCCACACTTTGTTGGGTAGCGGTGAGGGTTGTAGGGGGTTCGGGTGTGGCGGGGGTGCCACTTGTGCGCAGACGTGGCAGTTTCCCACTATGTTTTCCACCAGGCGATCGAGTTGGGGGAACCAGACTTTCTGGCGCAGGAGGCGCTTTGTGGCAACTATGCCCCTGTGTCCTTCATGGGCTAGGTGTATTATCCTCTCCCGGAGAGTTCTCGGGACAATGACCTTGCAGCCTTTTAGTATGACGTTATCCTCCACCACGGTCAATTCGTCGCGGACTTGATCTAGCCACTTGACGTCTTCTTTCGTGGTTTCTGCTTCATCCCTGGCCTGCTGTCTCATGAGGGCCATCTTGTCCACTTGAAGGCAGTGCCGGGCGATTCGCAGTGCCGGGTCTGCTTCAGATTGTACGGACAGCTCCAGCCAACCTACTGGCAGTGGTTGTAGGTGGTGGATGATGTAGTTGATGTACGCGTCCGCTATGGACGGTTGGGACGTCGTTGTGGGCATGGGATGTCGGGAGAGATAGTCCGCAGGGTTTTCCTCTTTTCCTGGCCGGTGTTGAATGGTGAACTTGTAGTCCTGCAGCCGGAGTCCCCATCTGGCAATTCTCGGTGGCATCCTGGCCTTTGGGCTGCCATAGATGGTGAGTAGAGCCTGGTGGTCCGTGATGATAGTGAACTCCTTGCCGAAAAGGAATAGGTGGAAGTATTCGCAGGCCCAGACAACCGCGAGGCTCTCTTTCTCCGCCTGAGAGTATGCCTGTTCTGTGGTCGTCAGGCTCCTGCTGGAGTATGCCACCACGTGAGTGGACTGTGGCTCCCTGTGGTCTTTTTGCGTCAATATGGCGCCCAGACCCACGGGGCTGGCGTCCACTATCAGCTCGGTGTCACGGTTGGCGTCAAAATATGCCATGTCCTCCGCCTGTGCGATGGCCCTCCGTATCGCTTCGAATGCTGCTTGGCATTCCTTTGACCATGTAAACGGCGTGTCCTTCCTGGTGAGAAGTCGGAGGGGATTGCTGACGGTGGCATAGTCCTTCAGGTATCTGGAGCAATAGCTGGCCAATCCCAGGAACGATCTGAGGTCGGTGGTGTTGACGGGGGGTGTGGCAGAGTTGAGGGCCTCCACTTTCTCCGGGTCAGGCCTCATGCCTTTATCTGAGAAGATGTGCCCGAAGAACCTCAGCGACCCTTTGGAGAATTCGCACTTAGCTTTGTTTAGGGTGAGCCCTGCGTCGTCTAGTGCCTGGCATACTCTGTGCAGGGCCAGGTCGTGTTCTTCCTGTGATTTTCCGTATACCAGGACGTCGTCGGAGTAGTTTAGGCAGTTGGGAACGTGCCTGATCACCTTGTGGATCTCCTCCTGAAAGATCTCAGCGGCCGAGGATATGCCAAAGCTGAGCCTTTTGTATTGAAATAAGCCGAGATGCGTGACAAACGTGGTGATGTAGCGGGATTCCGGTGCTATTTCGATCTGGTGGTAGCCTTTTGTGAGGTCTAATTTGGAGAATATCCTCGCCCCGTGGAGTAGGTGAATCATGTCTGTGATTCTCGGTGCTTGATGTCGCTCCCTTTCGATGGCTGTGTTGGCTCTGCGCATGTCGACGCATAGCCGTATGGATCCTTCCGGTGATTTTTTTGGGACGGGGACGATGGGTGAAACCCATGGTGTCGGTCCTGAAACGGGTTCTATCACGTTCATTTTAATGAGCTTGTCCAGTTCCTCTTCTACTTGTCTTTGAATGTTGAACGGGATGCCTCGGTAGTGTTGGGCTACTGGTTTGACCTGAGGGTTGATGTGGAGGTGCACTTTCCTGTTGCGGAGTTTGCCCAAACCTGTGAAGAGTCTGGGGAATGATTGTTCAATTGAGTCCGGCTTGGCGAAGTACTTATGGGCCATCAACTGGTATAGAATGTGTACCAGTCCCATGTCAACTGCTGTCCGGAAACTCAGTATGCAGCCGCTGTTGGCTTTGGTGTCTAGAACGTATAGCTGGATCTTCGCCGTGTGTCCTTTGTGTGTGCATGTGGCCGTGATCACGCCTTTGCATGGCAGGGGTGTCGTCGACCCGTAGGGGAATATGTCTACTGTGGCTTTTCGGATCTTTGGTGGGGCGGTTAAGGACTGATATGCGCTTTCGCTGATGATGTTAACCGTCGCTCCGGTATCCACGAGGAATTTTAGTGGAGTGTGGTTCACTTGTAGTGTCAGGATGGGGCTGTGTTGGGTGGCCGTCGTGTTGTCCTGTAGGGCCCACACGTATCCTTTTTTTCTCTGATCTTCTTCTGACGAGAGGGTGTCCGTGCTGGTTGGGAATCGAGTCTCCACGTACCTTACGAAACGCCGCCTGTGTGATCTTCTTGTGTCCTCGGATGACCTTTTGTCTTCGCGTGTGTAGCGACTTCTGCGATCTCCGTCGTCTCTCCTGTTGCGCCGCCGTTCACTGTCCGCTGGCGGCCTGGGCGGACTCTGTGGTGTGGGCCTGCGCCTTTCCTGGTATCGGTGTTTGGGCGTTGAGTGAGTAGGGGTGTTCTTGCACATGGCCCTGTAATGGTCCATACCCCCGCACGGGGCGCACTTCTGCCCTATGGCCGGGCACGTGCCGGAGTGTGGATATTCGTAGCCGCGCTTGAAGCACGTGGCATCGAGGTGTTTGGTGGTTTGATTTGAATGGGTGTAAATCTTGTTGATTGTCTCCGCGTTGTCGCTGGGTTGATGGATGGACACCTTGCCGAGGTTGTCCAGTTGCGAGTCTACCGCTGCTTCCATGCGGGCCAACGCCAGGATTTCTTCTAGTGAGCGTTGTTTTTGTAGCAGTTGCTTGCGGAAAGGCTGTGAGAGGCATCCGGCAATCACTTGGGACCTGAGCGCCTCTTCGTTGGAGTATCTGTGGAATTCGCAATGTTTTAGTTTGATGCGTAGGCGCATCACAAAATTGTCTATGGACTCCCCTTTTTCCTGTCTTGTTGTGTGGAACATGTGGCGCTCATAATCCACGTTTGTGTGCGGTGCAAAGTATTCAGACAGTTTGGCGTGTAGTTGGCTATAAGTGACGGTGTCCACATCCAGCAACTCCCCCGCAATGTCTCTTACTGCTGGTCCCACTGCCATGAACAGTGTGTTTTTCAGCCTCGTGTCGTCTGTCAAACCTATGGCCCCTGTGTAGAATTTGAAGTCTCGTAGCCATATGTTCCATCTGGGCCCTAGGTTGGAAGTGTCTCTGATCTCAAATGGGTTGGGCATATGCATGACTTGGGCTGCACCTTCCTGATGTACCTGCGGGTTGTTGTCCTGTGCAGTGTCAGCGCTTCCAGAAGCTTGTCCTGCTCCCCCTGATGAGGACGCCGGGGTGGATGCGGCATCCGACATGATGATGCCGCCGTACGGGTATGGTGGTGCTGACTTATGTGCACTGTGGTCTGCTGGGCACTGACGTCAGTGTTCCCGCTCAGTGCGGTCTTTGGCCTGTGCCGCTGCTGTGTGCTGTGGGGTGTCTCCCCTAGTTCAAAGCACACGTGTCCTGCTGGCGTCTCAGCACGGGTGTTTGCCGTGTCACACGGGGCCGGGGCCGCGCTCACGCTGTGTTCATAATTGTGGGCGTAGAGTTGTCGGGGGCGTGGCCACCCGTGGCAAGTGCTCTGTGGCGCTTGAGCGGCCGTGACTTGGCTTATTTTTAAAATGTCACACGGGAGCCGGGGCCCACGATGCGTGCTCGGAGGCGCTTGAGCGCCTGTGTTGAGGCTTACCCGTTAAATGTCACACGGGAGCCGGGGCCGCGCTCCCACGGTGTGCGCGTTGCAGCGGAGGGTGACAGGCTAAGGTGAGGCCTCTGTCACGCGGGAGGCGGGGCCTTGCCTTGTGGGCACCCGTGCCCGAGGCGCGCCGACGCGCTAAACTGCTCGGCTGCAGACCTCGGCACGGTGCCTGCGGGGTCCGCGCCTGCTCGTCGCCAGTGTTAGGGCCCCGCTTCTTACGGAAGCGGGCCTACGCAGCAGATCCGGCGCACGCCGGAATAACACGCGGGAGCCTCTGCTGTGCACAACCGTCTTTATTAACAACAGCCGGCGGAACTGCCGGAAACCCCTTGTCCCTCCCCCCTTCCCCTGACGTCACGTCCGGAACGTCAATGTCCTGATGACCCAAACGGGGTCCGCCCACACAACGATGTGGGCGACCTGACAGGGCCCATTCAGAAAGAAGTTCCTCTGACTCACCCTTGCTTCACAAAGGTGCACTTACTCCTGATCTGTTGGCAATAAGTCAAAGCGGCCCCATTGCACTCTATTTTTCTTCACTCCTAAAGTTCATTGAAGATATTTAAGTTAGCGACCTGAAAGCTGCATTCATTTTCAGAGGTAAAATGAATCTAAGCAAAACACTTCATCAAACAACGAGAGACGCTGGCCTGGCAGGGTGTGCGCTATGCTTCTCGGTTACACCGGTGCTTTCCTAACGTCACGTCACGTCACGCCACGCCAGCACACGCTTACTCTCATGTGGTTGCCATGGGTTTATCTGGAGATCACGTGCCCCGCTCGCGGGAGTGACTCGTGAACTTTTAGCCTCGTGCAGTGTAAATATTCGGCCTATTTCTCGCACATGAGAGAAATAAGCAATCGTTGTCCCGAGGAAGTTTGGCGGATTTCCTCCCAAGAAACTTTGGAAAGTAATGAGGCCTCGTGGTGCATATTATATCCCAATATGTGGAGGAGAGTGGATGCGATCTGTAGGACTGCATATTATGCCGAGGGGGGCCATGTAAGGCATTCCCGACGTGTGGGTCCCACTGGACATAGGAGCCTGTATAACCCAGCTCGCTGTCCCGCATCACGTGTGACCGAGATTCTATTGTGGGCGCGAGGCGAGACGCGAGTGACGGTTGGCGGAGCCTTGTATAACCCAACATCTCTACAGAGCCTCTCTCTGACACAGGTTGTGTGTGCACCACACCCGGAGATTGTAAAATTGTGAGCCCAAAAGAAACTGTGGACGTACAGTAAACAAACATCTGGCCCACATCGCAGGGGCAGCAGCGCCTGGAGGTGCCACTGTTCACCGGATGGGTGGTGTCCCAATCATAAATGGCGTGCCAGCAGAATGTGCACCAGTTTTAATCAAAGTACCAGGATACAGTTTGATTTGTTTTAAATCCTTTGTCGGGAGATATGACAGACAATGTGCGTCCTGTCTACAGTCAGCACTTACTTCCAGGCAAGAAAATGCCATTAGAATTGGAATGCCATTCCAAGGGTACTTCCTTCACATGCAGGGTTACTCCCAAAGACTAGGTTCACCGTAGTTCACAAACCTGGCCGTTTCCACCCTGTATTTCCAATAGGCAACCAATGTACACATGTATTTTCCCAGTTTTACATTGCCACAAGGAAGCCTATTCGCATAACAGTTTCTAAATTGCCCACAGAAAATGACCACGTCAGATTGCCTCCCGAAACCGGCAATGCCATTTCATACCACTTAAACAGAGTGTAATGACATTGGCATTCAATCCAACTCACAATGCCAGTGTTACTTTGGCCCAAAGAATTTACCATGCCAGTTTCACGCTGCTCTCATACAATTATTAACCCAGTTTCAACTGGAACTATCTAGTTTCTCACTGCCCCATTTAATCACATTGTAATTTGACGTCATTGTCAACAGAAAATTGCCATGCTGGTTTGCTTTTGCCGCCATATTTATTTATTTACTTATACATTTGAATAGCGCTGCTAACCCTGAGGCAGCTCGGCGCAAATACAATATTCATATTGCTTTGAACAATGCCATGCATGTTTTGCTTCAGTTGGCAGACTTTCACGGCACATCACTGGCCTAATAAAATACCTATCCAATGTTCAAATTGCTCCCAAAGAAGTGCACTGTCCGTTTCACATTGCTCCCAAAGAAGTGCACTGTCCGTTTCACATTGCTCTCAGAGAAGTGCACTGTCCGTTTCACATTGCTCCCAGAGAAGTGCACTGTCCGTTTCACATTGCTCCCAGAGAAGTGCACTGTCCGTTTCACATTGCTCCCAAAGAAGTGCACTGTCCGTTTCACATTGCTCCCAAAGAAGTGCACTGTCCGTTTCACATTGCTCCCAAAGAAGTGCACTGTCCGTTTCACATTGCTCCCAAAGAAGTGCACTGTCCGTTTCACATTGCTCCCAGGAAATTGCCATTCCACTGCCCCATTACCAGAAAATTGCCCCATGTCAGTTTAATGTTGGCCCAAAGCAATTGGCATGCCAGTTTTATATTGTCTTTAAAAGTGTACTGTGGCAGATTTAAATGTGTCATCCCAGCTAGCACCGTTTATGCACATGTTTATTGCATTTTTTATATTGCACAAAGCACTATTACACTTTCACGTTGTCCCCAGAGAATTATAATACCAGTTTCCTATTGTCTCCTGAAAGGTGTTTTCTTCGTTTCAACTGCACCATGCTAGTTTCGCGCCATCTCAGCAAATCACATTGTCAATTGATGCTTTTTCCCCAGAACATGGCCCCGGCTTTGATATTGCATCCAGACAAATGTCATATTGGTTCAAAAAATGGCATGGAGTTTTTCCTCAGATAGGCAATTGCCATGGCACATCATTGATCTTCGAAGAAACCTATGCCACGCTCACCCCACTCTCAGGAAATCGCTATGCCAATTTCACTTTGCTTGCAGAAAGGTATGCCACTGTCACACTGCCCCAGAAAGCAGTTTCCGTTTGACTCAAAGCAATAAGAAGACCAGATTTATTTTGGCTCAAAATGTTGGTCTACCCGTTTTACCTTGCTGCTTGAAAAGACAGCCACACATTGCCCAAGACACATTTCGCCATGTCAGCTCCACAGTGTCCCAAAACAATCGACATGAAAGTTTCAGATTGGCCACAAAATTGTCTTCACACTGCCCCAGGAGTATTGTAATAAAATTGTCCATTGCCTCCAGAAAATTGCTGCCTGCCATGTTCATAGTTCCATACAACACACAGGATATTACTTCATCAGCTGTGCATTTCCACTAGAGGATTACCATTCCAGTTGCACATTGTGAACCCAGAAAATGGACTGATATTATATTCATATTGGCTACTAAAATGTGGCATTCTAGTTTCTCATTGCCCCCTGAAAACCACCATTCCAAATTCACATTGCCCCAGAAAAGTACCCAAGACAATTTCACATTGCATCAAGAAAATGTTTGCATGCAGATTTACCAATGCCTCGAGCAAAATAGTCGCACCGGTCTTGTAAAGTTCAAAGAAAATTACCCTATGTTGGATTCCATTTTGGCTACAAAATGTACCAGGTCAATTTCTCAATGGCTGCAGAAATGTCATCCGTGACGAGTTACCCCAAGTCTCCATTGCATTGTATGCAACGTGTTGCTTTTCATACGCACACCACACAAATAAATAAACCTGGCATGTGGTGGGAAGTAGTATAGAACCCTGCACCTACGCCACCCAATTCCCAAGTATTTTGACAGGCCAACCATCACTCTATCGTAAATTTGCGCCCACACACACACACTTACAAAAATGCACACCTTGCCTTGTCCATCACTGCCACTTGTGTGTGATCTGGTATCCTGCCTCTGTGCAGACATTGAATTCAAGTAAAAAGAGTCTGGGACCGAGTCTTGGACAGGTGTAAACTACCAGCCGGGCCCGGAGCAGACTCCATCAGTCCTGAGTGACTCCCTTCACCCTGCTCTGTCCCTGGTTGTGGCCGGTTCTGGCCCCAATCCATGGTGAACTTCATTCAGCAAATGCAGCCTCTTTCTGTGACAGAAAGGGACAGGGCAGGGTGATGGAGACCTTTACCTCGCCTCAGGGCCAGTATAATGTCCAGGAAAATTGCCTGTGAATGATATATTTTGGCCTGTCCTGTTGGCATGCCCCCCTTGTGCTGTGCTGCAGATGTTCTATTGGAGGACCCACGTGGAAGAGTGACCTCTGCCCTCAGCGCGTGTGCAGAAGCAGTGTCAGGGCCCGGGGAGAAATGTATCCAGGCAGGGTGGTATTGAGCATCTGTGAGCACCTGAAACCAATCTGCAACAAATTGATTTCAGGTACACACCCTACTTTCTCCAGCGTTGATCAGTGTGCCAGAGGCTGGGAGTGGTATGGCAGAGCACTTATGTCCCCAATAGTGCAGCCACCATTGCCAGCACCTGGAAAAGCCTCATTGTCCAACCCCAGTAGACCATGGTTACAACAACCTCTGTTTGGCTGTTGTAAATTTGATCAACACGCTTTCGTCGAGTCGACCACTGACACACATACGTACGTATGTGCATGTGTGTGTGTATGTGTGTGTGCGTATGCTTGTTATGGTAAACAAGGGGAAAGGGTGCACTGGTGGGGTATGCGAAGTGGAGTAGGGTACAGGAGTATGAGGAGACCCTCCTAACAGAATAAACAGTGGGAGGACCATGGTTGGTGAAAAGGTGTCGACCAATTATTCAACCAACAGTGGGTTGTTGTAAACACTTTGGCCCTTCAGCTTTATAGTTTCTATTTCTTGACAGAGGTGTACAACGTCGTGCAATTCTGCTACGGTATTTGAAATTGTACAAAAATGTGTGTAGTTGCATTTGCAGCATGTATATCGAACTGCAAATAGCCCGGTCAATTTCAAACAGGCACCAATAGGTTTGAACACGCATGAACCAGAAGATGTATTAAAACCGCATGTACATTTGGGTGCTAAACCATGCCTTTTATGATGTTATTAAGAATGCCACCTCAGGGTTTGAAATTGAGGGGAGCTGGGGGCTGTTTAGCTCCTGCGTGTAGCCTAGAAGAGCCTGGTTAGCTTGCCACCAGCAGCGACCAGGAGCGACTTCTCTCACCCCAGGCCAATTGATGGTGAAAAAACACACCTATGTGAATTTAACTCTGTGCATTTGGGACACACTATGAATAAACATTAGAACACACCTATACAACATTTACAGAAAAAGGGGTCATAAATAATGGACACAAGTATATGCGTCCATGTTATGTGGAAGCTAGATTTGCAGAATACTAGGTATCTAGCTCCTTGTTCCCCAGTGGTATCTCCTGGTCACTGGTTAATGCTGGATATCCGGGAGTTGCTTTTAGCTCCTGCTAATCCAATCTTAATTTCGAACCCTGTACCTCCTCCCTTAAATGTCTCATGCTCAACTCATTATCTTGAGATCTGCCCGGACCTCCTCCGGGCACCACCTGTCTCTCTTATTCCCTGTACACTGCTAGTTCTCAGAGTCATTCTTTCTAACACTCCTGTTTTGTTTTTCTGCTCCTTATATTTTCCCCATTCCAGAATTCCTCTGTCTCCTCTTAAAGTAATTTCTTTTTCGACAAATAATCTTTACCCCACCTGTTATAACTTCCTGAGTAGACTACAGTGTTTTACTCCAGGTCCCTCCTTGGGTGTGCTGCCCCACTTACCTCTTAACTTCGTACTACTGCTAGACAATGCTTGCTAACACAGCTATTATTTACCAGTAATCTTACTCCTAATTCTTCTTTCCTCATCACAATGCTTACTTTTGATGTATTCACCCCCATTACAGGATTATTTGTCAAAATCCCCCCCATCTGCATTGGAGGTACGTATACCGCCAATATCTCATAATCCCAATATTCTGGACCCCTCCATCCAAATGGGTAGGAGAGGCGGTTTGCAAGGACTGTGAAGAGGAAGTAATGAAGATTACTGGCAAGAAATTTACACATTTCCTCAAAGTAGTTCTTCCTCTTCCCAGAAATTACTTTTTTTCGGATATACCAAAGCCATGAGATGGAAGGGGCCTATGAATAATCCGCACAAACCATGAAGGTACAATTTGCCCTGTCACCGTTTATCTGATGTCTGATCCCAGGGACAACAGCTCCTTCGATGGGTGAAAATGCTCCAAACACTTATACCAAACGTGCAGGAAGCACAGCAATCCACATTAAGTCCGTAGTGCTTCATGAAAGTAATATGGTCCAACAAAGTGGTTGCCCTACAAACATGTAGTGATGGATTGATGTTTGTGCCAGCTCGTGGGGTTGCTATGCCTGTGATTGAATGCCTATGGATCCTGGTTGGAAGAAGAATACCCAGCACCTCTTAGACCATGGTGATTGTTGAGTAAATCCTTCTACTCATGGAGAGGCCTATTAACTAGCCCCAGCTGCTCCATGAAGCTTGTCTGGCTTTCTTAGAGAGAATGTCCTGTGACGATAAGTCAATAACATCTTATTACATCTAATTGATGCAACCATTCCTCTTCAGGTTTAGTTGGTTTTAGAAAAAAAGCTGTCAGTATCACCACCTGTGATCCATGTACTTTTCAGATGGCTTTAGAAAAAGAATCTGCCCCCTACTGGACTGGGCTGCTGTAGTCATCTGGGCAACTGCTGTTTTTTGTGGAGCTACTGCGAGGCTGGTGAGACTTCTTCCCTGCTTCCTGATTGAACTTATTTTTGACTGGGATGGATGCATTGTAAAGCCTTTTGAAACGCCCTAGCTTTGGTTTTTATGGCCGTTGGTTCTTCTTTCTCAGCGTACAGATCAGGTTTGTCGTTTCTGAACACCCCGTTTTCGTAATCTTCTCGACTGTAACCAAACAACAGAGCTTCTAAAAGGGCATCTTCACCTCTGTAGACTTCTAGGAGCCTCTGCATACCAGTTGCACATGAGGTTGTGTTGTCTACCAGAAACTGTAGCATCCAAAGTCATAGGTGAAGTTTGAACTCAGCTCTTGGTGAGGTCAGAAAGAAACTCAACCTGTCTTTTCATGGCCACCAAAATGGAAGAACCTCCCCACCCCCTTCATCTCTAATCCCGTATAGGGCCTGGAAGCCATTCAGTACTCGAACTGAACTCCATCGTCTCACTCTATTGCTCAAAGCTGGGTTTGACGTTGCAGCACTACTAAGAACCACCAAAAGGCATTAGTCACTATTCTCTTATTGCATCCAACAAACATACCCTTTTAAAGAGCATTGTGGTTATTACTTGCCTTACACCCCTGATTCATTACTCAGAGTGCTGCTTTGTGCTATCTTTGCGTATTCTATGTTCTTTCCTAAGGGGTGAGTTTTGTGTAGTGTTTTTCTATTTAATTACTTTTGCAGAAGATGTGTTCTATTAAAATATAGCTATTTTTATAGAACCTGATTTGGACATTCCCTTTATTTTGGACTGTTGTGGCTTGCTGTTTAGGTCGCTGCTGAATCAAAATAACACCCCTCTTAAGAGCCGAGCCTCCCCTCAGCCCACGTTACCAAAAAAGGCAAAGCATGTATATCTCCAAACTGTGGGTGTTTATATGTTTAAAATGTGGTTGGCTCTTGGATTGCAGAAGTGTGAGGCTAGAGTTGGCGTTTTAACCTCTACTCACCCTTCTACTCCTGCAGGGCAGCTCACCCCCCAAAATGTTGAGGTTGACTCCATCCCTGCTCACTGTGCATCATAGCGGTACACCGTGTCAATTGCAGATTATACACTTGGTGTTACTTCTGTACCTGAACTCAGATGAAGAGCTAGAGACAACCATTGCATTTTCCTCCACATGAAGATGTCGCCCACTCCTCATTATGAGAGCAGCAGCCTATGTAGGTCCAACTGTTCTTAAGACCACCTGTAGATTCTGGTCCTCTTCCCTCTGCCTGGATGCAGAGAGATTCTCCTGCCAAGCAGTGAATGTTCAGGTCGAACAAGCATCTGATTGTTTCCTCTGCCTTGCTGGTAGGTCTTTATTCACCCTCCGTCCCATCACCCTTGCCCCAGAGCTTCCTAGGGAGGTTGTTCCCACCGTGCAGCTTGAACCCAGCCCTGCCGGGGTCCACCGGTTAAGGCGAGCGCTGCATTGCTGCTCCCTAAACCCTGCTGTAAGCAGATGCAGCAGTCTGGTGCTGGGGATTGTGGGATATTGGAGCGATATATTCCTCCGAAGGCAAAGAGGGCCGGGCAGTCCAAATTGGGAAATGGATCCTGTAACAGAGGTGGGAATAGTGAGAACTGGGGCAAAGAAGCGGGACATGGTGGTATTCATCAAAACTTCTCCAGGCCAAGCGCATTATTTAATAGCATTACGTAGGGCCTCATTACGAGTTTGGAGGTAGCCATGCCCTTGCTACCTCCAAACTCTGGTCCGGGTCCCGCAAAAGGGGACTTACCGGGCCATTCTGACCTTGGAGGGCCTGGTAATTCCCTTTCGCGGGACCCGGTACGACCCCATTCCCATTTGAGCCCCCATAGGGCTCAGGGGGAATGGGAAGGATGGCAACAACGGTCCCGTTAATAATGGTACCGCTGCTACCATCCTAGTCTGCTCACAGGTGCTGCTCTGCACGCCTGGCCTGAACAGGCGTTCCAAAGCGGCACCCGCGAGCATAACTGCTGAACCCATATGCATGCATTAGTAATGGCCGAACCCCAAACCCTCACCCATAATGATAGGCTCACAACTTGTATCAAGTGTTGGCAATAAAAGGCCGTAGGATTTTATTGTACAGATATGGGTTATGGCAATAACAATATCACATATCATGATGGTATCATACTTTTGGGCACCGGGTCCTGAGGTTACCCCCTCGGATCCGTGCCGCCTTCTTGTGTCCCAAGACTTGTTGTGGGCACCGTACAGTGCCTTGTACTTCTTTTTGCTCTTCTCCCCTTTTGTAGGGTGGGCGGGTTCTGTGGTAAAGAAGGAAGAAGATTTGAAAGACACTGAATAAACAGTGAACCTCCTGTTTGCTTGGGTCCCCGTTCAGGGTCCACAAACCGATTGTGTTTACTCTGAGCATGCTGCTCTCATTTATTGGACCCAGGGAGGCCCTGGGTCTTTGTTGTGTATGTGGTGGGGGCTGCTGTTGTCGCAGCCCCCCGGCCGGATAGCCGACTGTCTGACCCCCTGGTGGGGGCAGATCTTTGAACCTGGGCCCTGCCTGATGGTTGTTTTCCTTATGGCGCTTAGCACCTTGCTGTTTGGAGGGAAGAGTGCGACGAGTGTTCGCACCTTACCCTTCCGTGGCTTTTGTGCTGCCGAGACTGCGTTTCTCCGTAGCTGGGGGGAGGAGAGGAGCAGGCGCGGGGAGGTTGGGGCTGCCCCTCTCCCAGCTGCCGATGGTAACAGCAGTTACCCTGCCTCGCTTGTGGGATGCCCATACAGCATTGCCCATACTCGGAATGTTGCGGCGAGGTAACAACGATGCCAGTAGCACTACCGGCGCCATTGTTGCCTTACCGCAACACTCCTAATGAGGCCCATAGAGTATAAGGGATCTTATACGGAGCATATTCTATTTCACTATTGCCCAGCAAGATAGCTCAGTATGTTAACACCTCCACTTTATACATCGGGTGAATAAAGCATTTAGTTGTGTAATGGTAACATCTATCATTCACAGTGCTACAAGGTTGTAAGAATGTAGTAGCAACCATTTAAAAAACATACCTGGTGTTAGTGAACTCTGAAAATGGTATGTGTTTGCACATTACTATGCTGAGAGGATAGCTCAGCGAGTTAAGCGCTCAATACAGGCATATGGCCAGCCTCCAGCTTTAATTAAGTGCTGCAGTGACAGCTGAACTTCTGCTCAGTGCTGGCTCAAGCAAGAGGCATTGTGATGTCGCAACTGAAGCGTAATAACTGATTGCACCGTAGTTGTGATGTCATGTTCGTATTACAGGTCAGTAGTGATGTCACAACTGGCCAGTAATGAGAAATAGTGTTTATACGGATATTGCAGGCTGCCATGTATGTACTGACATCTGTTGCATTCTTACATATCGTTGGTGTGTTCTGGGTGTCACTAAATTATTCATAACCACATAAACAACATTTCGATGAAGGTTCTGCAATGAATGCACACCTCAACCTTGCTTGCTAGAATGCGCACGCAGATTAGTAAAGGGGAAACTGGGAGCTGAGGTAGCAGTGCCCAGCGCAGTCTGCACGTGCAGAGCCAGAGTACCCCCCTCCTCTCCGCCCTCCCCCCACCCACCCCAGCCTGGCAATGACCCCCTGCGGCGGAAATCACAGGGAACTCATAATTAACAGTTGAATGAACAAGTGAAACTTGTAATTACTTCAAGCATTATCTATCCCGAGAGCAAGCACGTTCCTGGACGGCTACCAAGATCAAAGGAGATGGTTGGCTGCCCGCCCAGCAGCGGGAAAGCCTGCGGCCTAATGGCGGAGGCCTGGTGGGCGAGAGGTCACCACCCCCTCCACCACAACACCTGGCTGACGAGCAGCGCTTGCTGCCTGAAAGCAGCCCTACTTGACCGAGTTTATGCAGCACTGCCATGCTGTGTGCATTATATCAGAACACCACACGTGCTCGCGAGAGGTCATTAGGGGTTACTATGGATTTCATTTTTTTTAAAAAAAAAATCATTCTGCAGCCTCGGGTTTTCAGTAAAATGTCTCATTGGGGTCAAAGGTCGTGTGGTGTCACTTCCGCCATGAATGGAGTGAAAGGATGCCACTGGCTCTGTGGCACGGGAGCGTCGTGGAGATGGTCTGGCAGTGTCCGGGAAGCGCGTGCACTGCGACCGTGGGTTTATTCTCATTCTGACCCCCTCCTCACCCGCCCCGCCTCTTCCGCTTCACTGCGAGTAACGAGGTTCGTTCAGGCGTCGTAGGCGCGTGCAGTCATGAAGCGAAAGCAATACATCACAAAACCATTCCCTCGTTTATTAACCAGGAAGCAATCCTCTCTGGCAGGGAGAGCGTTTCCTCCCCGGAGTTTTCATCTCCTCAAGACGTTGCCCCATCCATGTCGAATAGGTTCTCCAGGAAATATATCAGATTAGAAGCTGCCTTGTTTAACTCTTGCCTCATGGACAGCTGCACTAGGCTATCCTCTGGGCATTAAACTACGCTTCAATCATTACAACAATAACGTTATAAAAAAGAGATTAATGGGAATAGTGCCTCTAGATGTAGTTTCAATTTGAAGTATCAAAGCGCTGTTGCCTGTTTTCACGACACTCCTTTACTCAAAAAGAGGTACAGCCCGCCCGGGAGGGCATCAGTCACATGTCTAGGTTTAGTGGAACTCGCTGTGCAATTACTGCTCACTCATAGACCATCAATTGCAAGAGTTCGGGAACATCGCCACCCGGTGGCCAGTATCCAAATTGCCGTAAACTACATGAAACGGGAGCTCCGTCCGAGGCCTGATAATTCCTCAATATGGCGCCCACGCCAGTTGGAAGCACGCACCTGCATGAAGTCCAAAAAATCACTTTAATATTTGCATTTCTCAGGCTAAAGAGACCCTAAGAGAGATTTTCACGATGATAATGACATGGATGGGCCCACTCTTACTGGACTGAGAGCAGGGCACGTGTCGCTACCTCCGATGACCATCCTTCCCACCCATTGGCCATCATATTGGTTGGATACCCAATTCTCTGGAAAGGGATGGGTATGCATTTCACCCTGGCATGGCAGTGCCCCTACAGTTCAAACGTTTATGCTAAACGCCAACGAGGCCAGGCAGTGCCCACATAGGACACACTTTTAGAGATAAATTGCCCCACCGCAAGCCGGCGGGACCCTGGTAAGCCTTCCACGTGGACATCTGGACATTGGCATCGTGTAAAACAGACATACATTGACTATGAAATGCGGTCATGAATGTCTTGTGCGAATGGTAGAATGTCTTTCTCAGGTGGGGACTGGGAATCAGGAGAGGCCCTGGAAATGTTTTTTCAAAGCAGCCCCATATTACACAGTGTGAGTAAGAAAACTTAGCAACAGAAAAGGTAACCGCACAAAAGAGGCCAATGCTGCAGCGGCCGCCGGGAAGTCTCCGGAGTTCCCTGTAGGCCCGTCCACCACACTTTCATTCTACACACTTGACTTTTGCTTTGAATAAGCCCCTTGCCCAGGGGATTCAACTATAACCTTATTGATGGTCTGAATGTTTATGATATTATTAACATCGACTCTGAACACCGTGGGCTTCATTCCAAATGAGTGCATTGCAGGGAGGGGTATGACCATGTGCCTCAAGGCCAACAGGTTCCCCATGTCCAATGTTCCCATTAGCAAGGCATAGGCCCTCATTACGAGTTTGCGGGTACCCTGCCGGTAATTCTTGCAAGGTACCGGCAAACTGGCCCTACCGTCTCAGCCGCTCAATATACCAGTATTACCAGGGTGTTATGGGTGGCGGAGACAACGGTAAGTTCCCATTCCATGGTATGGGATTGCCTGAATCACTGGCACCAGCATTTATTTTCCGGTAAGGGCCCAATCTACCAGAATTACTGGCATTTTGTCTGGACTGGCAAAGTCATAATGAGGGCCATACTGTCAAATAAAAGATGGAAAACAAGTGAAATCACCTTTACACTGTTTTTATACTTTGGGGGTCATTACGAGTTTGGAGGTAGCTATGGTGCTATTAGCACCATGGCTGCCTCCAAATTCGTGTCCGGGTCCGGGGTCCTTGAATGGGGACTTATCGGGTCATTCCAACCTTGGAGGACCCGGTAAATCCCCATTCAAAATACCTATTCCCATTTCCATTCGAGCCCCCATAGGGCTCAATGGGAATGGGGAGGGAGCTAATAACGGGCCCGTTAATAACGGGCCCGTTATTAGCTCCCTGGTCCCCTTGCGGGACCCGCAAAGGATGTCTGGTCTGACCAGACGTTCTGAGCGGGTCCCGCGAGGGAACCTCGTAATGCGGAGGTAAGGGGTTAACGGCACCGGCATCCTTACCAGTGCCGTTAACCCCTTACTGCCGCACTCGTAATGACCCCCTTTGTGTTGCAAAATGTAAATGCAGCCTGCTTTTCATACATGCCATACAGCATGTACAATGGGTCCCTACGAAACCTGCCTCTGTGGAACAGTTGCAAAATACAGGCGATGCCATAGAAATCCAGTTGTTTTACGCCAGCATGAATGTATCATGCTGCGGTAAAACCATGTGGTTTTTGAAGGCATAGTGTAAAAGGCAGGTGGTCACAGTTACTCCATTAGGTGCTTTCACCCCATAATACAAAAACCCCCAAAATGCTCTGGAGCACGAATAAAGGTGCTAAACCTAGTGTAAAACGTATATGCCAGGTTTGAACCCCTGTACCTGCACTCTGGGGACTTGGTGTCTTGGGGGAGAATGGGGTGTTGTCTTCGGCTTGATTGAAAAATAGGAGAAAGGATCGACAGCCTCTACACATTTATCATAATGGAATTTCTGGACTAGATCGTGCTAGATGGCCCTCACAATATCACCAAACACCGAATATTCAGCATGCCATGCCCGCAGTCTATGCATCCATTATGCATACAACGGCCTGCACACTATGCGGCTCCGCCCTTTCATTCTGCAGAAGGCGTTGCTTGCTTGGTCTCGCCACGCCCCCCTTTGCCCTTTACGCTGCACACCAAGTTGCTCAGACCCAGCCGCAGTGTCTCCAAATTAGGGCTGTACCGAATAGCATATTTAGAATTCGGCCGAATACCAAATAGTTTATCAACTATTCTGCCAAAGCCGAATATGAAGCCGAATAGTTGCTTTATTTAATAAATCATGTTCCAAACTTCAAAAAACATACTTATTAGAAAAACAAAGCACCATTTTAAATGCATTCTATACTTTTGATTTCTCTTCTTTGGAATTAATATAGCATCTTTATTTAAAGTATAAAATCCAGAAATAAAGCAGATTTAACCAAAATGAATGGACAAAATATACAGAAGATTGTTGCATATTCAGTGCCAGTTAAAGTAGGAGGCTTCACAAATGCAAAAGGACTGGGTTTGTGAATCGGATGCATTGCATTCTCTATCCAGTTGCAAAGTCGATGCAGATGAGTTTCGAAACTTCTTTGCAGCTCACAGAGAAATGTATAAAAAGGTTCATGTCGGCTCATGGAGGACACAAGTCAAGAGGAAACCCCACCCAAAAAAATGCTGCTCACTTTTCACTTATCCTAGCCACTCCTTCTTGCCAATACACAACCATATGCAACTTATCATTCCTGATAAAATATCAGATAATGTTAAACTCAGGACTCAAGTCCTTAAAAAAAGAAAAGGGGGGACTATGACGTACGCAGTGGGGCGTGACATGACAGGAACTGAAAGTATCTATGCACATTTCTTTCAGTTTGCCTTTTCCAACTGAAAAAAGTGCACATTGCATATAAACATTTGCCAAAAGAAAAGATGTTCCTGTATTGTTGCAGGCTAAGTATAAAAGATGAGCACCTTTTATGTCTAAGAATCTGTAACAAAACATGCCCTAAAGAGCAGATTACAATATAAGATATTTTTTCAGCTGTGTAATAGCAATTTGTCTGGTCTAATTCTATTCAGTTTTGCAAACTGAAGAATATATTTGCCTTTCGGAGTTCATGCTGCATTGTATTCAAATGAGAATGTCAAAGTATTTGGCAAGAGCCGAATAGCTTTTTTTCAGCCGGAATTCGGCCGAATACTTACTCGAAGCCGAAGTTCGCTACACCCCTGCTCCAAATTCACTCCTTCTAAGTATATGTATGAAGTTATGAGCTTTATGCAGTGAAAACCTAGCTGGTGCTGTACAGAGCGGAAGCACCCATGGGGTTAAGGTACAGCATGGGGGCAGCGCAGGTTGCTTGGGTGGTTAAAGGCAGCATTAGAGCTTTGAAGAGGAAAGAAGAGAAGTAGCCGTGAGTGGAACGATCAGCGGTGAGTGAGTTTTCTTTTGTAGAGTAGGGTCTTCCGGTCCTTCCTGAGGTTCAGGATGGGTCGGGCCATCTGATCCTCATTGGTAACTTACCTCAGAGACAGTGTGCACATCAGGAAACGGTCTCTTTCCTATTCCTTTCTGTCTGACAGCTCTTGATTTCCTCTCTGGCGAGGCTGTGGCTTTGCATTGCTCTCCGGTTTCTCTGCCAGGTTAATTTGTGGTTTGGTTATGCCTGCTTTGTAGGGGATTCAGGCTGTGTTGAGTATGATGCCTGCTTGAAGTGGTACACTCTCCGGCCCCGTGTGGATGTGAGTGATGTGGTTGCATTTTCTTAGGCTTTTTATGAGTGCTGCATGGCCTTCAATATACACACCATCTCCTCTTTCATTCCCATAAGAGAAACCATGAAGGCTGGTAACATTAGCACCCAGAGGCCTGTTGGACTGCTTTATACTGCCTGCCAATTACTCCCTCGCTCAAGGCGGGCGATGACCTGGGCACCAGCTGGGGCCATGTGCTTGCTGAAAACATTGGAAGGGTAAATGGCCCTTTAAAGAAGTTGACCAGAATTCTTGGAATAAAAGTGGTGTCGGTTGAAGCTCTTTTCTGGGAGTCTTGGAACTTTGCCTTACCTCTGCAAACTGATCTTTACAGAGCAGCTTCACAGATTTAGTAAGATGGGAGGTGTTTTAATGTTATGGGGGTCTATACCATTTTACGCACGTCTGTCCACCCTTTACATATGTTTATGCATCCCGTGTTTCTATTTCACCTTTGATGCCTCCTAGGCCTTTGAAGCACCGTGGCCCCTTTTGTAGTCTAGTACTAACTCTCTGCAGATCAGACGCTTTTCCAAGCAGAGAGTCGTAGTAGATCTCGCTCCTCCGCAGGTGCCTCACTCTGGAATGGCCTCCCTGCCCCTCTCAGACTTGAGCCGGATCTCTTTAAGTTATGGAAGCTGCTCAAGACCTTCCTATTCTCTTTTTCCTTCCCTTTCCCGCTCCCCCTCCCCTGCTAATTTCCCCATTTGCCCACGGCTGGCTGCCTGGTTCCCTCAGAGTCTTACAGGGCACAAGCCCCCCCTAGTCCAGTGTTCTCCCTGCACTTGGTCTCCCCTGACCCTCCCTCCCCCTCAACCTGCACTTGCCCTTCTGGGCCCCTCCCCCACAGTAACCTTGCTGGGCCTTCACCCGTGTAGCCCTTCCAGCCCCTCATCGCACACTTAGCTCGTGGACCTTCCTTCCCTTGCAGTCTCTGCTTCCCCTGGCTCTGTCCACCTGGTCCCCCCAGCACTCACCTTCTCTCTGGCCTTTCTGCCTTGACCGGCACTTCCCCCTCCCCTCTCCCCTGCGCTTCTCATTACTACACTTGTATGATCCGAATGTCACAAGGCCTAGTAGGATCATTTTTGTTTTGTCCTCCCTTTTTCCCTCCCCTCTCTTGTCTTGTTGCGCCTCGAAACACATTGCCTATAGGCGCATTAAATACCCAATAAATAAATAAAATAACTTGTATGCCTCGCAATGCACCTTTATGCCTCTTCATGCTTGCCATGCCTTCACTTGCACCTCTGTCCCTTCTTTTACAATCCATTTATTTTCATTCAACATTTTTTCATTTCATGCCTTTCATATTTCTGATTTACCCTTTATGTCTTCTATGTTCTTTATGTCACTTTTGTCCCTTGTCAGTTTCCTAATGCACTCTCTTTGTCCGTTTCTACTTTCCATGCCTTTTACTACACCCATTATGATTTTTAATGCTATTATTTCTATTTTGTATTTATTTAAAGAACGGGGGTGTTCATTTTGGTCAGATATGTTTTACAGCAGCACATTTACAGATGGTAAAGGCATTCCGCGGAAGGGCGCCTGTGCAATAGCATAAAGATGAGAACAAGTGGTGAGCCAGTTTATGAGGGTGTGAAAAATGTGGGACACGTATCAGGGACAAAACAAACAGAAAACAAAATAGAAAGAAAACAAGTGACTTACAAAGATAACATTAACCTAAGAGGTCAAGTGCTTCAAACTAAAGAGGAGTACTATTTAAATATGAAAAATTGCATTATTAAGAGTCAGTTGAGGCAGTGGTGGGGCCATGTAGGGGGTGGGGGAGAGGGCACTATGATTTCCCTTTTTAGCAAGTAAGTGAAGTCTGAGCCGAGCTTTGGAAATATCTACATTCGGGCTGCCTTTGATTGTTATGGGCACTAGGATTCAATGGAGTGGGGCGAGTATGGAGAAAGAGCGGAAGCGAGAGGAGGCAAACGTAGGGTATGGGATGGTGGGGTTGAGTCCAGAGGGGGATCAGAGGGAAGAGATGGTGAGTAAACAGAGATACAGACAGGTACTGAGGAGCAAGGCCATTTACATCTTTGTAGACCAGGGGAAGGAGCTTGAAAAGAGAGAGGTTGTGCATGGTGAGACAACCAGCATCTTGTCAGTAGATAGAAGTGGGGGATGATCTTGGTGGTTTGTAGAGCGTGTGGGTAGCAAAGTTGAGGACTTTAGAGGGAGGAAGGAGTAGAGAAGAAGGCCAAGAAGTAGCACTGCGCTGTAGTCATGATTGCTGAGCTCTAGAGTGGAGCTTCGTTTTTTGTAAAGTGTTTAGTAAGAAAAGGACACATTTTCCAAATGCTGAGGAGGTTGGTATGAGCAGCAGAGGCGGTGGTAGTGATGACTTGTATTCAGAGGTGGCTTTTTAAAGAGGACCCCAAGGTTGAAAACCTAGGATGAGGGAACACAAAGGTCAGATGGAAAAGAGATCAGAAAGGGGAGTGGAGGGATGACCGGGTGAAAAATTACTTCTGTTTTTGAAATGATCAGCTGACTATAGCGGAGAACCATGCAGTGACTAAATGCATTGATACAGTTAGTAACCCCTTCCGAGATGGCTGGATCGAAGGACGGAAAGGAGAAAAAAATTTGAGTGTTGTCAACAAAGAGATGATAGTGAAAGCCAAATGATGAGATAAGTCTTCCTATGTCTGAGGAACAGAGGGTGAACAGCCAAGGCCCAAGGCTGATCCTTGGAGGAGGATTTCAATGCTTTTAACAATGTTTTATTTATTTATTTTCAAAAATCACAGGGGAAGCAATGTAGTTTTGGCACAAAAACGCATACAGAATTTACCATTGATAACAGAGCGGAGGATATGGGTCCTTTTCAATGGGGCGAGAGAATGTGACTTAAAGACGGGTGTTGCAGGGAAAGGTGGAAAAACAAACCATGGACAAGGACAGGACAGAATGACATGTAAACGTGATGGTGGAGAAAGTGCTGAATTAAGGATGGAGCAGTGACGGGAAAGTGCTGTGGGGTTGTCCATGAAGGGTAGGGAGAGAGAGAAGAAAACAGGGTGATGAAGTAGCGTATAGTGCTAGGAAACAGGTTCTTCAGAAAGAATGGGAGATTTGAGGTTGGATTTAAAAAATAGCTGTAGAGTTGGAGCAGTACAGAGAGTGAAAGGAAGACCATTCCAGAGTAGGGGGCTTGAGGAATGCACCTTTTATGTCTCCCATACCAGTAAAGCATCATGTATGCCTTGGGATACTTTTCATATTCCCATAATTGTACCTTTATGAATTGCATGCCTTCTATTGCACCACTGTGTCTTTTTGCGCATCTCATCCTTTTTATTTACCTTTTTGCCTCTTGATTTCTAATCCCTACGTACCCCATTGTGCACTTCAGGCATTTAAATGTACTTTTTGCGCTCAATGCCTTTTATTTCACCTTTTAGACAACACAGGCCTTTAAATGCATGCTTTCCTTCTGTGTGTGTCTTCCGTGTCTTGTAATTCACTTTCATGAATTCCATGTCTTTTTAAGCACCTATCGCATGCCTTTCGATACCATTATGCAACGTTGCCTACAGTCTTCCGGATGCTCGTAAATGTGCAAGTCTCCACTCTGACACTGGCTGACGTGCTTTGAGGATACTTGTGTCTAAGTGTCTTTCTGGGTGTACATAGATATATATTTGTGTATGTCTTGCACAAATGTGTATCTATATACACATGATCAGACACATACATACACGCACATACGCCTGTTCAATTCTTAGATTGTTCATCTGCCATTGCTATCACCTCATAGCGCTTCAGCCAGAGTGTGCCAACTTGCACATTTCTGAGATGAGTATCTGGAGGACTGTAGTCCAACACTGCATGATGGCATTGAAAGGCACGGAATAGTTGTGCATATATAATATTCAATGAAAAAACCTTCTTAAAAGGATGTTATGGTTACAAGTAAAACCAAAGCACTTCAGAAATTCGCCAGTTATGGTAAGCTAAGCAACCATAACTCACGCCACCATCGTGCGCTGCTTAGACCAACACCCAGGACATCAAAGATGACATTACAAATGTAATTGATGACATCACTGATGACATCACATATACAATTCATTTTGATGAAAAGTCTCTACAAGGGGTTGTGTTTATAACATTGGTAACAAGATGTCAGGAGTGATCAGGAGATCTATCCTGAACTACATAATGTATTAAAGAATGTGCTCATCTAATAAAAGCATTATATTGGAGTGTTGTTGTTAATACATGAACCTAATCATACACACACATAGGCAATGGCTGCAGCATGCATCACAGAAGTACAATATTTCTAATCTGGTTATTTTGGATAGTAAAATAATGAATGATACCTTATCAGAGTTTTGAGTAATGTTAAATATGGAATGAATAGCTAATTATTCAAGGCTTACTACACACTTGTTTTCAGTACAAACAACACATATGAACACCCACAATGCATACAAATCAAAGACACATACAGGGAAACTAAAGTAAGGAAGAAAGAAACAACATCACCAGAAAATGTCAATAACATTAAAGTTCATCATCATGAATACAAATGAATTGTGTGTTTGAGGCATGCTTATTACCCCATGCAAAATGAGCTCATACCAAACACTAAGGAAAGTACTTTAAGAACATACAAGATGATGAATGTCTAGATATATAACATATTTTCAATTGGTATACTCTGACTGTCAGTGAACAAAACCGCCTGACATATATATGTCAGTGAACAAAAACAAGTGGCCCAGATATGTGATGTCATCAGTGATGTCATCAATGACATTTGTCATGTCATCTTTGATGTCTTGGGTGTTAGTATTAGCAGTGCACGGTAGTTGCGTGAGTTATGATTGCTTAACTTACCATAACTGGTGAATTTCAGAGGTTTTGCAGTTTATTCATTGAATTTCATAGGTTTTAATTAGTGCAACTGAACCATAACGTCCCTTTAACAAAGTTTTGTTCAATGAATTTCATGTTTTTTCACCAGTGCACGCTAATTTCCTACAATGTACCAATATCATACTTACCCTAATATAGCAAAATGTGTGTCCAATTTACAAAGGCCCTCATTACGACCCTGGCGGAAAGTGACTGACCGGACCGCCACAGCGCAAATAGCGTTTCCGCCATTGTACGAAGGAGCAAAGTGCGGCCCATTCCGACCCATCGGGCACGAGCACCACGGCATGGCGGAAGTGCAAAGTCCGCGATGGCGGAAAAGACCCCAAAATGGCCCACACCGCCGCCGTACGGCGCCCTAGGTGCAATACCGCCACCCATCACAGCGGACACCGCAGTGTGCGCCTACCGGAAAGTACGGTGACCGGAAATATACGGAAACGGAAGTTAAAACATGGGCCCGGAACGGGAAACATCCCGCGTACACCTATAAAACCACTAAAACCACACAACCACTAAAAACACTACCCTGAGACACACCCCAACCCGTCATCCACCCTAGCGAAACCAAGAAAAATGGGAAAAGTAGCGAAGAAAGCGTGCGACCGCAAGCGGCAGGTCCACTTCTCCCGTGAGGAACTCACCGTGCTAACAGAGACCCTCCAGGAGAATGCTGCCGTCGTCTTCTGCACGCAAATGACCAGGACGGCACTTGCAAACAAGAAGGCCATATGGGCTCTGGTGGCACAGCGGGTAAGTGCGGTGGGGACCGCACCCCGCACCCCACAGCAATGCCGAAAGCGATGGGACGACCTGCGGATACGCGTCCGCAGCATACTCTCTGCCAACCGCAACATTGCCACAGCCACCGGGGGAGGTCCTGAATCACCCATCAAGTTGACCCCCTGGGAAGAAATCTGTGCCTCCACCATCGGAATGGAGAGCATAGAGGGAGTCGGAGGGATGGAGAAAGGAGTGCAGACATCCGAAGATTCAGGTAGGTGGGCCAGATAAAACAATGCCAAATCCACAAAGTCCAACCATGTGAAGTACCATGTGTCCACATAGTGCAACAGAAACACATGTCCAGGAGAACGTCCACACACATCGGCCTGATAGCGCACGTTAAAACCCACAATAAATACATAAATAATTAAAAACCCCTAAAACACGCACTACACGTGCAGCAGGCACACCCTAACTGCAGGCTGCCAAACAACTGCACCCTCACTCCACACACAAATGAAAGCACCTCCAAGGCCCCGACCCAAATCACCCTCAGGTACCACCCCAATGCATGTGATACAATGCCATTCCAATTCCCACAGACCCATCAATAACCCTCGCCCTCCTATTACTCCACCACAGGGTCCGATCCAAACGACGAGCTACAGGACACCCCTACCAGCACACCTGCAAAGAGGGCCAAGACCAACGGCCAAAGACCCTCCACCTCAGCTGCACGCATCAAGACACGGCAGCAGCACAAATCAGGTGGCAACACAGAGGAGGGAACATCAACAGGCACCCCAGCAGCCAGCATGCCCACACCACCACCACCACAGGTCCCCCCAACGGATGCCACAGAAGGCACTGCCTCTGGTGGCAGCAGCACCATAGGTGACACCCCATTGATGGCAGCATGCTCCGACACAGAAGACGGGGATGTCGAAGACAGATCCATCCATGACCTGTCCCAATCCCCCTGTCTGTCCCATCCCGTACAACATGAGGATACCACGCAGGGGCACCCACAAGACGACGACTGGCCATCCCCCACAAGCCCTGTGGCAAGGCAACATGAGGTCAACAGCCCCTCTGTGACACCCCCACAAATGGCCATGGCCCAGCAGAGGCAACAGTCCCTCGACCAGTTAATCGTGCAACAGCAGCAACTGGCCACGCTCCTCAAGGACCATGCCGATGAATGTGGGGGCACTAAGGCAGACATAGAAACATCAACTGAGACACTTAGGGCAGAAATGGAGAGAGGTACAGAGACACTAAGGGCACAAATGGAGAGTAGCACCGAGAGCCTGGGAGTCCAAATGGAGAGAAGCACCGAGAGCCTGAGGGGGGAACTGCATGCGACGTCCAAGGACGTATGTGCCGAACTTGCCGCAGTGCGCCGTGTGCTCACTGAGCTCTCGCAAACCCTTAGGGACATGCATGGACGTGAGCAGGCAGAGACATCATCCGTTGCAAGTTCCGTCCAGGGCAGCCCCCAACGTAGATCTGGGAGGAACCTGCGCTCCACAGGCAGGGGTGCCCCTGATACCCGCAGAGGGGGCTTGCAATAGCGACAGCCCACTGACAATGAGCATCTTTGGACACTGGTGTTCGGGGGGGAGGTAGGAGGGTGGAGGGGGTGTGTTGGGCTCACTTGGGTGGCGGGTCGATAGGGTGTTCAACAGGATATCACATATGCCATAAACAGTGCACGATCAACCAATGAGATGTGTGGACATTGATCTTTGTGTACTAGGCCATCATAGGCGTACAGTCCATATTGTGCATGTCCCAGACACACACAGTGCCACGAGTCCCGTGTCCATGTATCAGCCACCAGGCGTGAGTGCTAGAAGCATACATCAATGAGATGCTGACGAATGTCACGGCCCTCCGGTGCCTTGCAGACTCCTTGAGGTGCTGCCACATCCCCGCCCTCATCATGACCATCATCAGGTGCTTGCAGTTCTGCGTCAGGGGGCATGGGCACATTTCTACGTACGCACATGTTGTGGAGCATGACACATGCCATCACCATCTTTGCAACCTTCTCATGGCGGTACAGGAGTGCCCCGCCAGACCTGCTGAGGCAGCGGAAACGACCCTTCAGTAGGCCGAATGCCTGTTCTATGACTACACGGGTACGTGAGTGGGCATGGTTGTAGTCCTCCTCATGCTGGTCCCATGGGTTCCGGACTGGTGTGAGGAGCCATCTCTTCAGTGGATATCCAGCATCACCTGTATGTGGACGAGAAACGTATGATGTGGAATGCCATTGCTACGTACGCACACCCCCCCCCTTCCTGCCAGGTCATTGCCGAATCACATACCCCACATTATCATGCATGTAATGAGACTCACCGAGTAGCCAGGATCTGTTCCCTGCGTGTCGCTCCATGTAGCGTGGTATTGTAGAGTTCCTCAAGACCATAGAATCATGGGTTGATCCAGGGAATCTGGCACAACAATGTGTAATGATCCTGTTGGAGTCACACACCATTTGTACATTAAGAGAATGAAATTGTTTTCGGTTGCGGTACTGGGCCTCCATGGCATGTGGGACGACCAATTCCACATGGGTGCAGTCGATGGCACCAATGCAACCCGGTATGCCGGCAAGTGCATGGAATCCCACTTTTGTGTTGGTAATTTCCTGCTCCGAGCGTGGTAGGGAGATGTAGTCGTCTGCGTGCTGCAGGAGGGCATCGAGCACTTGCAATAGTGTCCGTGAGAACAGTGGCTGAGAAATGCCATGCAACTGTCCGACTGTGTGCTGGTAGGTGCCTGTGGCCAGGAAGTGTAGTACAGACACCACCTTCAGTAGGGGTGGGATGGCGGTTGGGCTGTCTATCATGCTGACAAGGTCAGCCTGTGTCATGTCCACAATGGCGGCTATGGTGTCCCGGTCCAGACGGTAGAGGGTGTGGATCTGCTCATCAGTGAGGTTGAACGGATGTGCTCGGAGGCGTGGGATTGCGGGCTGCCTGCGTGGTGGTAGTGGCTGTGCTGGCGGCCCTTGCTGGCCCTGCCTTGCCCTCCTCCTCCTCCTGCGTCTCCTCCGTGCGGCCGGTTGTAGTTGGTGTTCGTCTTCTTCCTGGAGTTGGAGTACTTGCAGTGCTATCAGGTCCCCCAGGGCCAACATCGCGAGTCCTGCCGGTAGCATTTCGGTGTGGTTGTGGGAGGAGACTGGCTGTGCAATTTATGTGTTTTCAGGCTGTATGGCCTCCACCTGTGGTGATTCATTCCACCTGTGCAAACTGCTCTCCCCTTTGGCCGAGCACGTCCCGCACACAACGCTGCAATTCGGGGAATGGCATCTTGCTATTGCAATCATGTATTTGTACCCGATGGCCGTGTAACATTGGTTGATATGTTCATTCTGCTATGGTCCCATTGTTTCACATACTATCTGTGCAGTCGCGAACAGACTTGTGAAGGGTCAGTGGTACGTAGTACTCGAGTAACGGTGGGCCCTCATGCATCACTGTACCGAGTTGCAACGACGGGCGGGGCGTCCCATTTGTGGGTGAAGGCAGTTGCCATTTTCACACACAGCCGCACTTGATGGATTAATTAGTGATTTCAAACGGCCACAGATGCTTCTTCGACGTGATGTTGCAAATGAGGAATTCGAAGGGCGGCGCTTTCGGTTTTCAGCTAGCGGCGGGGAAATGCCCACAGGTCTGTCTGCAAATATAACGTACTATTGTTCAATGTCCTTGGGACAGGGGCCATGGCGAGGATGCAATGATTGATATGAATGGTTTGGGATGCGCAATAGCGACGTGGGCGATGAGGCCGGACGTTCCCAAATACATGTTACTTCACAACACTGGCATTACGGGCTGGGGCACTGTGGATTTTGCAGGCTGCATAACGCACAGACTCAATGGATATTTCTAATGTTATGTGAGTAAATATTCAGGCGTTTTAATCCCGGGATGAGGGAATGATGAATGGATGCATGGGCAGGTGATTTGATACAGAGTTTGCCATGTACAGGGCTTCTTGGAATCTATCCGCCTCCCCTGCGCTATGTGATGCAGGGCTGCCATAGTGGGACCATCGTCTATCTGGCCTTGTTGAGCCCTCCCTGTCTCGACGCGCCCTCAGACACTTGTGTCCATGCACGTTACCAATCCCATCTGATGGATTCTGTTTTGACAGACGCATGCACAGGTACACTCGTTTGTGATGGTGTTTACACCTCGATATAGATAGTTATGAGTCGCAAGTGGTTTTTGGGTGGTGATGAACCTTTGGAGTGGGCTAGCATGCATATGGCTGTGGATTTAGTGTGATCATTGAAGTGAGTTGTTCGAATGTAGTTCTGATGGCCATTCTGTTCTTTTTCTTTTCTTTTGGTTGACAGGTATCTCCTCCCCTTTTGCCACTGCCATCTGTATGCCACTCCTGCAGATGGGTTTTACTCCCGACACCTGCTGCTTCGTGTTAATCAGTGGAGCAGCATTACGATCTTATGGGACGATCGCCAATGGGCCACATGCCCTTACGCAGTACTGGTGGCTCGGAGCAACATTTCGGCCTTTCAGCTGGACTAGTGCCTCCCCATTGGGACGGCCCTGCGGTTCTGTGCGCTTCCATGTTGCCTTTTCGTACGTGAATGTGGCTCTGTGTACCATGATGGAACAGGGCGTCACACAAGTAGTGGCTGGTCATTTCTTGCGGATGCAGCCCACAATGGTGAAATGTGTTTTGGAGTTCATGGCCTGATGGCTGTATGGGCTTGGTGATTTTGTTGTGCATTAAATTTCTATTCTGATTTGGCCCGTGTAGCGTTCTTCTTTGCAAGTGATGTGGCATATTCCTATTTGGGGAGCGATGTATTGTGAGGAGATCTGCATTGGGTTCCAGCTTCGGAGTTTAGTTGCGTGGTACTGTACTGGACGCGTTTGCCTACGAAGCCCGTGAGGTCAGGGATGGGGGCTGCCAATATGACTGTTTGAATGTTGTCATGCTCAGGGGCGGGGGATTGGGTTTTGTGTAACAGATGCCGGTCAGCCAGGTGGACTGGTGGAATGATGTGATTTTCGGAATATTGCTGGTCACAGGTGCCTGTGTTTGCGTGCGTTTCTTGGTGGGGGACTGTGGTCATGTCCATTGGGATGGCTTCTGTATTCGTGCCATCTGTGCCCTGCAGCTCCCATTGGCCCCTCTTGTGTTTCATTTGTTCGTTGGCATGCATGGGTGACTTGTACATTTCAATGGTTGCATTGTGACTTCATTGCACCTACGGGGAGTTGTACTTTGTGGGCAGGGAGCGGTGTACAGGCACTCAGTGGGGCCGTTTACGGTTGATTCGCGATGCCGTACTTCTCACCATGGCGGAATGGTTCGTTCCGCCATGCTTGATGGCGTTAGGTACATGTCCGCTAGGGTCGGAATTGGCGTACCCTTGCGCCATGGTGGTGTTTACGGTTTGGCATGGCGCGCGCGCGCGTGCTTGGTGCAGTTTGCGTTGGCGTTCACTACGGTGTCGCTAATGGCTTCGTACTTTGCGGTGACGGGTCATAGTCGCACCGAGCGCTATTCGATGGCGGTATTGCATTTCCGCCATCGTTTTCCGAATTCCGCCAGGGTCGTAATGAGGGCCAAAGTGTCACCTTAAAACTCTACCATTTCCCACCTTCTAGCATCATTTGTAACACATCTATACACATATTAAAACTTTTTCCACAGTTTTTGCATCCATCGATTTTCGCGAACGTCTGACGTCAACGCAGACTTTCCGGACAGTGTCACGTGAACCCGTGCGTGCGGCATGATGACGTGTTTGCAAACGCATCTGCACTTAGCGAACAGGTCTGTGCTTCGGGGACAGTTCGGAACTGCATTTTCAGCTGAACTAGGAACTTTGAAGCTCAAAATATACCCTTGCACAGCTCCTACACCCATTCTTACTCATTCTCCATTAACAATCTAGCACAGAGAAGAATATTAGTAAAACTGCTATTTATCTCAGAAAGGGCATTGTAAGCAATATTCAATCAACACTACAGCCAAGTCAATGCCTAGTCTGGGATGCTGAGGAAAACCCTTATTAATGTATTTTTATGTCTAGTTCAGTACTCTGGATAACCACCCTTGTATAATACCCCCTCTTAGAATCCCCCTGACCCCACTGAGCCAAGAAGTAGGTTTGTTTTGCAAATTAAAAGGTTTATTTGAGAATTTAAACAATATATATATATCACACTTTATAATAAATTAATATCTGATAGTACACTTAAACATATGATGTTGATCAACAATGGGTAATCTGGCACTAGCACACTTCTTTACAATCAATGAGGAGTTAGTATAGGATGGATAAAGTAGCAAAAATACTTTTATGATTTCAAGGGAAAAGCAATGAGGAATAAAATGCAGTACAGAAATACTTGATATGATTTTAGCAAAAGATAAGATAATCACTTTTTCTCTGGCAATTCACCCCCCTCCCCTATGCAATGTAAGAAATGGAAGGAGATGGAAAGAGGAGCACACAGTTCTCAGGAATGCAATCAAATACAATACGAAATTCAGTTCCCCCCCAGCAAGCTTAGAGGAAACAGGTAGGAGTTTGAAACACAGGCCCAAAATGCTTTTTAAATGTGATGGCAATGGATGGGAAAATGTGCCAACTGATTTTAATTCCCTCTAGAGATTCAGGGTGAGTGGGAGATGCATGTTGGTATTAGTTCAGGCTCACTTTAGCAATGCTCTATGAGTTATTACCAAGTTGCAACGGATTTTAACAAAAGAAAGAATGGAGCTGCTATTTTGACAAGTGGAGAAATTTAGCCAAAATCGCAAATCGCGGTAAATTTCGCGAGTGCGTGAATCGCGATTGCGGTAAAAGTATAAGTCGGTTCTAGGCTTGTTGGAAAGCTTAGATTCTAAGCTTTCAGAGGAAAGTTAAATCCCGTTCCTAGCCCAAACGGTTCCAGAGATACGGACGATTTAATAAAGGTAGATTTTCAGATTTAAAGTAAAACTCAAAATGACAGGTGACAGCTTGCAGCTGCAGAATTGACAGGTGACAGTTGTGCAGCTTTAAAAATGACAGATGACACGATTTCTAGGAGGCAGTTCTACTTAGGTTAAAATAGTTTGGATTAGATTATTTTAACTAAGAGATTGGTTCTGCACAGTTCTTCTAGATACTCACAATATAAATTTGAACTAGGCCTCGTCACGGATCTGGTCAACACGTCCAGCTGCGGTTCTGTCTGCTCGGCGGGTCAATCAGACACCGGTTCTGCTCACAGCGATCTGGGTCAGCTCTGCTCTGCTGGTCTAGCCTCTCTGGATTCTGGATGTAACACTGCTTTCTGGGTACTGCTACAGGTTCTTGCAAAAATTCTCAGCAAAACTTCAAACAGCTCGCCCGGCTGTTGAATAGTTTGGTTGGTTTTGAGGCCTGCTGAAGAGGATTCAGCTGGTGGATTCAGGCCTCTCTGCTACAAATTCTGGAGTTAATTTCTGCTACAGGTCCTGGAGATTGATGGATTTGAAGTCTGGATCTCTGGATGTGAAGTCGTCGGTCAGCATGCTCCGCAGCAAATGGAATTGAATGTCTCTACCTGTCCCAGCAGTCTCTTTTTATGTGTTTTGGAAAGTGGGTGTGTGCGTTGGTCATAACTAAACCTGTCCCTCTCACTTATCATTGGCCAATTCCTCCTCTCTCCCTTGATTGGGGGAAGGAAATGTGAGTCAGAGTGATGCTGTAGGTTTTATGGTCAGAGGAACCTCCCCTTGTCAGATTGCACACAAATCTATTTATCTATGTACCATTTTTCTAATATTATAGGTCCAGTTAACATATTTTCTCTAGCACCAAACCATCCGATCCCTGTCTTTGTACGATGTCGTGTCCACTGATGACAGAATTCTCCCCTTTTCATCCAGATAACGACCTCTAACACTTTCCAGATTTTACACAAATGTGCACCAGGGATATGGATTACAGATGATAAAGTGTCAGATTTTTAACATGCATACATTTGGAGTGAGACCCTATTTTCCGCTAGCAACCCCCCAGAATACACCACAGGGTCCTAACACCTCTTAAAATGTTCACAGAAAAATCACAAAAATAATGATATTACTTATATAAGTCTGACAAGTCCGCACTATGAGTTATTTATCTTTTTAAAACTATGCTCTGGTCAAAAAGGGGTGTGGCTTCCCACATCACAGGGTGGAATAACTGGTTTATCCACTTCCCTCAAGCCAGCTTGTTCACAGAGGCACAGCTGCCCCCCAGTTTTTCCCAAGAGGAAGCTATTTTACGACGCCCCCAATATAACATTTGCCTGAATCCAGGACAGGCCTTTGTTCAACTCCCTGTAGTCCCCAGCTGCTCCACCCCTAATCTAATCAGAGAGGTGTTAACTCCTTTTGGCCAGGGGCAGAGTGGCTGAGCATCCAGTTTCAACTCCTGTCGGGGGTAGTTGTCAGGCAGAATTCAGTTTCATTAAGCCAGGTTTCAGCTAAATGTCACTTTTTGTTCCCAGTTTTCTACATTCAAATCAAACTGACAATTTTTACCTATACATTAAATAATTACTTCCTTCAAGTCATTTCAGAATATAGTTTTACATTGTATCCACCTCTTAGCAAGTCTTTCCTTGGTCTGGTTTTGTTTCATTTGTTCAGTTTTACACAAAAGTCTGGTGGTTTTAAAACGCCGGCTTTCTGATAGTGGTGAGTACTGGTAATGCAACCATTTTTGGGATTAAGAAAATGAATTCCCCACAGTTCTGGGTTGCTTTTGGCAATCAGCATTGCAATTCCCAATGGTTTCAGGCTACTGTGTGTGTAGCCCAATGGTGGTTTTAGGCAGTGCTCTCCTGTGCTCACAACATAGGAAAAAATGGGTGGCAGCCTATTCTTCATGTTTTCCCTGTGCACTCTCTGGGGAGTTCTGGCCATCATGATGTTTTCCATGCCAGTACTGCACAGTTTTATTGTAGGGCTTGGATGCATGGGTAAAAACATCCCACAGCATCAGTTTATTGCATCCCTCCTCCCCAAGAGCCACCACCACCAGCTAGAGGAGCTACACTACTAAACAAAGACAATGAAGACGACAAAAACAATGAGGTAGAGGAAGTGCCTACCTCTAGCACTCAGAGAGAATCATGGGTGTGACAGTTATTTACCACTGATGTGAATGTACCAAAGTCTAAAGCTACCAAAGTGCCATGTACTGGTACTCAATCGCAGACTACCTGGACAGTACTCCTACAGCACGACCTCCATGCGCCACCACACCAAATCGAACCACCGCAATGCTCTCAGAAAGGTTGTTCCTTTCTTAGCAAGTACTAAGCTGTCTTGCTCCACCTCATCTTCCTCAACCAATACAGCCTACTTCTGTGGGACACAACATCCCACCAGCTACCTTGCAAGCGATAAAAGAGGCTGTTGGTCCATATCTTTCGAAGACAACAGCACTCTGTATATACTGCAACACACCACTCTGCAGGGGGGAACAAATTTGAAGTGCTTTTGAAGCTGCAATCAAGGAGCATGAGAAACACTGCCCCCTACCTTAGAAGTAAGACACGCGCAACATCTTGCCCTGTCCACCTGCTCCTCCATATTACTGCTTGGTGCCTCTTCCCTCATTTCCCTCCCCACCTTACTTTCTGACCTCTCCTGCAAAAAACAAAAATGAAACAACAAAAAAGGTTCCTTTAGGAACCACCTTTCACAGTTAAAAAATAGAACTAAAAATAAATTATCTCATGGACTCCATATACTTTACATTTATCAGTAAAGTACAGAGACTCAATAAGATTTTCCAACATTCCCATCAGCATTTTGTGCAATGCTAATGGGAATAGTGTATAGTATATCCCCCATTCCAGAAACTGGAATGGGGGATAACGGCCCAGCAGCCCAAATTATTGGCCCATGCAAAGCGAGGGCGGATAACGAGGGCTCCAGACCGTTATCCCCCTTCAAACCCCTGCAACGGGGGATGAAGGCCATTAGCACCCCAGGTTGCCAAAGCGGTAACCCGGAGTGCTAAAAAAAAGAATTTTCCTTCCTACAGTGGGACATGTGTGGCATCCCACTATAGGAAGGAAAAATCCTTTTCCAAGATAGCCACCATGGAAAGAGAAGGCGGAGCTCCGTACAGAGCACCTCTTCCCTTTCCATGGCGGCTTGTGGGAGGCAAAGAGAAGGAGCAGATGAGGTGGCAGCCCCCTCCGCCACTGCCAAAATAAAGTAAGGGTGTGAAAAAAAATGGTGGCTGGGACAGGCTGCCATCCGCTGGCTTGGAATGCAGGCTTTTATCAGTGGTTCAAGCCCACGTTCCTACACACCTGATTGGCTGGCTCCCCCACCCACAGTGCTTATGTACAAGAGAAAAATATAAAACGACAGAAACAATGTTCTGCCCCAAATACTTTTCTCCAGCATACATAAAGGACCTTAATCGATGGACCTATCCACGGTTTCCACAGTCCACTTTCCATGCCATGGATCATTAAAAGACTTGGATGGCACGTGCACAACATTGCACAGGGCAGCCCTTCTACTCTTTTTAATTTTATATTTGTAACACTCCCTCAAAACCTGCTTTCAAACAGTCACACATCCATCCACCAATCACTTCCAAAAACTGTAAATATAACCCTATGACCATATTAAGCTTCCACACACCAACAGACAATGTTTTGCATCTGCATTTCCCTTCCATATACAAACAATGGAACACAATGCTCCTATGAATGTACTTACGCAATATGCAGTGAGAGAAGTGCATGAACAGAAGGGGCAGTACGGATGGGCAAATGCTCATGTGAACCCAGGAGTGAAACGCCAAGGTATACCAAGGTGGGACGCCACTTGGTAACTACTGGAGCAGAGGAGTCCCAAGGGTGAGATGAAACTTAACCATAACATCCCTTTAACAAAGTTTTTTCTGTCAATTTAATAGGTTTTTATAAGTGAAAATGTTTCATGGTGTTACATCACTATATATAAGTTATTAATAATTCCTGCATCCTAGCTCAGTGTCCACTATACCCTAATAATGTAACCAATGGCCAGTGCTCAGGGCTTGCAACCATGGCCAGTCTCCAAATCCATGGGACATAGTCTTCGGCCATGCCGCATTCCCCAATGAGCAAATCAGAGTACACGTTTGCGTTTGCCGAGGACCAGGCCCACTTCCCAGACACCAAATGTATATCGTGCTTTCAGGTCCTTGCTAATGCCCATTGCACAAGTTTGTTGTAGCCTAGTCCACCACTTCAGGCTGTAACCGCAAGAGGACATTTTTTTCGCATTCGAACCTACCACTTCGGCCATGTTGCATGCCCCAGAAAACCAATGTGATATCACTGTGCTGTAGACATACATTTTACACAGGCCATATTTGCAAACCATGCTTTCCAGTTCTTGCTGATCCTCCTCATGCATATTTGCTGCAATCCCACCAGCAATTCAACCTCTACCCAGAAGACTGTGGAGAATGATCATGACTGCAAGCCATGAGCACTGGCCACTGGTCACATTATGAGGGTATAGTGGGCACTGAACTAGGATGCAGGTAGATACAGTGGATAACAGGGGTGGTTTGGTGGGGCTGGGGTCATGGTCGAGCCTCATGCCCTAGGCAATTGAACCATAACTTACATCCCCAGCTGATAATGACGCACATCTGTGTGCATTGCAAAAAATATCTTTCTTAAAGGCGGTTTACAATTCTTTGATATATTTTAAAAGAGGAATTATTAATAACTTCTATACAGTGATGTAACATCATGAAACATTTTCATTCATAAAAACCTATGAAATTCACAGAAACAACATTGTTAAAGGGATGTTATGGTTAAGTTGCCCTAATGAAAACCTATGAAATATATATACATACACACATTTATAGGGGGCGAACATGGGCAGGAACTAAAGGGTATGGCTCACCTTTACTTTTCTTAGAAATCGCCCGTCAATCCCTTTCTTTTTTCATGGGACTGTGGGAGAAGGTCACTTTTATTCCGTGTTTTGCTGGTAATAAGCTTGTTTCAGAGCTCACTGTTCTATCTTGCAGAGAATGTCTTGCTTTATGGTATTCCATTGGCATGCTATAAATCCCATGTTCAAACCACCACGTACAAGCACTAGGCTGCGCCAACAGTTTTGGCTTTTGTGTAGACATGGCAAAGGCATTTGCCAGGTACTGCTGTGATGGTACTAACTGGCCATCGGTGGGAGCAGCTGCAACATAGTGCCGGCACCTGGGCATCTAATATCAGTGTCTGGTAAAAATGACTATCTAATACCTACACACAAGCCACAACTATTGGCTTTGCTAGTGCTTGTTTTTAACAGGATTCCAGTGAAGGATGTGCAAAATGCTTATAAATCAAGTGTCTGAAGGCAGACATGGCTAAGACATTTTTATCACACCAATAGCACGTTTACGGCTCCAATTAAATCGTTAAGTCTCAGAAGACTGCTTTGAAGAAACACTGGCAGAAACTTCAAGCTGAAACTTTGAATTTAAGGCTTTCTTAAACTAGCTCAAAAAGATCCTAGGCCGGTGTGTTTTGGGCAGGCAAGGGTAGGACGTGGGTGGGAATGGCCATAGGGTTTAGCATGGGGGGGCAGTCACTGGCTGGGTAAATAGCCAAACAACATCTACAAGCTTTGTGTCCCTCCTCATATTCCATCTCCCCAGGCTTTACTCCAGTGCAACAGTTTCTGCTTAAAGGTGGTGCTTCCTTCTAGCCAAAACGAAAAATTGCATGACAGTGATCAGAGCCCATGACATCGTCATATGCCTTCAGCTGTGTGTGAGAAATTAGGGCTGGGCTAAAGAGTTTGGCGTGTCCCTTACGTGTAGCCAGTGGAGGGCGATCAGATAGGGACAAAGGAACAAAGGCTCAGATAAATGCTTATTTTAAGATGTGTTTTCTTTCACTGAGTCCCTTTCGACCTTGGCAGCATAACTGTAAAACACATGCTTGGGGGTGGCGTGCAGAAGAGACAGGGCGACAGGTAGGAAGGGGCTTTGTTCTATGGGAGTGTGGGCAGGGAGGCACTGCTGGGGCGAGGGAGGCGGGGGTGGTTGAGGGGCATGGAGGCCAAATGAAGGGCACTGATAGTTCCACTTCATTTTTGGTACACGTCGTTAACCCCTGCATATATCTATACATTCACACATCAGAGAGTTATGTAATCACTCTATTTTAGTAACCCGTTATCATCATTGCATTGGAACAAGGCCTCTGACCGCGGTACAGACAGAAACAAGAGCAGATTGCAGATTGATTTGAAAATTTGTACGCGGATATGGACATTTTAATACCACTGCGTTTAGTTGAGCACTTTCACTGGAAACCTCCAGGATATGCCTCCATAGACTTGCTGTCTACCTGAGAATTTAAATTATAATTGATAGAAATTGTTTGAAGAGCTACCGGTCGTCATGGTTACGCGGAGCTAATTGTGCCTCAAATTGCAGAAAAAAATCGTTTTCTTGAAGGTTCACTCTGTCGACTGTTCAGAGACAAAACTCCACGCGGGAGACCTAGAAATGATTACTAGTGTATATTTTCAGGATATGATTTGCATGCTCCAGCACCGCCTAGTGGTGAAAGATAGGCCGTTCTAATGTTCTTTTCCCTCATTGAATTCTGAGTGCTCGCTGATTTCGATACCTGTACAGTTAAATATTGCGGTGCGTGGGCGGATGATGGCTTGCTATGTAACGTTGTTTTGCTTAATTTATTTAGAAGTGTTATGAAGCGCCACCTGTCCCCTTTCACCTGGCAACTTCCGTGCTCATTGCGAGCTTGTTACAAAGTGACGGGTGGCATTGTGGGATTGCACCCATATAGGAGTGGCCCCCGCCTCCTCTGCAATTTCTGCCCGCCGTAAAATGTACGCCAAAAGAATTCGGTTTTCATTAGCTTTGAAGCCAAGGCACTTGGGTTTGGCCTGGTTTGGCGGAGTATCAATGTGTCGGCCCCTGCATCGTCATCAGTCGGTGCCCAATATTCTTAGCTCGTGGCTCAGTACCGTGGAGATTGACTGAGTGTGGCGGATTGCAGGCGGCTAACCAATCAGAAGTAAAGCCGTAGGTGAATTATCATGTGAGGAGGGGAGGCCGTCCCTCCTCTCAGCTGTTCGAGGCTTGGTTACATAACAATAATGCTGCTGGCAGGGGAGTATACAGCAGTGCAGGGAGGGTCCGGGGGAGGCTTCGCCGCGAAAAAAGTCCTGCTAATCCCCCCCCCAAATGCAATGCCATACGGTCTCATTCGTGCCTGCAAACCTCCCACCCCTGGCCCAATCTACTTTCTTGGTAACATTAGTGGCAGTTGGCATTTTAACACATAACAACAAAAAAAAGAAAATCTGCAGGTTCATAACAGGTGCAGGAATCGCTTTTATTAGAGCTCGGTCCAGATCCAGGCGCTCTGGGGCAAAATACATGCAAACCTCCTAATTTGCATATGGATTGCGCCAACAGAAGTGACTTCACAGAAAAGGAAATTGCAAGGAGCATCATCACTTAGAGTCACCATTTATTTATTTATTTATTATTTATTTTTTCATTTATAGCAGCGCACAAAACACTGAGGCATCTAGGCACTAGTTACAATATAAGTGTAGTAATACAGTTACAACATGAGAGTATAGATCATGAATGTGCAGGCTGACACCGCCTCCCCTCATGGAGCGGGGGGCTACATGGGGTATGCAAGCAGACAAGATAAGTATAGGTGGGTAAAAAGCAACATTGGGAAGGGTGCACAGTCTGGCAAAGTCTGGTGAAGCCTCACCTCGAGGTGCTGGGGGCTACATCAGGTATGCAAGTACAGGTGGGTAAAAGACAACATTGGGAAGGGTGCACAGTCTGGCAAAGTCTGGTGAAGCCTCACCTCGGGGTACGGGGGGCTACATCAGATATGCAAGTACAGGTGGGTAAAAGACAACATTGGGAAGGGTGCACAGTCTGGCAAAGTCTGGTGAAGCCTCACCTCGAGGTGCTGGGGGCTACATCAGGTATGCAAGTACAGGTGGGTAAAAGGCAACATTGGGAAGGGTGCACAGTCTGGCAAAGTCTGGTGAAGCCTCACCTCGGGGTACGGGGGGCTACATCAGATATGCAAGTACAGGTGGGTAAAAGACAACATTGGGAAGGGTGCACAGTCTGGCAAAGTCTGGTGAAGCCTCACCTCGAGGTGCTGGGGGCTACATCAGGTATGCAAGTACAGGTGGGTAAAAGACAACATTGGGAAGGGTGCACAGTCTGGCAAAGTCTGGTGAAGCCTCACCTCGGGGTACGGGGGGCTACATCAGGTATGCAAGTACAGGTGGGTAAAAGGCAACATTGGGAAGGGTGCACAGTCTAGCAAAGCCTCACCTCGTGGTGTGGGGGACTATATCAGGTATGCAGGCAGACACGATAAGCTACATATACCGCACAAGACTCCCAGGTCAAATCAGGAGGCTGCAGACAAGATAGGTTGCGTATACAGCACAGGGCTGCAAGGTAGACAAATCCCGCAATTACTGGAATTGCAAGGATAGAATGTGTAGTTGCAGTTGAAGCACGAGGCTAAAGACATATACAGCTAGGGTATAAGCAAAACAGGTATGTTGCGGGCAAGATATATTTGTGGCACGAGGCAAAAAGAAAAAGACATATGCAGGTATGTTGTGGGCAAGTTAACAGACATATCATTCAAGCAGCATGGGCATGAAAGTCATTGTATAGCTAGTTGCAGGACATTGATAATTTGTGTGAATGTGAGATATGCCGTGTCTGTTGGGAACAAATAGCGTGGGATGGAGTAGCATGTGTACGGTAAGGTAGTATTAGTGCAATGACACGAGGCACCTGCTGATAAAGCTGCTCCTACGCGGTTGTGGGCTACTTCAGTGGTGCTAGCAATGGATAAGGGGGTCAGGAGTGCAGTGTAATGATGAGTCGGAAGGTATATTGTCAGATGCAGTTGGATTTAAAGTGCATAAGTCTGTGTAGATTGGGCTCAGGTGTTCGGCAAGGCACACACCTTAGTGAACAGCAATGTTGGAGGCCTTCCTGGCCCTGATAGGTGTTGCTTCGGACCTTCGATTGTGGCCCTTTGAGGGAGGCCTGCCGGCTCCCAGGGCCAACAGACATCATGAAAACAGCAGCCAATCGGCTGCTGTTGGAGGCGGCACATCCGCAGCACAAAGCACCGTGGAATCGATTTTCCCCACTGAAGTGACTTTAGAATAAGTTGCCATAGGTAAGCCAAGTGGCAAATAACTTGGTGGTACAAAATACCTAAATTGCATTATTGTTATATATTGTGAGGAACCTGAAAGCATTCTCACATCTTTTCCCCATGTATCCTCCTCTTGGGTGGCCAGGGAAAGGCCATCGCTCTTGCATCCTGACCCTGGGGTGTGGATTTGCGAGGGGGGATCACCTGGGTGGAGGCGACTTGGGGAGCGGGGATGAGGCACCCTTAGATGAGACATTGTATCCCGCATTTCCCTTTCACAATGAGTCTTCTGTCCCTCAAGCATTTATAGGCTATTGTCAATCCTTTCCTTATTTTACCCCTAAAACATTCCCCAAGAAACACCAGTTTGGTATTGGGATGAGAAAGAGACCAACTAAAGAGACACATCTTCACTTTATTAACACACATACATACAGACATCAATTGTGTACTTGGGAGAGGAGGAGGCCAGCAAGAGTAATGCAGGACTCCTGATTCAACAGTTAGTGGTCTAGTCCTGTTTTCAACCTGACGGAAACTTTAAAAGCAGGAATCAGCTGTGGAAGCTGGTCGACAGACTGCTGGGAGAAAGCAGACCTCTCCGGGAAGGCGCTGTGGCAAGCACAGAGCTCAAGACCATTTGAAGGATGCAGAGTGTATACAGCGGGAAGCAAACCTGAAGGACACTGGTGGCCGGTGGCAGACTGCGGAAGAGGAACCGGCGTGACCAAGCAAAGCTGTCGTTTGAGGCCTGGGCTGCAGGAGAAGCATCGCTGGGTGAGCACAGCCACAGAGAGCCGCTGGGAGACTGAGCAAGGCACTGCATGAGAGTGAGAGAGCTTGTGGCAGCAAGAAGCCTTACTGGAACGCTGTATCTCTGAAAGGTGAATTAATAAAGCAGAGGGGACACTGGGATGCCAGGCGAGCATGCAAAGCAAACAATGAAAGCAAGTATTTTTTGAATACGGAACCAAATGAATATGAGAATAAGCACTTGTAAGTACCTATTTGGCTGACATCAAGTTTATGAAACTTCCGGATACAAGGAACTGTGTGATATGAGAAAGCATGCATTGGTAAGAGCCAAGAGGATTTAAGGAACTGTGTGAATTAAGAAATCAAGCAATGGTGAGTAAGCATTGGCAATAACCGGAATAATATAAAGAACTGTATGATAAGGAAAACACAAGCATTGCCAGGAGAATATAAGAAAGTGCAAAAAGTGCATGGTAGCAAAGAAAGCATTATACAACATCAAGAGTATGTGATATGTGAATGAATCAAGCACCACGGTCAAGCTGAAGCAGTGGCAACGTGTTGGTGAAAAAGAAGCAATCAAGGTGTGTCGGTTGCGTGACCTGTAATGGGTGGACTGTGCAGTCCGACAACTGCGCCCAGACCGAGTGCACCTCTTTATGAAAAAGCCACTGAAAGCACCCACAAAGAAGCTTATGTTTGAATATCAAGGAACTCTTGTATAACCTGAAGTCAAGGAACTGAACTGGGTATATGAGTTGGAGAAATATAACCAAATCACAGGAGCTGGGAAGTGTCCCGAGGAATTGTGTTGTTTGGAAACCTGAAAGACTTGAACTCTTCAGGAAGGGACCCCTTTGCAGTGTGAACTATTTTGAACTTGAGGAAGGGAAACCTGGTTACACGCCAAGAGCTGGAGGAAGCTCTGAACCTTTGTCTGTCTAAATACTACTTATTGTGATGCTGACATCCCTACACATTATGTACATTTAGATCTGAGGGCAAGTATAGGGGTTGGATACAGACACACATTTGCTTTGGACTTCCTGACACAGACTACCCTTAGTTTTCTTTAGGTAGGGAAATCCCATCTTAGCATAGGGCAAGTTAGGTCTTTTTCCATCCTGCCTTTCGGTTAATTAAAGTTTATAAACCAACACTTTAATCTGCTGTCTGCCTCATGATGCCTTCACAATATGGCGCAACTCTATAGTCGTTATGCATTTTTTAAAATAATAACATGATATATTAACATAAGCTATGAAGTGAATCAGAAGAACGTACAGAGCTGCCGATAAGACACAGTCAGATTAAATGATTTGCCCAGGATCACACACTTTGGTTAAATGGTCAAACCGGGATGTGGACAATTTCAGCAATTTACCACATCTTCCCAGGTTTAGTCGATATAGATATTTATTAAGGTTTTGCTTTGCATTTCATTGCTTAAATAATACTTAATGTATAGCAATCCCTTAGAAGCAAACTGCATTACATAATAAACTAGTCTTTTATAGTAAACTAACTATACACTATAACGTGGCTTTAGTTTTATTCTCCCCATCCTGCATGCAAAGTCACAAGTGTAATGCAGATTAATGTGAACCTAACAAACCCCCCTTGTGTTTTAAAGCCATAGTCACTATTTCATAAACATGCAATATTTTGCACCCTTTGCACTGTCAATGCACATGTCTAAAGGGACACAAGTCTCTGCTAATAGCCCCCCGCCCTTCCATCAGTGCCTAATGGCTCACAGTGTAATGCTGTGTTCACAGAGAGCAATGCGAGAGCCACTCTGCAGCCCGGAGCGCCTTGGGACACAGTCCTGGTAGCGGGTCCCCTCTCCCGTTCAGAAAGTGTAAGTTGTCCTACTGCCAGGACAATGAGTGTGCTGAGCAAGAATTTCTCGGCAGACATTGACCTGCCAGCGGGACACCTTTCCTGTTGGGCACCCTCATTGAGGTGCTGAACAGGAGTGCTGTCTCACTGAGCAATATCCAGGTCTAGCTCTTAAAAGAGCCATGGGGCGGGGGTCAGCTTTGCCCCCCACACCCTTCTTGGTACGCCACTTGCTGCTGGGTTAGGCCGGATCCATGTTGGTCACGCTGAACGGCTAAACGATGCCTTTGTGAAGAATGTTGTCTCTCTCAAGTCACGCTCCAGTGTACAAGATCCCGTGTGTTTCATTAATGAAGGCACATTTTGGCGATGAGAGCACAAACAGAGGCCTAACATTGAATGGGTATGGAAGCAGTGCAACTATCACATTTTACTGGGGGAGGGGACCCATAGAAGTTTTATGGTAGGCTTGTGGCCTGGTCCATGGATCGCTGTATCTGTGAGCTGATGTAGTACTGTAGCTGCACAGGAAATTTCAGTGTTTAAGTTGTCAATTAGGGGACATCTGTCACAAGCATTTAATTCACAAATAAAGCATTACTGTGTATTATGAAATGGTTAAAGAAGGATTTCTAGCTTTTCAGGGGCATTTAGTGGTTCAGCTCCCTGCTTGATTGTCGTATCATGGTAATCGCGGCTGTTTGCCCCCAGCTGTGTTTATTTGCCTCCATTATAATATATGCACCCTACGGGTGCCTCAGACAGTTTTCTGCTTTAAGCATGGGGGCCCCCAACCATCATGTTGAAATGGGCCCCCACACATCCTCCGCTGGGCCTGATAAGAGGTAACAGCGCTTTAAAAAGAAACACAGTACCATCGTAAAAACACTATGTAGAGCAGTCCCGTTACTAGGGTACTGCAATGTGGATAAGACATCCAGTAGTTGGTGGAACGAGATATTGGGGACTGAGGGGGTTGCAGAGTTTCCTTGACTACAGCTAGAGAGTAAAATGGTTGAATACGACAAGATCATTGGGGCATTGAATGAGAAGGGAGACAGGCCAATAGATTGCATGGTTGTTGGAGTCAGCCGTTCCTTTCTTCAGTATTATGAAGACAGTGTCTGCCTCCAAATAAGCAGGCCAAGAACTCCGAGGTGAGCACGAGGTCGGTGGGAGCACACAAAGAGTTGGCAGACTAGACAATCCATGCTAGTTCCCAAGGAGCTGTATGAGGAAAAGTCAGAAAAGAGGAAAATTAGGAAGGGTTGGGGATTGAGGAGAAAAGGCGGGAGAAGAGAGACATAGGATGACCTTTAGGGTGTCACTGATTTTGGAAATGTTGGAGAAGTCTGAGGCAATTTCATCAGCAGAAAGTGCGGAAGAAAAGAGCGGGCAAGCATGAACTGTGAGGGTCCTGACAGGCTGACAGGGAGTAGGCTTGGAGAGAAGACCTAAGGTTAGTAAAACAGATGAAGAGTCCGGTGCAGGGGCAAGGCGTGGTCCCTTGAAGGATGTATGGGGGAAGGGAGGACAGCAGGCAGCTGGTTTTACTCCAGACACCTAGATGGATCAACATGGTGGTCCTGAGTTGACAGATGGCTCGTGTGAGCCAGGGTGGGAGGCAAGGGTGACAGAGGAGTGAAAGAGCTGCAGGACAGTGATATTCAAATGGAGCCACCAGTGGAAATTTGAAATCCAGGAGGGCTTACTCTATGGTGCCAGCCAACGGAGAAGAGGAAGATTGGAGAGAGAACCTGACTTGGCTTGGATAGGGTGGCAAGCTGCTTGGATAGGGTGGCAAGCTGCTTGGATAGGATGGCAAGCCGCTTGGATAGGGCGGTAAGCCGCTTGGATAGGGTGGCAAGCTGCTTGGAAAGGGTGGCAAGCTGCTTGGAAAGGGTGGTAAGCCGCTTGGATAGGATGGCAAGCTGCTCTGATAAGGTGGCAAGCTGCTTGGATAGGGTGGCAAGCCGCTTGGATAGGGTGGCAAGCTGTCACATTTAAAACTGCTATGGTGTCTGTATTTGTTGACTGAAAATGCGGCTTCCTTTGTAGAGTCCAGTGTGCTTTTTTCAAAATAAGCACCACTGTACCCTCACTTTCCGAGTGAATCATTCTGCCTTGAAGCACTGTGGGGCCTTGGCCTACTGTTTTTCTGCAAAGATTGAGCTACTAATACATTTTCGCAGGAGGTTGGGGCCTTGGTTTATCAGTTGTGTTGGGCCTTCCTGAGTATTCAAAGTCTTTCTGAAGAAAGTAGCTCGCTCTCTTCCCTTCACCTGTGACCGTGCTTGGGATGTGCTGTCACATTAGCTTCATGCAGTGCCCCAACCAGAAGACATATGATCAGGTTTGGTGGCCATTCTATTGTGTTTGATGGGGATCTGGTTAGAACAGAAATTGATGCCCTACCCATTGTTAGCTGATCTGCTGCCCTTGCTGTGTTCTTCCCCCTAAGACTTGTAAAGCACTCCATTGCTTCCCAAAGCTACACCCACAGTCAATAAATATCCTTAAATTAATAATAATAGATGCATTTTAGTTCCATGTTATTTCCACAAAGTTTGTGGTAATTTACTTAGTGGAAATTACTCTGACAGTTTACATTAAAATTCTTCTTTTATTGGGGGTTCCCCACAAATACCCCTTCCCCATTCACTACCACCTTTACACCAACCCCTGCCCACCCCCTTTTACAACTTAACCCACAAATAAATGCATTTCGATGTAAAATGTTGAAGTAATTTCTACAAAGTAAATTACCACTAAGTAATTTGCTTTGTGGAAACAACATGAGACCATGAATTTCCAATTATGAAGTCATGTTAATTTCCAACGCATAATTCTCCATATATTAAAGAACATAGTTACGGGAATATATATTTAAATCTATTCTAATAGTAGAAACAATGTGTCCACAATGCATTTTGCACTGTTATGCTGGGTTTCGCAACGCTAGTTTTGCTGCTAGGCATGTCAACGTTTCCATGGCAATGCCGTCTAACTTAACTCCTACTTAACTCCTACTGTCAATGTATCTGGTACTAGGTTTGAGATGCATTCATAGTTAAAAAAATCTTTATTTCGGCGACTTCACACCATAAAAGAT